>NC_133536.1:82156137-82511137 GCF_048544455.1 Silene latifolia
GCTCTGACTTTATGTCACTCGGTCGAGTAAGCGGGGTACTCGATCGAGCGGGGGCCACTCAGTCTAGTACGTAGGCCGAGGCACTCGATCGAGTGTGCGGGCCTATGGTTTATTTCCGCGGTTTTATTTTGTGACTATGGGAAGGGTTTATAATTCGTGTTAGCTGTGTCTGAACGTCATTTGAAACCCTAAGACACTCTTAAACTCTCCCTAATCACTGCCTAATCATCTAGCAAGGAGATTAATCAATTGGTACGGGATTTTGCGTAGTTTCTAATCATACCTTATCAACCATTTCTCGTAAGTCTCAATCTATTGCCTTAATTTAGTTTATGCTTGACCTAAACCCTAGGATTGGGGATTTGAGGATTATTGTTGATTGTTTCATGTTGGGGATTGTTGTAACTGGAATACCCGCCCCGTTAACTAGCCGTTGACTGACCTTAGACACTTGGTAGACCCTTGAGAACCTTTCATACTGCCGGACTTAATATTTGGTGACCTTTAGAAGTTGAGAACTCGGTCTAGTATAGGCTACTCGATCGAGTAGTCTAGTAACTCGATCGAGTAGAGACCACTCGATCGAGTAAGTCCCATACTCGATCGAGTATGTTGGTTTCAGCGATAAGGTATAAATCGTGAAGTCGTAAACCCCAAATCATTTTCTTTTCATTCCTTCCTAAACCTAATCGTCGATACACTTTCTCTCTCACCAATCATCAACCTTTTGAGATCCTTTACACTTGGAGACACCATGGGGATGGAGACTTGAGTCGGGTAGCGGCCCTGTCACCGGAATCCCGAACATAGGTAAGTCATCATCATCATACTTAGGCTTCATTGTGGTTATGGTTGTTAGTAATAGGGTTTTCCCCACTGTTTGTGATAGGTGGTTATGGTGGTTGCTTTGTCTTCGTATGGACGTATGCGGTATTGATGCGGATTGCTAAAAGTAAGTTCTCCTACTCAGTACTGTTGATTGATTGTCAT
This sequence comes from Silene latifolia, assembly GCF_048544455.1. Lineage (NCBI taxonomy): Eukaryota > Viridiplantae > Streptophyta > Magnoliopsida > Caryophyllales > Caryophyllaceae > Silene > Silene latifolia. The sequence continues at coordinate 82,157,128 of NC_133536.1, forward strand.
GTGTGGTTATAGTATTGTTGATTGTGTGTTTGAAATGTTGTGTTTGTGTACGGGGTGCGTCCCTGGCTAAGTGGAGTCATCATCGGGAATGGCTTCACGCTCTTGATTCGCCCCTTGTGGTTCCCATCACAAGGAGGATGTGCACATTAATGGACATGAGTTATTCGCTCGATTGAGATGAGCGGGGCTTAGGTGGGAAAGGCTGCGGTCCCCCATTGGCGGTGTGGAATATCTGTTGCGATGGATATTCTAGCAGGACTTTATCTTCGGGTTAGTCAGATGATTGATGGATGTGTGGAGTTGGAGTTGATTGTGTGTATGTTGTATCTTGTTTGCATGTTATTCTTCAGTTACTGACTTTGTGTGGTGGTGTATGTCTTTCTTCTTGTTATGTGTCTGCCGTGATCCATTAAGGTGAGCAGTCAGTCTTAGCAGGTGTTGATATGTGTGAAGCTTAGCTGGGTGCGTTGGAGGGACGAGTCTTTCACCGAGTCCTGGTGATGCGGGAGTATTGGAAGATAGCGAAAATGAAGTGCTCATTAGTCGAAACATAACTCAAATAACAGTAGGTTTAAAAATGGGTTCGAATTATGTGACGATGTTGAAATGGGAAGCAATGAAGGTGGCGGAGCTGGGAACACACTTCCCTAGGCCATGTAGGAGCACGGAATTCCAGCCGTGTAAAGAGACACGATTTCCTAAATCGTGTTGGATTAGCTATTAGTTTATTTTAATGTTTTCGAATAAAATTAGGAAACTATATATTTCCTAATCCTAGTTTTATTTAGCTTCTACAAATCTGATTTTTATTAGTTAATTATTTAATAAGTTTCGTAGTTAGTTTAGGAAAGAGTTAGATAGCTTGGAAGACAAGTTGAGGAATTAGATCTCGAGTTAGATTCTGACATCAAGTAGGACTATAAATAAGGACCGATTGTGGCCTTATTTTTCAGAATATTTTTCAGAAATATAATAAAGTTTACAGTTCGTAAAACTTGTGTCAATCTTGCGAGATTAGATTAAGACTATTCCTTGCGAGACTGAGTTATAGCAAATCGAGCTATAACCTTGCGAGGTTAGAACAAGATTCGCTAATCTATCCTATTCTTTATTCCAAATTCACGCAATTACCAACAATATTTCTTTGTTTTCTGATCTTATACCCGACATACTCAAATCTATACAATAATTCCGCTGCAATTAAACTAATTTTATATTCTAACGACCTAATTCTACATCAAGTGGTATCAGAGCAAGGTTTTCGATTTATTCTCTAATAAATCAGTCTTGGGAAGTCATGGCCATAGGAGATGAAGCCGGAAACAACGACAACACATTAAAACCATGGAAGGACGATATGGATGCGGTAAGAGCAGAGATCGGCTAGATCTCATATATTGTGAAGAACATAGCCACCGTTTTGAATAAGAAAAAGAAGAAGCAGAACGAGGCTTTTTCGAACAGCCAAGCCGAATATGACGAAGAAGAACGACCGAAGTTGAAAAAGAAAAACAAGAACAATGATGACAGAGGCCTTAAACTCGACATACCCCGAGTTTAATGGAGATCTAGATGCTGAAAAATTTCTAGATTGGATTCGTCAAGCAGAGAGGATTTTCGAATACAAAGACTACGATGAGCATAAGCAATTTAAGGTTGCTACATTAAAATTAACCAAGTACGCGTCTTTATGGTACGAAAATCTGAAGAAGCAACGCAAGAAAGAAGAAAACCTAAGATTGTAACTTGGGAAAAATTAAAGAAGCATCTTATGAAGAGGTTTCTTCCTAGAGACTACGAGCAAGATAATTACTTAAAGCTAACATCTTTAACACAGGAAGGCTTGAGTGGTGCTGATTATGTGAAAGAATCGAGAAGTTGAGCATTGTTTGCGATTTGGAAGAAAAGGAAGAATTGAGAATCGCGCGTTTTTTTCGTGGCCTCAATTCGAGCCTAGCACAATGGGTGGAAATCCATAATTATGATGGATGTAACGATGTTTGCAGGCTGGCTCTTAAATTCGAGAAGCGAGATAAGGGCAAGAAATCCTATTCTTGTGATTATTCCAGGAATTCGAGCACTTACTCGAAACCAGCAGCTACCACGACTAGTAGCAAGGATATACGAAAGGAGGATCCAAAAAATAAGGGCAAGGGTACAATGGTTGAAACAAAGGATGCGAGATTGCGACGATGTTTCAAGTTCCAAGGATATGGGCACATTGCCAATGAATGTCCGCAAAAGCGAGCTCTGACGATTCAAGAATTGGTTGACTTAGTTCCGAACTTTGTGCTTCCAGAACCTGAATCCAAATCTGATTTGCAGGAGGAAAAGAGTGGCGATGAAGAGGTACATGTTGTTGAACCCTACAGGGAAAAGGAGAAGGAGGTGTTGGTGCTTCGAAGCCTCCACACCGAGGCTGCTCACGTTGAAAAGGAGCAAAGGGAACGGTTATTTCATTCTCGTTGTAAGGTAAACAATCATATTTGCACTCTTATTGTCGATAGCGGATCCTGTATCAATGTCGTATCTATTGACTTAGTTGATAATCTGAAGTTGGCAACTAAAAACCACCCTAAACCATACAAATTGCATTAGCTTGACGGGAGTAATGGGATATTAGTTAAGAAACAGGACCTAGTATCGTTACAATTGGGACCGTATGAAGATAGGGTGCTATGTGATGTAATCCCGATGAATGCTTGTCATATTTTACTGGGTAGGCCGTGGCAATATGATCGAAAGGTAGAACATGATAGTAGGAGCAATGTTTATATCTTGACTAAAGGAAAAGCTAAATATTATCTTAAACTATTGTCGCCAAGTAAACATAAGAAGCTTGTTGCAAAAGAGAGTTTGTTTTTAGAAGGAAGTGAAGTAGAGGAGGTCCTTGCTCAAGGAAAATGAGCTTATGTTCTGGTTGTCCGAGACTTGGGAGTCCGTTGATGAGAGTAACCACCAAGGAGTGCAGGGGTCACTTGATGAGTTCATGAAAAGTCCGAGGAGTTACCATATGGGTTACCTCCCTTGCGGGGAATTGAACATCGCATTGACTTAATTCCTGGAGCTACATTGCCTAATAAACCAGCTTATCGGTGTAATCCCGAGGAAGAGAAAGAATTACAGAGGCAAGTACAGAAACTAATTAATCGAGGGTATGTACAAGAGAGCTTGAGTCCGTGTGCAGTATCAGCATTATTAGTGCCAAAAAAGGAGAGAACTTGGCGAATGTGTATTGACACTAGAGCGATGAACAACATTACAATCAAATACCTCTTTCCTAAGCCAAGACTTGACGATATGTTAGACGAACTTTCTGGTTTGTGTGTTTTCTCTACACTTGATTTACGGAGTGGTTATCATCAGATGAGGATTCGAGAGGGAGATGAGTGAAATACCGCTTTTAAAACGAAACAAGGGGTTATATGAATGGCTCGTGATGCCATTTGGTCTATGTAACGCTCCTAGATCATTTATGTGGCTTATGAATAAAGTGTTAAGGCCTTTCCTTAACATGTTCGTGGTTTTATATCTCGATGATATTCTGATTTATAGCAAGAATGAAGAAGAGCAAAAACAACATTTAAGATCAGTGTTCAAAGTTATGCGAAAACAGAAGCTATCTGGCAAGCTTGAGAAGTGCACGTTTATGGTGCCGAGTGTAGTGTTTCTTGGTTACATTGTGGGCAAATATGGCGTGAGTATGGACCCATCTAAGGTCGAAGCAATCCATGCCTGGCCGGTTCCTAAATCGAATACAGTGGTGCGGAGTTTCCACGGGGTTAGTATCATTCTATAGGCGATTCATCCAAGGATTTAGTTCGATCATGGCTACAATTACAGAGCTGACCAAGAAAGGGGTCTTCGTATGGACTACTAGCGCCCAAAAGGCGTTTGAAGAAGTGAAGGGTAAGTTGTGTTCCGGACCTGTTTTAGCACTTCCTAATTTCGACACGTTGTTTGAGGTCGAATGTGATGCGAGTGGTGTTGGAATTGGTGTCGTATTGGTGCAAGAGAAGCGGCCCATTTCGTATTTCAGCGAGAAACTAGGTGGTGCAAGGCTGAACTACTCAACTTACGACAAAGAATTCGATGCCATTGTGAGAGCATTAGACCATTGGAGTCACTATTTGCGACCAAAGCCGTTTGTGTTACATTCTGATCACGAGGCTCTTAAGCATATACATGGGCAGCAAAAGTTGAATCAAAGGCACGCTAAATGGGTCGAGTTTCTGCAATCTTTTACTTTCTCATCAAAGTATAAGACGGGAAGTTCGAATGTTGTAGCTGATGCACTTTCTAGGAGGCATTGTTTGTTGTTTGAGCTCGATGCAAGATTGTTGGGTTTCGAGCATATTAAGGAGTTGTACAAGGCTGATCCGTCTTTTGCTAAAGAGTTGATTGAGCCTACTGGAACTTATATATTGCAAGATGGATTTTTATTCAAGGGAAATCGACTTTTCATGCCACATAGTTCGATTCAGGAGTTGCTTATTCGAGAGGCTCATGGACGGGCGATAACTGGTCACTTCGGTTCTATAAAACTTACGACTTTGTAAGTGAACACTTTTATTAACCAAAGATGATCAAAGATATGCAAGACATAGTAGCAAAGTGCGTTGTTTGTCAGAAGGTGAAGAGTTCGTTCAATAAGGGGTTATACACGCCCTTACCTGTCTCAAAGCAGCCATGGAGCGAGATTAGTATGGATTTTATACTCGGGTTACCAAGAACTCAGCGTGGTAAAGACTCAATAATGGTTGTTGTTGATCAGTTTTCGAAGATGGCTCATTTTATTCCTTGTCATAAAATCGATGATGCTACTAATGTTGCTGATCTGTATTACAAGGAAGTTGTTCGTTTACATGGAATCCCACTTACCATTGTATCGGATCGAGATGTAAAGTTTCTTAGTTATTTCTGGAAAACGTTATGGCGTTTGATGGGAACTAAGTTACTGTTTAGTACTTCTCACCATCCACAAATAGATGGTCAGACGGAAGTAACTAATCACACTCTTGGAAGTTCATTGAGAGGATTAGTTAGCAAGAGCACAAAGGATTGGAATGTTAAACTCGCACATGCCGAGTTTGCTTACAATCGAACTCCATCTGTTACAACTGGGAGAGCTTCATTTGAAATTGTGTACGGGGTCAATCCATTCCTGCCTATTGTCCCGATTCCGAAGAAAGATCTCATGAGTTTCGAAGTCAAAGATAGACAAGCTTCTTTTCTTCGTACTTGTGAATAGGTGAGAGCTCAAATAGAGAAGGCAAATGCAAAATACAAGGAGAAAGCAAACAAGCATAGAAAACAGTCCGTGTTCAAGGTAGGAGATCTTGTGTGGCTGCACTTAAGGAAGGAACGATGCCGTCTAAGCGCAAAAATAAACTAATGCCGAGAGCTGATGGTCCGTTCAATGTTCTAGAATTTTATGGTTCGAGTGCTTACAAACTAGATTTTCCAAGTGAGTATGGAGGAGTGAGCACAACTTTCAATGTGGGACATCTATCACCGTATCTCGATGATGAAAAGTTGAGGTCAAATTCTCAAAAATAAGGAAGGAATGATGCGAGAGCATTGGAAGATAGCGAAAATGAAGTGCTCATTAGTCGAAATGTAACTCAAATAACATAAGGTTTCAAAATGGGTTCGAGTTATGTGACGATGTTGAAAACGGAGAGAAATGAAGGTGGCGGAGCTAGGAACACATTTCCCTAGGTCGTGTAGGAGCACAGAATTCCAGCCGTGTAAAGAGACACGATTTCCTAAATCGTGTTGGATTAGCTATTAGTTTATTTTATTATTTTCGAATAAAATTAGGAAACTCTATATTTCCTAATCCAAGTTTTATTTAGCTTCTACAAATCTGATTTTTATTAGTTATTTATTTAATAAGTTTCCTAGTTAGTTTAGGAAAGAGTTAGATAGCTTGGAATACAAGTTGAGGAATTAGATCTTCAGTCAGATTGTGACATCGAGTAGGACTATAAATAAGGACCGATTGTGGCCTTATTTTTCAGAATATTTTTCAGAAATACAATAATGTTTACCGTTCATAAAACTTGTGTCAATCTTGCGAGATTAGATTAGGACTCTTCCTTGCGAGGATGAGTTATAGAAAATCGAGCTATAACCTTGCGAGGTTAGAACAAGATTCGCTAATCTATTCCTTTCTTTGTTCCAAATTCACGTAATTACCAACAATATTTCCTTGTTTTCTGATCTTATACCCGACATACTCAAATCTATACAATAATTCCACTGCAATTAAACTAAGTTTACATTCTAACGACCTAATTCTACATCACCTGGCATGGAGTAGTATCACCGTAGTTGATAATTTCTTGTTATCAGATGTATCTTTTCTTTTCGTTAAGTTAAACTTGTAATAAAACTTAAATTGTTCTTTCATTGACGTGATATTTACTATTCCTCGGGCAACCAAGATGGTAATGCCCGTATCTACTAGGGAAGGTCTTGATAAGGCTCCTTGGTAGATGGAGGTGTTACAAAGTGGTATCAGAGCGACAATTTTGGAACCTGTAACCAATGAACCCAATGAATGTGGTGAGTCTAATAAAATGAACCTGGTGTATATGTGTTAGGAGCCCCTTGAATTGCTTAATTTTGGGTGAGAAGGCGCCCTCATCCCAAAATCCCGGCCCCAATATACTTAAGCCAGCCACTTCGAATGGGGATATCGAGTCGGGAATTGTGTGCCTGTGTGTGTAATATGTGATATATAGTAGAGGTAATGTTTTGTGTATAGGTGACAGAATATGAATGCGTAACTGTTTGTGTAGTTGTGTATGTGTAAGAATCTAGATGGAAAAGTAGGATGTAATGCAAGTATACATAAGGTTGTGTGGTGATATGTAAGTGATAATTGATTCGCAGGTCTGTAATGTTTGATAAAATCATATGAGCATGTTGTGTGGTAGAATTTGATATGCATAGGTATGAGTAGAACATCGTTATTGTTATAAGTAGATATGTGAATTAAAGTACATAATGGCAGGATCGAATCGTATGTTATTTGAAATGTAGTAGAATAGAAATTATAATGTTTTGATTGCGGTAATTGTGTTATATGCAAGGTAATGTTAATCGATAGTAATAGAACAAAAATAATTAGTGACGTGTTCTAAGTATATCTTAGACTCCGAACGATTTGTTGTTTTGCAGGAACGACCAAACAATTCGTAATCTTTTGTTGATTATTTTGACTTACTTGACCGAGTAAGAGGGACTAGTTGACCGAGTAGGCCTTACTCGACCGAGTAGGAAGGTCACTTGATCGAGTTTGATAGAAAACAGACTCAATGTTAATTCTGCCGACGTCAAAACTCGACCGAGCAACCTCAACTCGATCGAGTAGAGGCTACTCGATCGAGTACCGTAGATACTCGATCGAGTATCGCTGCTACAGTAACACGGGATTCTTAAATTTTTTTCGAGGGTTATAACCTCAACTCCTTCATTATTTTACATCTCATTCATCTTTCTAAACCTAAATCCTCTCATAAACCTTCTTCCTTTACAAAACTTTGGTGATTTTGTGCTTGATTTCTTCCGGCATCTTCCTAAATTCATCCACCTAATCCATTGTAAACTTATTCAAGGTAATTTTATACTCTTTTCTATGATTTTGAATCAATTTGTCGTATGTAATGGTGTTGGATTTTCTGGAAATTTCGGTTTTTATACCCAAATCTTGTATTGTAATTGTTGTATTTTGATAAACCACCTTGAATCATTGTTATTAATGTTAGGAATTGTAAATTTAAACCCAATTTGTGACAAAATTCAACCCGGATATTTCTAGGGTTTCCCCAAATTTCGATTTTTGTTCATCAAATTCATCTTAAAGTGTTGAAAAAGGATAAGGGATGTTAGTAGTATCATATTTGGTGCTTGATTTTGGTTATTTTTATCAAAAATTTCGTCTTAAAACTCCGTCTTAAAAGTGCATAAAACTGAAATTTTGCCCCAAATTCACTACAATAATCGACTTGTTAATCCTGTTTTTGGTAGAAATTCGGTTCGGTTACTTCTATAAATTGTTTAAAATTCATATTTAGTAACTTTTAAACCATCTTTTATGGATTGTGAAAGGTAAGAGGAATTTGTAAGACCTTGTTTTGCTCTCAATTTCTTCATGTTTTGGCTAAGAAATCCGTCTTAAGCATCATCTTTTTCGTATATGGCAATTGAAAATTTCTACTTTGAAATTGTAAAACCCGATGTGTGGCTAAACTATATTGAAACAGATGCTGAGAACTACAGCTACACGACAGAGTAAGAGGACACGCACCGCCGAGGTAGAGGTTGGGGAAGGGAGCCAAGGATCCGTTGGTCCACCAGTACCTGGATACCCTACGGTAATCTTTGATGACTTTAAGCAGAGAGATGCTTTTGTGGACTTGTTGAGTCGCACCTTGAGACCCACAAGGTGCATAGATACGAGTGTGTTTGAGGAGTTAAAAATAGAAGTAGACGTTCGACATATCTTTGAGGTGCTGGGTTTGGAGGGTTGTACCACTTTAGGAAACACTCATATGCCTTTCTGACCCTCGAGTTCATGAGTTCTTTTACTAATGATGTGGCTGAGAAGATAGTGGGTTTTCGTCTGATTAACACTAGCTTCTATCTGACCCTTGACCAGTTTGCCGATCATGTGAGGCTTACACGGGCCAAGAAGGGATGTCTTAATGATGTCCCGACTGAGTGTGGAGCCAGTGGCTACCTGCCCTTATTCACCGGTATACCTGCCTCTACTTCGAGTAACATGTTGATCAATGACATTCAGCATGTGACTTTGAATATCTTGTTAGGTTCATATACCTATTATTAGACTCCTCTAATAGTGAACTAATTAACTTATTAATTATTTGTTCTTTAGATCTAGTGCATGCATAACAAAATGAAAGATTTATAAGAAAAACAATGTTCCTTACATTGTTATGTATTTCGAAAATATGGGCACAAGTAAGGTCACCTTCCTTCACTTGTTCTTGAGCTAATAATGATGATGGATGATCCTCCTAATACTCCAAGTATAGAAGCCACTCCAATAAATTGCACCCAAGATTAATCCCAAAAATCTCTACTAATATTAACTAGATATATAGTAGAAATATTACCTTAATAATACTAATATTCTTATATTACTACTTCTAGTAATAGATTTTGTGTATTAGTATTTATTGAGAGCTTTTTATGAATTTTGCATGTGAGAAAGCTAGAGAGATATAAGCATTTTCTAGCAAAAACAAGAAGTAGTAAAATGAGCAACCAAATGCCCCTTTTATCTAGCCAAAACCGGTGGCCTTTGGACAAAAGAGGAATCTTTTGTCTTTTGTTTTTACTCTTTGTTTGTGTAGGTAGTGTGTAGGATTTAGGCTTTGTAAGATATGTCATGGATAAGTCACTATCACACATTGTTATAACAAATGAACAAGACAAACTAGAGCATCTTTTGCTCTTGTCTTTGGCCGAAATATTGGTCCTTTTATGGACCATTTTCGCCTTTTGTCATTTGTCCCACAAATGCTTATAAGTCACATGTTTAACTATCTTACATATTTAATTATTAATGTAATCATTTAACACTTAAATATTACAATTAATAATATAATATACACTCCACTTTTTGAGTAGTATACTACCATTATATCAATATATAATGGGTCCCATAATTACTAGTTAGTTAAAATTACAACTTCTTGTAACTTTAAATAACTAATTACCTCTACCTCAAAACTTATATTAATATCTCAACTAATTTAGTAATATAACACTTAATTACTAAATTTAATCTTTATTTAATCACATTAAAATAAGACGCAAAATTGCACTCCCATAATTAAGGAATTTATTAATCTGTATCGCATACAATTAATTAAATATCTATTTGGGCCTCATCCTATAGGTGTGACCTAAAGGGATCAACTGACCACCACCGTCACACGACAGTAATGTCAAACTCTAGTTAGCCAATCATTACCGATTAATGACGGTCAGTCGACTGTATAAAGAATCATCCCTCACTTATTCTTAATTTGAGATTTAATTATGATATTTAAATCATGTGATCGCACTATTGTTGAGGACACATTTCCCAACAATCTCCCACTTGTCCTCGACAAGTGTGCGTCACCAATTCTCTTGTCCTATTACAATCTCCCACTCAATGCAAGGTGTCTTGCAGGTCGTACTTACATTTGATCATATCTTGAGTGGTTTTCTCGATCTGGAGATTAACTGTCTGACCGGAATTATCTATCATAGATATCTTCCGAGCGTGGCCAACATTTCCGATTAACTACTCCTCGAGTGGCCTTGAGATTTCAAACAACCCCGACAAGGGGTGGACAATTCCTATCGCCCTATTCCCTTCGTTCAGCCACGATCCATCATAACCCAAAATATACCCAGTTTGACCTCATTTAAGAAATCGTAGAGTATAAATCAAAGCTAATCAGAAGTTGTGCCAACTTGGGCGAATAGTCTCTAGTCAAAAGAATTGACTCATAAGAATACTATAGTAGCTCTTGCCACGACCAGGCTTTATGAATTACCAGAACTCTATAAGCGGTTCTTCGCCCGACAGATTGTCCCATGATCTGCCTATGTGATCGACTAGTCATCCCATATGACTCTATGGCACTTGAACTTGCCATCAATCGCATCACACTCTAGCCACTTCGAGACGTCACCTCATATAAGTAACTAGGGGCGAATACCATGTCAATCCAGTTCACTTTAATGGGGTTCAATTTGTCTTTACAACCCATTCGTATATGACAAGGTAGCGGGTGAGTTTAATAAAACTCAAACGATAAATGTGATTATCACATATGAACAGTCAATACACTATTACTACTTTATATTCTATAATCTTTAGTGTATTATAACACTAGTTAAATTGCAATACAAGCTTGGCAAGTGGATATACCTGATATCCATATATTCCAACCTTTTTAATTGCTATTTCCTTCCATTCAATGTCATCTCTTAATGACATGAATTTCTCTAAGTATATGTCTAGACTTCATACTAGACCTGAGCTCTTTAACTTGAAAGAAGCTCCCACTGTTATCGCATAACTTGTGATAAAGTCATTTGTAGAGGGATTCACCCTTAATCCCTACGTTGACCATTTTATCACAACTTACTTAGATTCCTTTTGTAGAATTTGCAATGTGCGAAACTAAAACACATTTCTTAGTTTCTTACTCCTTTGTCAATAATATTAGCTTAGGATTTCATCAAATCCTTTTAAGCTTGGAAACTAAAGTTGGTGCAACCCTTCAACACCTTAACTTAGTTTATCATCCAAACATGTGTACAAGTCATCAATTGTACTTTAAGGCTTTCACAAGCCCATCTAATGAATTAATTTGTTATTGATTCATAATGTACCTAGCATATGGTACATCATAGCACGTGCGTCTGTTGGCATACATAATCGTTCTAATGGCGGAAACATTAGTAATCGATTTCATGTAATCAACAACTTAATGGGTTCAGTGAACGACTATGATTCCATCATAGTAATTCCACTTTCATCATCATGAATAAGCCATTCAACTTTGTTGATGTTAAACAGATACGAAAGAACTTATCTTCATAAGACTCTCAATTCTATGCCAATTTACTCTCACATAGATTCAAAATCTAGAATACTTTGCATCCCTTTCCAAGTCTTCCAATTACTCTTGCCAGAAGAGAGCATTGGTACATAATACTCAATAAGTAATATGTCTTTAATGTATAAGACATGGGAAAAACAATTCTAGCTCCCACTTAACTTCATGTATATCATGATTCTTCAATCATGTGAATGAACAATTCACTATAATCACATGAACGAAAAGTATAATCCTTTAATGCCAGCTTAAGATCATCTTGTGATCACTTAAGATAGCTATAATATGTTAGGATTCTTAGATCTTCATCTAAGGTTTTGACTTTTTAAACATTTCCTTCTCTAAATTCCCATTTTAGAAAAGCGAATTATATTTGCCATTCTTCATAAAAATGAAATGCGGCAATTCCTAACACAATTTATCTTGATCAACATCTTCATGTAAATCTTATGCATTTGTGTACTCTAAAGCTCTATTTACATTTAAAGAGACCCTCACTTTAAAGTAAATCTACTCATGAGCAACAATTTTCGGATTGTAATGCTTCGGCTCGTATGTAACAAGGTCATGATACTATTACTTTCACAAAGTAATATTTTAGAACAAGAAGACATGCGCGATAAACTCCCACTGAACTATATTATCTTCATAGATTATAGTTCAATACCAACTCCCACTCTATAATTTTATTACTATCACAAAGTAACATTTCAACTATAAGAGATGTTTGTGACGATACATACTACTCCCACTCTATCTCTCAGAAATACATCTATTTTCTTGAGAGATAGCTTTGTGAGTCACAAACATATATTTAACGGAGTATTAGGAGTTTTCAGAGACTATATATTAACTTTCAAAAGGCCATCCTAACATGGCAGCTTGATAATATGACAGTCTGATCCATGTAATCTGGTTTAATAGACTCTCTATTCTAGGTATCTCACGGTTGACCATCCAATTAGAATAATATGTCCATTTGGTATCGTGAATTCCCTACTTGATGAGTTCAAAAAACTCATTACAACTTTAGAATTGATCTTATATAAGTAAGTTGTTACTATAAGTAACAAAGGCATAAGGAGAATCAAATTCTTAGCTTATGGACATATAATGATCCCATCATCATAATCGTCTAATCAATCAATTTAAGTTGTTTATCTAATGTTTCTCTACGCAAGTAATTAATGATGATGATTTTAGAACAAATAACATAATAAAACAAGTGATTTGGGTTGAAAACCATTGGGTTGAAAACCAAATCACCAATATCCAAAATACAACCCGTGTTTAAAGGATACAAACCAATTTCCAAGTCACACAAGGAAATCAAAATAGTTCTAAAAACATGAAATTCATCATAAAATTAAAGACAAAGCAAATTAAAAGCCAAGCTTCCAATGATCCATCACCATGGTCGGCTACTCTAGCTTTCCTCGTGATCCTCTAGACTTGCTTCTCCTTGCCTTTGTCCTTGCTAGGAGGGGGCCCTATTTACAATAAAAAGGGTGATCATCACAACTTGTATCACATACTAATTGAGATTGAAACATAAAAGATAGGGATAGTTATATACCTACTGGAATAACCTTTCCAGCTTTGATGTCGCCAAGGTATTTGGAACAATTTCTTTTTCAATGTCCAACACCACAACAATAGTGGCACTTGTCCCCGGAGGGGGCACTGTACTTGGGCTTGGAGGTGCTTGCTTCATAAGTCTTAGCTGTGTTCCTGTTGGGAGTTCGCTTCTTTCCCTTTTTCCCACTTTTCTTGAAGGTTCCTTTGCTCTTATGATTGACATTGAGCACATCTTTGGTGGTGCTAACACTTAGCCCCATGTCCCTTTCGGCTTGCACAAGCATTTTGTGCAACTCATCAAGGGAAACCTTCTTATCTTGCATATTAAAATTCACCCGGAATTGAACATATGCTTTGATTTTGCTTAGGGAATGAAGAATTCGATCAATTACTAGTTCATTAGGAATTTCCACCTTATGCATTTTTAAGGTCTCAACATGCTCTATCAACTTGAGCACATGAGGGCTCACCTTTTGGCCCTCTTTGATGTTAAGATCAAAGAATGCGGAAGCCGCCTCATATTTAATGACCCTAGGAGCTCGTGAAAACATGTTCACAAGCTTCATGTAGATCTCATGAGCGGTGCTAATCTTTATAGCACTTCGTTGGAGTTCGGCCTCCATAGCAAAGATTAATACATTTTTCATTGCGGCCGACTCCTTTTGGTAATCCTCATAGGCTTGCCTAGCGGCGGGGGTGGACCTAGTATTAGGTGGTTCGGTGGGAGATGCCTCGGTAAGGTAACGAAGCTTGTCGTCACCTTGCGCGGCCAAGCGAAGTTGTGCATCCCAATCGGCGAAATTTGACCCATTCTTTTCTAACTTACATCGATCCATGAAGGATCGGAGCCATGACACATTGGTAAGCGTGGCGGAACTAGTGGATGCGGACGTGATTGGAGTTGCCATTGCGATTGATAAAACAAATTTGACTACAAAATAGGAAATGAAGGAATTAATTTACATTTGTCGTTTTAATAATACTCGTAAATTTAACTACAAGTATTGCATTTATATAGTGACCTCCACCCAACTACATAAATGATTCCGAGATCCAAATTCATATTAATTCGGGCACGGTGAGCCGATTCATCCCTTATTAATATAACTCGGTAGATTAACCTTTTAATCGATTCTACTTTTAGAACTCTCGGTCGATAAAAATTACTCTAATTCTCATCTTTAGCCCGGAACACATGCGACTACGGTCAACAATACTTCCGTTGAGCTCAATCCAAATTTCGATGTAATAACTTTTTACTACCCCACTTCGCCAACGTAACAAGGTTTGTATTACGGTGAAGCCGGATTAACTCCCTCATGAAATTGGTACTTCATGGGTTTCTACTATTTGGTAAGGCTTTATCTCAATTATTATATGTGAGAGGTCTTGTCAATTTATTATCTATCACGTTTTAAGTGAACTAAAGCGGTGAACAATGATAACTATAATTGACACGGTCGATGACTCGATATGATATGCATGTGTTGTTATGGCGATTTGGCAATGCATGCAACATATTAAAAGAAATGCAAAGCAATAAATAAAATTCCTAGTATGGCCTTCCTAAAAAAGAAAATCAAATAATCTATTACATATTCGGAAACTAACTCCTTTGGTCCCTCGAATCTTCAATTGGCACGCCTTTCAAGACACCGTCTTTGTCGGATCACCTTTCCGAATGGCACCGTCTTTGAAGATGCTCCATAATTACAAATAATAATAAAAATACAAAACTATTCCTATTATACATTTGTAAAATGGAAAAACTACTGAAAATAAAATAAAAGTGATTCGAGATCACATTAAATTACAACCGAATCAATATTCCCTTTCATTACGGGTAATATCGATTAAAACTAAGGCCATACTAAGATAAAATTACATAATTCAAAATTATATAAATAAAAGACATTCAACAATTGAAATATATAGCATTATAATATGTACCTATCATGCAAAATCGTGTGCCAAATCGCCCTATTTAACTTATGTCGTACATATAACCCGGTTTCATGGAAATGCGTGATAATAACCTTTTAAAATCACTAATTAACACTTAAATCACATCTAAGCTCAAGTTAATTATCCTAATACATTTTAGGACTCAAAAATCAGTCAACACTAAATTTTTGACAATAATTCAACTTGATTTAATTTTATGCTCATTTTTGACCTTAAAATCATGATTTATATGAAATAAATCCAAATTAAATTATAAAAGTTTCAAAATTTGAATTTTAAATTTTTTAACATTCTGGAATAATTCCATGACCCTCATAATGTCAAAAACATGGTTAAAAATTTTCGAATTTAATTTTGAGAAAAATAGTTGCATTTTTATCGGTTTTATCTCATAAAATGTATAAAGTATACGAAAATTAAACCAATAATTTTTACAACTTTAGATCTGATTAGTGGGATATTAATGCAACTTAAAATAATTTTCTCAAGCCATGCAATACGTTTTAGCTAATTTTTGCTAAAATAGTCACTATTTATGCCATTTTTACTCAAAAATCCATAAATCATGCTAAAGAAGATATTTAAATCTAGAAATTTACATACTCTCTTTAAATCTTGCATGTGACATCATATTAAAAGATCATGTCTTAATTCGAAATTTAACTATTTTTAACCATTTTACCTCTTTTAATCCATCTTTATCTCATAAAAATCATAAATCTTGCAAAATTAATCAAATTAACTCGTCCTTTTACACACAACTTGTAAAATATGCATGTGAGGTCATATAAATTTTTCAAGGTTAGAAACGAAATTTAACTATTTTTAGCATTTTAATTCCCATTTTAGTCATAAAAATGTAATAAAATGACCAAAAATCCTTAAAATGAGCAATAAATTTCCATGAATCATAAAACTGACCTAAAAACATTTTAGGACCAGAAGATATAATATGCATGGTGATTTCGTGGCTTATACTTACAAATCACAAATTTTTAAGTTTTATATGTTAACCTTTTAACTCGGAAAAACAATAACCGATTATGCATGCAACATCCTTATGCTCTGATACCACTTGTTAGGTTCATATACCTATTATTAGACTCCTCTAATAGTGAACTAATTAACTTATTAATTATTTGTTCTTTAGATCTAGTGCATGCATAACAAAATGAAAGATTTATAAGAAAAACAATGTTCCTTACATTGTTATGTATTTCGAAAATATGGGCACAAGTAAGGTCACCTTCCTTCACTTGTTCTTGAGCTAATAATGATGATGGATGATCCTCCTAAGACTCCAAGTATAGAAGCCACTCCAATAAATTGCACCCAAGATTAATCCCAAAAATCTCTACTAATATTAACTAGATATGTAGTATAAATATTACCTTAATAATACTAATATTCTTATATTACTACTTCCAGTAATAGATTTTGTGTATTAGTATTTATTGAGAGCTTTTTATGAATTTTGCATGTGAGAAAGCTAGAGAGATATAAGCATTTTCTAGCAAAAACAAGAAGTAGTAAAATGAGCAACCAAATGCCCCTTTTATCTACAAAACCGGTGGCCTTTGGACAAAAGAGGAATCTTTTGTCTTTTGTTTTTACTCTTTGTTTGTGTAGGTAGTGTGTAGGATTTAGGCTTTGTAAGATATGTCATGGATAAGTCACTATCACACACTGTTATAACAAATGAACAAGACAAACTAGAGCATCTTTTGCTCTTGTCTTTGGCCGAAATATTGGTCCTTTTATGGACCATTTTTGCCTTTTGTCATTTGTCCCACAAATGCTTATAAGTCATATGTTTAACTATCTTACATATTTAATTATTAATGTAATCATTTAACACTTAAATATTACAATTAATAATATAATATACACTCCACTTTTTGAGTAGTATACTACCATTATATCAATATATAATGGGTCCCATAATTACTAGTTAGTTAAAATTACAACTTCTTGTAACTTTAAATAACTAATTACCTCTACCTCAAAACTTATATTAATATCTCAACTAATTTAGTAATATAACACTTAATTACTAAATTTAATCTTTATTTAATCACATTAAAATAAGACGCAAAATTGCACTCCCATAATTAAGGAATTTATTAATCTGTATCGCATACAATTAATTAAATATCTATTTGGGCCTCATCCTATAGGTGTGACCTAAAGGGATCAACTGACCACCACCGTCACACGACAGTAATGTCAAACTCTAGTTAGCCAATCATTACCGATTAATGACGGTCAGTCGACTGTATAAAGAATCATCCCTCACTTATTCTTAATTTGAGATTTAATTATGATATTTAAATCATGTGATCGCACTATTGTTGAGGACACATTTCCCAACATATCTTTCTTCGAGCCACGACCTATTTGCTCTACGGAAGGAAGGATGTGAGTAAGCTTAACTCACATGAGGCGATGTTGTTGGTCTCTTACATGAACCCCACCCGACAGGAGCGCTTTGCTTACAGTGCCCCGGCCATAGTATGTGCCAGTTTGGTCTTGATGGCCAAGTCTTCGACCTGTTACCTTAGTTGCGGTGCTATCGCCATTCGCCTAGCTGAGAGGTTGACTAGTTTTGAGGCTTCTTCGGCCCTCAAACCTTTGGTCCCGGTTATTCCGACTTTGGACAAGGCCTACTTCATTTCTCAGAAGTGGTTGAGAGTTTTGGGTGATGGTGGTTTAGCTTGGAGGGTGAGAGGTAGGAATTGGATGAGAGTGCCTGACCCGGACCATCTTCCAGTACTGAGCCGTTGGCTGAGTCTGACCTTCCCGACCGGACTTACCTGATCATGGACGACCTTCTTGAGGAGATGCTTGAGCCGGTCGAAGGAGACCACGCCACTACAATAATTCTGTTTTCGCGCGACTAAACATGGCGACTGAGCTGCCCAGTCGCCAATTTAGCGACTGAAATAAAATGTCGGGCGACTGTTATCAGTCGCCAAATTGGCGACCACACAAATCCATACAATAAATAATATTGGCGACTGAAAATAAGGTCGGGCGACCGAAATTCCGTCGCCAATTTAGATGACACAAACAAATCATATATACCTCCCCCAGATACTTACTTTACCCTTTTTCATCTACACAAATATCAGCACCCTTCTTTATTTCGACACAAACAAACAAATCTCCCTCTCATTTTTTTTGTACTTTATACAATCTCCATTTTTATACTATATACCAAATCCCCATTTATCTCTCATCTTTATACTTTACCAAATCATCTATTTACTTGACCAAACTCCCATATTCATCTCGTTTAATTGGTTTTTCGTCTAATTTTCATCATCATCTCACTCTCCTTCATCTAGTTAAAAGTATTAGTCTATTTAACTCATAAATTTAATTTTTCGGATTTTAATTTCAAAGTATTTTGGTCTTAAATTAATATGCATGTCAATTTATACTTAGATCTTGACTTGAAAACGATTTTAATTGAAAAATTATTGTGGTAGTAAGCGATGGCAAGGGTCGACGACAACCATATGCTGACGGCGTCAGAGATGGTGACGTGAGAAGATACGACAGTGGAAGGAGAAGAAGCGAGAAAGAAAGGATGTAATTTGGGTTTTCCGTTTTATTCGACTGTTGCGATGACGGTAATTTGGTTTTTTCGTGTTATTCGAATTGTTGTTAATGTTGATAGTGTTGGTAGATTTATGTTAAATTCCTTGTAATGTAATTTAAAATTCAATGTAATGTAAATTTAGTAAATTTTGTAGAGAAATTATTAGATTTGTGGGATTTTTTTATTCCATTCAGTTTATTTAGTAATGCAAATTTTGCCAGTGTTTTTTTCGGATGTTAATTGCAATGTAATGAAAATTTAGGATAGTAATTAGTAGATCTGTAATTTTTAATTTTTTTAATGCCAAAATTGGCGACCGAAAGAAATCATTTGGAGACTACTTTCGTCGCCAATTTGGCGACTACCTTCCCTTTCAGTCGCCAATTTGGCGACTACTTGTAGTCGCTAAATTGACCAGTTGGCGACTAATTGGCCAGTCGCCAATTTTGGCGACTGACTTCCGTCGCCCGGATTCCTTTAGGCGACTAAGGCCAGCGACTGGACAATGGCGACTAGTTTCAGTCGCCAATTTACTTTGGCGACTGAAAATAGTCGCTCTATGTAGTCGCCCGAATCATGTTTTCTTGTAGTGCGCTAGGAGGGAGGACCAGGTGCCCAGGGAGGGGAAATGACCCAGGAGAGTGAGAGAGGTGGTTGGGGAGTCTCAGTTTGTGCAGCAGGGACCTCCCCAGTACCAGTACCCCAGATACCCGTCTTCCTTCAGCCCGCAGATACAGGTTAGCGAGCTTACAGAGAGAGTGTCCAATGCCTTGATGCTTTAGAACCTCCACGAGATGGCCTATGTGCAATGTATTGGGACCAATTTAGCCCAACATGTTTGGTGGCGAGGCGTAGGGAATGATAGCGGCGTCTTTCATTCCTATGGAGTTTACTCGGCTACATAGGGAGCCCCTACGAGCTACCCCTATGGGTGCCATGCACCATGGAGAATAGGAGGAGACCCCAGCACGGGAGTTACTACCGGAGGCGGCACGTCGGGAGCTGGCACCTCAGGAGCAGGAAAAGATGATGAGATGGAGGAGGATCGAGGCTGTGACCTCGAGTGATTTTCTTGTTTATGTTGTCTTAGCGGACTTGTGTTAGCTTGTTACATTTGTTTTATCGGTACTTGAATTTTATTGCGGTTTGTATTTGGCCATAAGGCCGTATTCTCTGTTGGATTTGCCGAATTTGTCCCATAGGTACGTGATGTCGGGGATGAAACCCAGGAACTTGAGTATGTTTCCTTGTTGGTATCACATTGGAGGGCATTCTGACTTGAAGATACTCGATCGAGTGCCCTCAACTCGATCGAGTACCTGCGTATGATGCTTTAAGGAGCATTCTGACCTATACATACTTGATCGAGTATGCTTAACTCGATCGAGTAGCCTCACCTGAACTCGATCGAGTAACCCTAACTTGATCGAGTGCCCCTGCTGGTGTTTATAAAACGCTTTCTTGTGTTACTTGGCGTGATGGGAGTACTTTGTTGATGTCATATATCGTTATCTTGGTTGCTGGTCACTTTCTTATGTTTTATATTTATATACATGTGGTATCAAGACGATATGCAATAGTTTTCATTCTATGTGGTTACTATTTTCTTTAAGTATCGTTCTAAACGGTTGTTAAGTTTATATAACTGATGGAAATAATGTTGAGATAGTTATGTTGAGTAATCATGTTTTCATGATGTCACATGGACAAATTACTTTAATTTCCACATATATCGGGTGATACTGCTGCGCATAATTGAATAACTTTGTGTTATTTATTCTCATTTGATATGCCCACAGGATTGCATGTTATTCTCGTAATGTAAAAAAGGGTTAGATTTTTATTGCTGGTTTTATCATGTTGTGATTCATCTTGTAATGTCACAGTTAAGTGATGGTTTTCATTTTAATGTAAATTTATATCTCGTCTTGAAGGTGAACTTCGGGGACGAAGTTCCTTTTAAGAGGGGAAGAGTAATGTCGCGCGGAAAAATGCTAAAATGTCGTCTTTTACGTACATTATTGGGATTTTTTCGTTATTTCTGTTGCATAATTTAATTGTTGTTCAAGTAATTTAGTCATTTGTTAAGTAATGTAATTGTTTTGTAAATGATTGAAACGATTATTGAATAACGTACTCGGTAATTTATGCATTGGATGGTTAATGGCTTAATTGTTTGTGAATAAGTAAATTGATTATGTGTGGAATTGGTATGGTGTATGGTGTATGACGTTATATGGTGTTAAATCCGTTTGGTAAATGAAAGTAATAGTTTGTGGCTGTGTACCTTATTAATTGTTAACATGTGGATGATAACTCGGAATGGAGTTGTGGTTGATTGTATGTTCGCATGAGAGGATGATGATGCTTAGTACACTTTCGGTTTGTGGGAGACGATGAGTTGAACTTCGGGGAGGAAGTTCTTTTTAAGGGGGGAAGGCTGTAATACCCGCCCCGTTAGGGACCCGTTGACTAGCCATTGACTGACCTTAAACACTTGGTAGACCCTTGAGAACCTTTCATACTAACAGACTTAGTATTTGGTGACCTTTAGAAGTTGAGAACTCGGTCTAGTATAGGCTACTCGATCGAGTAGTCTAGTAACTCGATCGAGTAAGTCCCATACTTGATAGAGTATGTTGGTTTCAGCGATAAGTTATAAATTGTGAAGTCGTAAACCCCAAATCATTTTCTTTTCATTTCTTCCCAAACCTAATCGTCGATACACTTTCTCTCCCACCAACGATCAACCTTTTGAGATCCTTTACACTTGGAGACACCATGGGGATGGATACTTGAGTAGGGTAGTGACCCTATCACTGGAATGCCGAACATAGGTAAGTCATCATCATCATACTTAGGCTTCGTTGTGGTTATGGTTGTTAGTGATAGTGTTTTCTCTATTGTTTGTGATAGGTGGTTATGGTGGTTGCTTTGTCTTTATACGGACATATGCGGTATTGATACGGATTGCTAAAGTTAGGTTTTCCCACTTAGTACTGTAGATTGATTGTCATGTGTGGTTATAGTATTGTTGATTGTGTGGTAGAAATGTTGTGTTTGTGTATGGGGTGCGTCCATGGCTGAGCGGAGTAACAAGTGGGAATGACTTCACGCCCTTGATTCTCCCCTTGTGGTTCCTATCACAAGGGGGATGTGCACATTAATGGACATGGGTTATTCGCTCGATGGAGATGAGCGGGGCTTAGGTGGGAAAGGCCGCGGTCTCCCACTATCGATGTGGAATATCTGTTGCGATGGTTATTCTGGCAGGACTTTACCTTCGGGTTAGTCAGATGATTGATGGATGTGTGGAGTTGGAGTTGATTGTGTGTATGTTGTATCTTGTTTGTCTATTGTTCTTCAGTTACTGACCTTGTGTGGTGTTGTTTGTCTTTCTTCTTGTTATGTATCTACCGTGATCCATTATGGTGAGCAGTCAGTCTTAGCAGGTGTTGATATGTGTGAAGCTTAGCTGGGTGCGTTGGAGGAACGATTCTTTCACCGAGTCCTGGCATATCATGGAGTAGTATCACCGTAGTTGATTGTTGCTTGTCATCAGTTCTATCTTTTCTTTTCGTTAAGTTAAACTTGTAATAAAACTTAAATTGTTCTTTCATTGATGTGATATTTATTATTCCTCGGGCAACCGAGATGGTAATGCCTGTATCTACTAGGGAAGGTCTTGAGAAACCTCCTTGGTAGATGGGGGTGTTCCAGTAACTGTTGATTACATGATATATGTAGGTAAGGAGTTCGTAGAGGAGGAATTCTAGTCATATCTAAGGTTTGTGCTGATTGCTACTAAGGTAGGGTTTTCCTACTTAGTTATTAGTAAGTCTTGTGCTATTTCATTGTATTCATAATGTTGTGATATATTTGTATTTTTATAGATGTAGTTGATGAAGTTTGGGGTTGAGGAGTAAATTTGGATATTGGCTCCGCCTGGGATCGCTTTTTGTGGCTGTCCCACCTACAGGGAGGACGTGCACATTAATGGTCCGGGTTTCACGGTTGCTACCTCTGATTTGTAGGAGGCGCCGTGATTGGATGTTCTAGGGTTTTTACCTATGATTTGTAGAAGGCGCCACTAGACATTAGAATTAGACTGATTAGGGTGGAGTTGGTTGTAGTGATGTTGTGTATATTGTTGTACTCGGTTTCTGAGTTGCTTATTCAGACTATTAACTGACTTGTGCATGTGGGTGTTTATTTGTTTTGTTTCTTTGACTTGTCAGCGGTGATCCATTTAATATTGCCGGCAAATGGTGAATAGTGTGTCTTGACAAGTGAGCATGTGATTGTTATCGGCTACTTTCGGGGATATTGGTGGACGCGTGTCACCCCCGAGTCTCATTTAGCTACTTATGACTTTTAGATGGATTATTCATTACTTACAATGTTACACATTTTGGAGTTGCATTTGTTGTAATCGATACTTTACGTATGTGGCCATATTGCATTATTAGACGTCATATATGGTCGAAAATCATGCCATAGACCTTAGTATCCTAAAAGAGACAGATGATGCCTTACTCATTCTGATGGAATTACAGTGATAGGCTATCACACACCTAACAAAAATACCCTAGACTTGGCTACAAATGAATGTAGGAAAGTAGGGGTCGAACTCAAGGAGACGGGAGTTGCGTTGTGAAATGCTATGAATAGAATTCTATCAAGGTCGGTTACGATTGGTGTTTGGTTTGGTTGGTAAAGCTATGATAAAATAACGTAAAATCAATAATAATAAAAGAGCCTAGGGGAATCGGGTCACGCATGCAAATATGTAATTGTTCATGTCAAATTAGGAATTCTTAATAACGATAATTATTTAGGTTTAACGACAACCACCTCTCGGCCTTATTGTTAACCATAGAACGGGTTCGAGCAGGCTGTCGCTATTACTAGATCGGTCTACTAAACATGCTTAGTCTAATTCAATTTCATGCCTCTCGACTTTTAGAAACGAATTAACAAATTTAATCTAGGATTGTGATCAATAATCAAAGACTAACAAAATAATACAAACATGTGATTGAAACTATTAATCGATATTATAGCATCCTATTTTAACAATTACAAATACTATTTATATATATATGTCTCCCCTAATCTCTAGACTAATGAACTACTCACACATATTAAAAAAAACTAAACTAATAGCATATGATATGATAAACATGATGATACTGAAATTAAAACTAAATGAATGTTTAAGAATAAAGATAATGCTAAATGATAATAACATAAATATTATAAATAATGCTTAATAAAATAGCTAAAGATTAAACTAATTTGTAATTAACAAGATGACTATAATGACATATATGTGTGAAATTACGAGAGAATAACTATAATGGATAAATCTTAACAACAATATGTAGTAAACTAATAACAATATGAAAATACTAATGACGATAATGATAACAACGTAACAATTGGAAAGAGTAACGAATTAACAAATGATAAATTAACGAACTAACTAGTATGAAAATGACAAATGAAATTAACTAAATAAGTACTAAAAATAAGATTACTGGAACAATGGAATTGGAACTTGAATTGAAGAACACAAATAAAACCCAATAACTTGCAAATAAACTTATATTATTACTTGGAAATGCTAAAGGAAATTGTTTAGAACAACAAGGAAAGCTTAAAGGAAATCTAAAGATAATTCTGAAAACTGAAATATTATGTGTTAAGGCGTATGAAGTGTGTCCTAAATGACGGATTCAACACCCCTTAAATAGGAATTAGAGGTGCAAAACGTAAATGCCATAAATAGGGATCACCCCGGTCGGGGACACCCAACCCCGATCGGGGTCGTGGGAATCCAAGTTTTCTTCATAAAGCCTCGATTAATTAGCAAAAGGAATCCTAAGCACCCGTCTTAATGGGTCTTAATTTCTTCGACTAAATGCAAAAGATAATCCTAAGCTTGCTCTTAACTTCATTTGGGCTTCATTTGATCCAATTGTTCTTGATATTTATTGCTTGTTGATGTTGCATTGTGTTGTATTAAGTCAGCCGTTTTGTCTTACAAATCGCCTCAAGTTTTGACATGTGTGTTAGTGATACCAAAAGTGTTCTAATTTCGATTTTCATACTCCATCCTTTGTTTAATTATGTCATAAAGTTTCAAGTGTTGTTTGTTGATGGTGGGCATAGTCTTAAAAATTTAAAAATTTTGTTTTAAAGTTTTCTTGAATTTATTGAGTAATAAGACTTCAATTTCTATTAGTAATGCTATGTATTGTCTTAAGTTTAGAATTCCGCCTTAAAATCTTGACCAAATTTTGATTCCTTGTTTTATCTTAAACTTGGCTTAACGGTGCCTTAAGGCAATAATCCTTATGAGTATCGTGGTAATAACATAGTTTAAATCGAAATTTTCGTTTTTAAAGTGGACCAAATACTTTTGAGATTTCATGGGTATATCACTAAAATTTTGATTTTTATGCTTGAAACATGGCTTAATTGTCTCATAGTGCCCCGATCCTGTGTTAATGGTGATGTGTGCGGAAAGGTATAATGTTGGTGCTCAAATTTTGGATTTTGTGTGCTTACAATTTTTGTTTTATTGTGCCCAAGCTTACAATTTTGTTAATAATGTGATGTATTGTCCTAAAATTGGAAAATTTCATCTTAAATTTTCTTCAAAGATTTTTTTTATACACCCAACCTATCATGCCAAAATTTGATTTCATGCTTCGTCATTGGTTTAACCATGTCAATTGCCTTGGTGTTCAATAATTTGTTGTGTATTGCCTCGAATTAGGACCATCAATTGTGTGATTTCCCTTCAGTTCATCTGTCCATGTGCGTCTTGAAGGTCATGAACACGAGACATGTGTTTTAGTAGGGTTAATATGAGCTTAGTCTTTTGATGTGGATTTAAACCGTGTAAGTAGGTAGGTGTATGATTCATGTTTGGAAAGTAGGGGTAGCTTACGTAAGGTGTCTTGAGTTGAGAAAGATGAATATATGAGGTAATTTATGGATAATTAGTGAAGTGTAATCTAGGTTGGATATTCGTTAAGCGTTTGAACTTATGGATAGTGAATGAGGTTTGGATTGCATATTAAGGAATATTATTGTTGAACATGACTTAGAAATTTTGGTGGAATAATGAGAAAGTAATTGAGGTACCTAAGGGTGAAATAAGATGATAACTTGGGTTGACTGATAATTAAGATATATGATGGTGGATTTAGTATTACCAAATTTATTTTCGCGGTCATGGAAGTAAGAGTGTGGCGTGTAATGCTTGAGGATTCAATCATATTATTGAGATATTTGATGATTCGTGTTATAGAGTATAACCGTTTAATTTGAGTAGGTGTATATGAGTGTGAAAGTGGTTATGTAGGAATCCGACCTTATGAGTGGTAGTATGGATGTTGCTGTAAAGTTTCCTCCCAATCGTCAAGTAAAGCGTCTGTGGTATACATCGTGAGCTTGTTGTAGTATTCTGATTGAGTTGAAATGTTGTTATAGTCATGGGTGATACTAGTACCATGTCCGTGGGATTGCATAGATACGATGAGTGTTAATATGATTATGGTGTTTTACGCTATTGTGCGTTTGTTGGTGACGGTAGTGTGATGCCGTCGCCGGGTATAGGGGGAATGCAATGTTTATGAAATAAATTTTGAAATATCGTATTGTATCATGTGTTGTTTTAAGTTGGGTTGAAATAATGGCCATAAGGCCGTGAGTTTGCTTTAATTTAGTTTTTAGATGATGTATTAGTCACCATCGGAGTCTATTAGCATTTGTGTGATGAAATAAGAAAGTTTGGAACCGAGTTGAGAGTAAAAACATTCTGCCCCAGGTGACACTCGACCGAGTGCACCATGCACTCGACCGAGTGGTCGTCTACTCGGCCGAGTGGCCTCCTACACTCGATCGAGTGGTCTGCCTTGACCCTTATTTTGTTGATATTTGACCAAATATTGAGCGTGTACCCTTATTTCGCGGTTATATTAGTTAATTTGTGTTTGGATGAGTATGATTGACCTTATATGGGTTATATTTTGTGAATTATTTACGTTTGATTATATGGTGTGGCATTTTGCAAGTAAATGGAAATCCTTAATTGGACATGAGTGGATTGATGACGGAAATGGTATGATAATCTTGTCTGATATACATTCATCGACGTGATTTTTTTTGGTGGTGTAAAATTAAGATGAAATATGCAATTATGTGTCGCATAGCGGTCGTTTACATGATTGTGATTGTGGTCTTCCGTATGAGCGGAAGCGTTGATGATGGAACGGATATGGAAACACATGTGTGATCCTGTGGTGGATTAGACGCGGTATATGAGTAGCATGATGTCCGAAAACCCGAATGTTGAATATTGTTGAGTCACATAACGAGCCGTTTTTGCATTAATTGATTGTTTCCTAGAGTCCGTATATTCGTGCTTGATGTGCATACATGTTAATGTAACAGATTTGACATGATATAGATACGTAATAATAATCGAGTTATACTCCGTGATAGATATGCATACATAACCAACGTGAATGGGAGTTAGTTATGGGATTATAGATTGGAACCGTGGGTTTGACCTGACACTTGACCTTTGGGAGGCTTGTAGATGGGGGATTACATCAATGTAATTATACCTATATGAAGTTTGATTAAGGATTTGCAATGAGTAAGAGAGAGTGTTGAACTTGATACATAGTCAGTTTTGGAATTTAGTAATGAATGTATGAGAGCACACTGTAAGGTTTGACAGTTGAACTTCGAGACAAAGTTCTCAAATAGGGGGAGTGAATGTAACAATTAGGAAATTAAAGCAGGAAAACGAGCGTAATATGCACACGAGTAGCGTATGAGTAAATAGAGGATATACAATAAAGGAAAACGTATGAGCTTATGTGAGCCTGGTGAGAGAGGTGAGAATCATATTGGCACAAGGAGAGTGATGATGACAGTAAGAACCTCGAGAGAGTACTTGAGAATTGGAAATGAGACTTGAGGAATAATTGTGAAAAGAGAGAGAGAGTGTAGCGAACTTCGGGGACGAAGTTCATTTTAAAGGGGGAAGATTGTAATAACCGGATACTTTAGGACCCACAAAGGACCTCGGGACACGTGATGGAACCCACGTGTACTCAGAAGTAAAGTATGACCGTACACTAGACCAAGTGCAGTTGACACTAGACCAAGTGCAGCTGGCACTAGACCAAGTGCAGCGGCACTCGACAAAGTAAAGGTGGCACTCGACCAAGTGGAGGTGGCACTCGATCGAGTGCTACCAGCACTCGACCGAGTGCCCTCTGGGCGGCAACCCAGAGCTCCTGAGTGTGTCACTCGACCGAGTGGAGAGCCTCACTCGACAGAGTGAACCGAGCACTCAACCGAGTGCCCTGTCGCTATCACTAGAAACGCGTGTAAACCTTATCTATTTAACCCCTCTTTCAGATTTCCTTCCTATTTTTCACTCCTCACCTTATTCCTCTATCTCTCTAAAACTCATAAACTATACACTACACATTACCCACAAGATCTAGTTTATTTCTTTGAAGATTCACCCCCTAGTTCTTGTTCTTGCTCATCCTTTGGCACTTGTAAGTTTATACTCACCTTCTCCCTTTGTTTTTTAACTAGTAAACCCTAACCTTGCTATTAGTGGTATGATGGGATTTTAATTAAGGATTGATTAATTAAGTTAAGTAATTAAAGAGTAATTAGTATTATTAGTTGATGTAGGATGCTTTATGATAGATATTATGTAATGTATGTAGGATGAGACGGTTTTATGATATGGATGCTTGGTGGTTTCAGATTGCTTATGGAGTATGCTAAAAGGTAGGTTAATCATAGTCGGTTCAATAATGTGGTCATTGCATATGTTGTGGTTAATATTGTAATTAGTTTCACATCCCCTATATACTAAAAGATTAACACATTTTGAAAATTCCCGCTCAAAATTCCCGCCCAAGTACTGAAAATTTGCGCTCAATGTTATATTCTGACTAATTCTTATTCTCTAAATATATTCTAGCCAAATCTTTCTAAATATACTCACCCTTAATTGACTCCACTAATTAGCTACAATAAAAAATATACCATAAATAAATATATACTGAAATGATTTACACAATATTCATCAATCTTTACCTTCTTAATAATATATAATACAATATAATAATTCCAAACTCCTTATTTTCTCAATCTCTACCATAAATAAATATATACATATATTATTTTTACCGGTTTTCTTCACGAGCCTAATACGCGTTTAATTAGATATTACATCTAACTTAAATGTATTATTAATGTCAAAAAAAATTCTTAATAATAAAGTACAATAATATTAGTACTGCAAAAATAACTTAACTTAAATATCTTTTAACCGTAGTTATTTTCTTTTCTACCTCTTACTAATATTATATTAGTACATCATAACATTAATTGAAAGTACAGTTAATTTATGCAAATAATTTTTATTAAGACCGCTTCTTTATAAATCAAATCTAAAAAATACCGCGCTGTAGCGCGGGATCTATACTAGTAATTAGAGTAATTGCATTATAACATGTTTAGTGGTTAATAGTATCATTAAGGAGATAAGTATGTCGGTTGGATTGCATTATAACATGATATTGGTTCAGAGGACTTGATGAGTCGGTAATTGACATATATTGTGTGGTATCTTGCATTATTTTACTTGTCATGTATATTAGAGAATATGACGGTTGTGATTGTTTGGTGGATTATTTGTTGTCATGGAGACGTAAGGCGGTTCGAAGACCGTCTTACGCTTAAGTCTCCTCTTGGAGCTTCCCACTCCAAGAGTGATGTGCACATTAATGGCTTGAGTTACGGAGGGACTCGTGTGGTTGAGGCACGATGTAACACCCCCATATGTCGGGACCCTTTCCTCTAGGCGTTCCCAACACGTTGAGGTATCACAAGTCTTGGTTTCCCAAGTTTGTAATGGGAACAACAAGTAAAGAAGTACTTAGCATAAATAAGTAGTTAAGTTGTAGATAGTAAGTGGTTACAAGTTGGGGGAAGCAAATACCATCCCAATAATACAACCAAATCGAAAAAGGAGTTTAAATGTCAAAAACTAAGACAAGTGCAAGTGGTGACAACAAGGAAGACCGCTCCCAAACCCTGTGACTCAAGTATGCACACCTGACAACACTTCTTGAACCATATAGAATATATGTTTATGTTTTGATGATGTCAAGAGTGTTTTACTTTTTATATACTCGTTGCGCGTAATTGTTTGTTTAGTCCCTTCAGATTAAACTTACTATTTGCCAAGCTTAAAGAATTGTGATGAAAGTATACAAGACTATATTATGATCAAGCCCTCAATTACAGATTAAGATTTTGCAAGATTGTGGAAGAATTATTCAAGCATCATGAGAAGACGAAGCTCGTCTAAAGTTTAATCAAGCTTGAATGATGAAGTAGCCTACACTCGAAGATCTGCTAAGAAGATTATAATAGTGTAGGTGATTATCTCGTAATGGTAACATATGTGTGGATTTCTTATATTGGTAAAGTTATAGCTTGGCAGGTATAACATTACTTATGTAAGAGCTCAATGTTATAGCTCTTCTACTATAACATTGAGATGCTGAGTTTGTACTATACACGACTCAAAAAGTTTTCAAATTGTTTTTGAAAAATGTTTTTGTTTCTTTTAAATGTTCTAGAAAAAGTATTTATTTAATAAGGAAGCTCGTAATTCTTTAGAGTGTGGTTTTGTTTTAAACTTATAATTAGTAATTATGTTGGATCAACTTATGAGTTGAGCCATATTACTAATTAGGGTTTTAACAAGGCATACTCTTAAACTCTAAAATCTAACCTAACTTCAAGCTAGGATTTTCAAGAAAAACGAGGCATATGGGCCGTGTTTATTTCGTGTAAACCTAAGGAATAAAAGTTGTTATTGTTAAGATTTTATTCTCTAGAATTATCTTAACGTATCTTTTATATTTAGCTTATTATGGTTATTTATGATAAGGATATTCTTGTTATGGAAAATTTTATCATATCTTAAGATTTAAGGAAAGAATAATAGGAGAATAATTTATAATTATCTTTTTGGAATATTCTCTATTATCTCTTAGAGTTTTAAGGAAAGAAATAATAAAGATAAGATTTTTTACATATCTAATATTTCGGCCATTAGGGTTTCGTGTGAAACCGAGTGCCATGATCCTTCCTTTCCTATAAATACTTTGCACTTTGCCAGATTTAAAAGTAAGACCTTTAAGCATAAATTGATTTTATTTTCAAGAGCAAAAAATCGTGTGTTACAAAACAAGATAACCGCTTTTGCAATTTTCGAAAAGGTCATGTGTTTATAAACTTGTGCATTCATTCTTTTGTTATCATTATAAGATAATAGTAACTTAATCGATTTCTTACTCGTTCATTAACGTGAACTATTGGAAGATTCATTAGTGCTTTCTTATTAGCGTAAGTTAGTCACTCGAGTATTTAACTGTACTCACTTGAGTTACAGCTAGGGTTAGTTGTACGAGTTGGGTTAGTAAATTTGTAATCCGTAGAAAGGTACTAAATTTATTAATCGAGAATAGTGGACATAGGTTTAGATTTATGAAATTGAACCACTTCAAAATCTGTGTGTCTCTCTTCTCCTTTCGTTTATTTGTTTTGTTCTTATTCGTTAATTAGTTAATTAGTTAAAGTTTAATCAATAAACATTAAATAATTAATTATATAATTCCAATTGAAAAAGTAGGTCAAAGTATTTAATCCCCAGTTCACCCCCCCCCCCCTTGAGTATTTCGGATCGATAGAATCTTCAATTGGTATCAGAGCCTCGTGCTCTTGATTGCCTAACCACAAAGAGGCCGATCTGTCTATCTTTATTTATTTTATCGTTTTATATTCCGTTGCCTATCACGTGATAAATGGATTCCAAATACCTCAAGTGTCCCGTCTTTGATGGGAAGAATTATAGGTTATGGAAGAACATGATGACTCACTATGTGAAAGGTCATGATTGGGAGTGCTGGAGGATTATCCAAAACGGACCGCATAAAATTTTGGTTGCATCCACTGAAGGCACTACCTACAAGAAAAATGAAGAGGATTATGTCGAGGCTGACTACAAGAAAGCCGAAAAGAATTCTAAAGCAATAAGTCTATTGCAAAAAGACATGACAACTGCAGAATTCGATCGCTTCTCTTCGTGCTCCACGGCCAAGGAGATATGGGACGGACTTAAATTAGCTTATGAAGGTACTTCCATTGTTAGGAAACACCGCATAGATCTGTTAATGCAGAAATATGAGCTATTCAGTATGGAGCCAAATGAGTCATTGGATAGTATATTCGCACGTTTTTCTAGCATCATAAATGAATTGAAAAACCTAAGAAGAAAGTTCAATACCGAGGACATTTCAAGAAAGATTCTTAGGAGTCTAACTAAAAAGTGGCGTGCCAAAGTCACAACAATGGAGGAATCGCGAGATCTTGAGAACCTATCCTACCAAGAACTCATTGGTGCTCTCATGGCCCATGAAATTACTCTAAATGCTGATGAAGCAGAACCGAGTAGAAAAAATATGGCTTTGAAAAGCGAAGATGTTAGCTCCGACATAGAAGATGAGACTATTTTGGTTGCACGTCGTTTTAAAAACATAATCTTTCGGAACAAGCAAGCAAAATCTTAATATAACAACAACAAGTCCTTTAACAAGAAAGCAACATAATCAAAATCATCATTTGCTAACAAAGGTTGCTTCAAGTCTGGAGAATCTGATCACATGATCAAGGATTGTCCAACATGGGAGAAAACTAAAGACAAGGCAAAATGCGAGAAGACAAAGAAGGAGTTTAAACAAGTAATAATGGCTTCGTGCTGGGGAGATATTGACTCAGAAGATGATGAAGGATCCGAAGATGATGAAGTAGCCAACCTTTATCTCAGCAGCGTCAGTCTTGACCTAATCTCCGACAGCGACAATGATAGCACGAATTCTCACTCAAATTATTGCTTTCTAGGAGAATCGGATGAAGATGACGATGAAGAGGTTAGTTATCTTGAACTCAAAAAACGTGTTAAGAAATTGTCTAAAAATGCCCTAATTGAATTTTTTGAGCAATCCCTCGATAAATGTCATGAATAGGATATGGAACTAAAGGATGTAAAAGAACAGATCCTTGATATTGCTGAGGAGAATCATATTCTAAAGGCAAAAGCTAAGAAGTTGAAATCTAAAGTTACAGCGGATAAAGCTATCACATTAGATTCTACTAATGCTGAAAAGAAGGAATTAGAGTCCAAAGTTATAGCTAGTGAAGCTATAACTTTAGAACTTAGAAAGGACAGAGAACTCTTAGTAACTAAAGCCACGGCTAATGAAGCTGTAATCTTAGATCAAAAGAAAGAAATAGATTCTCTCACAAATTAATTGAAAGAATCTAAAATTGAGATGATCAATGTTAAGAAACAATATTCAGATGTTGTATTTATTCTTAACAAAAGGTTCCAAGACTTTCGTGACAATTATAAGAAGGAAAATGACGTAGATCACACGAAATGTCTAGAAGAAATTAAGAACCTAAAAGACTTGCTTCTACATGCAAGGAAAGTCCACGATAAGTGGGAAGGTAGCATAAAAGTCCTAAACTTCCTAACCGAACAATCTGACAATAATATGAAGATGGGGTTAGGATATGAGTGCTACAGCCGTAGAGATCACTCTAAATGCAAATCAACACCTTCTGACTATAATTTCAGAAAAAGAAAATATGTTGGTCTCCCTGAATATCTGATTTGCAATTATTGTGGTCATACGGGTCACATCCAAGAAAATTGTGTCAAGCGTGTACATGATATATGAAAAAATACCGAATTTCTTAAAACGGTTGACACAACAGTCGAGGATGATGTTTCCCCTATAGATGAACCTAACGAAGAAAGGAATAATAACTTCGTTGGTTCTACGATATGGCTTTTGATTACACCAAAAAGCCTAGCACCTCACAAACTCCTTGTCAGTCTAAACAAAGTAAACCTAAACACAAGGAGAATGGATATGTGAGACCTAGAGAAATTCCTAAACCTAGAACTCCTCCTAAACAAAACTACCCAAGGTTTTGAAATATGACCATTAGACAAGTTTGGGTACGAAAGGATTTAGTATATAGAGTAACTAACCCTAAAGGACCCAACTTAGCTTGGGTACCTAAAAACTGTATCTAATCCTTTTGCAGGTAATGGTGAAAGAAAACAATCAATGGTATCTTGACAGTGGATGCTCAAGATACATGACTGGAGATAAGAATCAGTTTCTTTCACTCAAACCCTTCAATGGTGGAAAAGTAACTTTTGGGGACAACAAGAAGGGCAAAGTGATTGGTGTGGGCAAAGTTGGAATTTTAAAATCACACGCAATCAGTGATGTTTATCTAGTGGATGGTCTCAAGCATAATCTACTTAGCATATCTCAACTATGCGACAAAGGTAACAAGGTTGTTTTTCATACAGATGTTTGTCGTATTATTATTGAAGGTACGAGTAATATTATCCTTGAAGGCCATAGGAAAATAAATGTATATATGGTAGATTTAAATGCTGTACCCGCTAACTCTTTTACATGCATGAAAGTTACACTTGATGATCTGTGTTTGTGGCACAAGCGTTTTGGTCACATTAGCTCACCAATTTTGAGTAAACTCAAGAGATGGGACGTGGTTGAAGGACTACCTAAGATCAAGTTCGACCAAGAAAAGATGCGTGACACTTATGCTAGATGCAAATATGTGAGATCATCATTCAAACCTAAAAGAGTGGTAAGTACAAATCAAGCCTTGGAAATGGTGCACATGGACTTATGTGGTCCCATGAAGGTAAGAAGTTGAGGAGGATCCAGTTATGTATGTATGGCCTATCTTTCTTCATTCAAAAGATGAGACTTTTGATGAATTCGTTTGTCTTATGAAACTCGTTCAAAATAAATATAAGACTAACCTCGTGTCTATTCATACGGATCATGGCACCGAATTTGATAATCAAACCTTTATAGAATATTGTAAAGTTAATGGTGTAGGACATAACTTTTCTGCACCACGAACTCCTCAACAAAATGGTGTGGTTGAACGTATAAATAGAACACTAGGAGATATGGATCGTACAATGCTTTTGTGTAGTGGTCTACCTCGTAATTTTTGGGCTGAAGCAATTAATACTTCATGTTATATCCATAATCGTGCTATGATAAGACCTATCCTAAAGAAAACTCCTTATGAACTTCTAAGAGGTCGTAAATCTAATATCTCGCATCTTCGTTGTTTTGAGAGTAAGTGCTTTGTTCATAACAATGGTAAAAATAGGTTAAGTAAATTCGACCCTAGGAGTGATGAGGCGATTTTTATAGGATACTCGGATCATAGCAAAGCTTATAAGGTATTTAATAAAAGAACACTCTGCATCGAATAAAGTATTCATGTTATTTTTGTTGAAGATAACGTGTTCGATAAGCCCTTATAGGATGAGGAAGAAGATGTGGATGAATCTGAATTTTGTCTTTCTAGAGACGATCCCCCAGAATTGGAAACGATGGATAATGAGATTGAAGGAATAAATGATGAGCTTGATCATTCTTTTAAAGGTAAAAAAGAGAAACCCAAAGTTATAGTTGATGATACTATAACATTGACTCAAGAAAAGGATTCCCAAACCAATGTTATAGATGATGTTACTATAACATCGAATCCAAATCAAGGTAATGAGTCTGATGTTATACCCGACTCTACTACAACACCTAGATTGGATTCAGGGGGAATGTCCTCAAATTCTGAGCCATATAATGTTGGATCAAGCTCGAACAATGAAGAACCAAGTATCTCAACAAAGTAGAAATACAAGAGCTCACATCCAATGGACAATATTCTCGGCAATATTAAGAAGGGAGTTCAAACGAGACGATCCTTGAACAATTTTTGCTCCTTCTATTCATTCATATCTACGATCGAACCAACAAATATTGAGAAAGCTCTCGTAGAATCGGATTGGATAATAGCTATGCAAGAAGAGCTTCGACAATTCGAACGGAACAAAGTTTGGCAATTAGTTCCTAGACCTAAGGATCGGCCTGTAATTGGAACCAGATGGGTGTTCAGAAATAAATTAGATGATACCGTGGTCATAGTTCGAAATAAGGCAAGATTGGTGGTACAAGGGTATAATCAACAAGAAGGAATAGATTATGATGAGACTTTTGCACCTGTTACTCGTCTTGAAGCTATTAGACTTCTGATAGCATTCACAACTCATAAGAGAATGAAACTCTTCCAAATGGATGTCAAGACAGTGTTTCTAAATGGGTATCTACAGGAAGAAGTCTTCGTAGAACAACCCCCTGGATTTAAGGATAGCAAATTTAAAGATCATGTCTTTAAATTAGACAAAGCCATGTACGGATTGAAGCAAACACCAAGGGCTTGGTATGACAGATTGTCAAAATTTCTACTTGAGAGTGGATTTAAGAGAGGATCTGTTGATAAAACCCTGTTCTTAAAATCCGAGGGTACTGATCTTTTGGTTGTTCAAATCTACGTCGACGATATTATTTTTGGATCAACTAACCGCGGTCTATGCAAGTATTTTCCGGAGTTGATGACTTCAGAATTTGAGTTGAGTATGATGGGAGAATTGAAATTCTTTCTAGGACTGCAAATTCAACAAACTGAGGAAGGCATCAAAATTCATCAACAGAAATATATTAAGGAATTAATTCGAAAGTTGGGATTGGAAAATTCCCATGCTATGTCTACTCCAATGGTAGCAGACAAGAAATTAACCTTAGATAAAGACGGTAAGTCAGTTGATGAAACAACTTACCGAGGAATGATTGGGTCATTGCTATATTTAACTGCAAGTAGACCAAATATCATGTTCAGCATATGCGTTTGTGCTAGATATCAATCATCTCCCAAAGAATCTCATATGACGGTCGTAAAAAGAATTTTACGATATCTTATTGGAACCGCTAAACTCTATTGATGGTATCCCATGGAGTGCAATTTCGATTTGGTCGGATATTCAGATGCCGACTACGCAGGATGTTCCCTAGACAGGAAAAGTACGTCAGGTGTTGCCACGTTCGTTGGACCTTGTATTATCACATGGGGTTCAAAGAAGCAGAATTCAGTTGCCCTTTCAACAGCTGAAGCCGAGTATATCACAGCAGGTCTGGTATGTACTCAGTTATTATGGCTTAAGCAACAATTATGTGATTATGGTGTTGACGTAGGTTGTATTCCTATTCTATGTGATAATACGAGTGCTATTATTATTTCTAAAAACCCCGCGCAGCACTCGCGTACGAAACACATTGAAATTAGACACCATTTTATACGAGACCGTGTTAAAAAAGGGAATATAAAACTTGAATTTTGTAGTACTGAGAAACAATGGGCAGACATTCTAACAAAATCATTAGCTAGAGAACGTTTTGAGACTTTACGGTTGGAAATTGGTTTAATCGGTGGCACCTAAACTATCATAATTATTTCCTAACAATATGCCTTACTAGTTAAGACGAGATTGTATGTCTTTGTCCGTCTTTTCCGCTGCAAGTACATTCTTATATAGTATTTTATTATTTTATGAGAATATTCCGTTTGCTAGTCTATTATATTTTGTGTTATATACAAACCATAACTCTTGTTCATCACATATACATTCTAAGGTTTAGAGCTTCATAAACCAATGACATTCATGATTGGTTTCATTTAGGATGTGAGTAGTACTCCTTACATGGCATGTAACATCAAATTGCATAAGCATGAAAAAAATGGACTGAAACAAAAAAAAAGGAAATGAAAAATTACAAAAAAAAAAGAGGAGAAAAATGATACTATAAAAGATGGAAAAGCAACAATTTCTTATTTCTCCTATTCTTATCTTTTCCATATTATTTAAGGAGAAGTACTTGTTGATGTGAGTGAGTTTGTGCCATACTTGGCATGTTGCGTCATCTTTCGTGTTGGGTTGGAAAGTGGAATATGGTTATCTTTGATTGTGATCGGTGCTAGCTTGGCTTTTACTTCCACATATCCAAATTATTTTGCCCCTTCTTACCCAATTACCTCACCTCACATTACTTTGTAAGTCCTCGGCATGTATTTTGGACCTCGCTTGGTTGGAGTGTGTATGTACGGTTACTAGAAATATCTATCATGTTAGATTGCATGCATGCTTTTGTAGGTCGTAGTTAGGTGAGTGACTACTTTCCTTCTCTCCTACAAAATCTGTACTCAACTTGGTTTGTATTACACACTTTATATGTAGGACTTGCGTATGTTGAAATCGTTCTTATGCTATAATATATGCTTTAATTAATATATATTTCTTGCCTCGGTTGATATCATTCTAGTCGTTTTATGTCTGTTCTCGTCTTTTCGATGATGTCAAGAGGGGGAAGAAATGACCATGAATTTTTATTTGCCTAAGCTTGCTCCTTGTCAAGACCAATTATCTCTTAAAGTCCTTAAAGTTTTGGTCTTGTATGTAATTGTTTGATCTTGCGTTGATCTTTATCTATAAAGATGACGGTATTATATTGAGGAGGACTATATACGTAGTCATGATTTTAGGAGACTTGCCATCATAAAAAAGGGAATTTGTTGAACCATATAGAATATATGTTTATGTTTTGATGATGTCAAGTGTGTTTTACTTTTTATATACTCGTTGCGCGTAATTGTTTATTTAGTCCCTTCAGATTAGACTTACTATTTGCCAAGCTTAAAGAATTGTGATGAAAGTATACAAGACTATATCATGATCAAGCCCTCAATTACGGATCAAGATTTTGCAAGATTGTGGAAGAATTATTCAAGCATCATGAGAAGACGAAGCTCGTCTAAAGTTTAATCAAGCTTGAATGATGAAGTAGCCTACACTCGAAGATCTCCTAAGAAGATTAGAATAGTGTAGGTGATTATCTCGTAATGGTAACATATGAGTGGATTTCTTATATTGGTAAACTTATAGCTTGACAGCTATAACATTACTTATGTAAGAGCTCAATGTTATAGCTCTTCTACTATAACATTGAGATGTTGAGTTTCTACTACACACGACTCAAAAAGTTTTCAAATTGTTTTTGAAAAATATTTTTGTTTCTTTTAAATGTTCTAGCAAAAGTATTTATTTAATAAGGAAGCTCGTAATTCTTTAAAGTGTGGTTTTGCTTTAAACTTATAATAATTAGTAATTATGTTAGATCAACTTATGAGTTGAGCCATATTACTAATTAGGGTTTTAACAAGGCATACACTTAAACCCTAAAATCTAACCAAACTTCAAGCTAGAGTTTTCACGAAAAACGAGGGATATGGGCCGTGTTTATTTCGTGTAAACCTAAGGAATAAAAGTTTTTATTGTTAAGATTTTATTCTCTTTAATTATCTTAACATATCTTTTACATTTAGCTTAATATGGTTATTTATGATAAGGATATTCTTGTTATGGAAAATCTTATCATATCTTAAGATTTAAAGAAAGAATAATAGGACAATAATTTATAATTATCTTTTGGAATATTCTCTATTATTTATTAGAGTTTTAAGGAAAGAAATAACAAAAACATGATTGTTTACATATCTAATATTTCGGCCATTAGGGTTTCGTGTGAAACCGAGTGCCATGATCCTTCCTTTCCTATAAATACTTTGCACTTTGCCACATTTAAAAGTAAGACCTTTAAGCATAAAGTGATTTAATTTTTAAGAGCAAAAAATCGTGTGTTTCAAAACAAGAAAACCGCTTTTGCAATTTTCGAAAAGGTCATGTGTTTATAAACTTGTGCATTCATTCTTTTGTTATCGTTATAAGATAATAGTGCTTAATCGATTTCTTACTCGTTCATTAACGTGAACTATTGGAAGAATCATTAGTGCTTTCTTATTAGCGTAAGTTAGTCACATGAGTATTTAACGGTACTCACTTGAGTTACAGCTAGGGTTAGTTGTACGAGTTGGGTTAGTAAATTTGTAATCCGTAGAAAGGTACTAAATTTATTCATCGAGAATAGTGGACGTATGTTTCGATTTGTGAAACTGAACCACTTTAAAATCCGTGCGTCTCTCTTCTCCTTTCGTTTATTTGCTTTGTTCTTATACGATAATTAGTTAATTAGTTAAAGTTTAATCAATAAACTTTAAATAATTAATAATATAATTCCAATCGAAAAAGTAGGTCAAAGTTTTTAATCCTCAATTCACCCCCCCCCCCCCCCCTCTTGAGTATTTCGGATCGATAGATTCTTTAACACTGCTCCCCATATGGGTTAAAATCACCATATGGTTCACCACAGACAATTCAAAACCCAAGTGTTAGCTAAACGATATAAATGGTCAATGAATGCAACAACTAATCTTACCCACTCATCTGACAATGCAAAGGTAATAACCAACAATTCAACAAGGTATGAAAATACATGAAGGTCATCCTCCAACACCCCTTTCCACAAACCGTTGACAGGGACACGCCCACGACGTCACTATCTACACAAGGTACTCGGAACACATCCAAGGACCGGGCCCGAGTGCGACTCGAGTCCCCTGCCAGATGCCGTGCCTCAACCACACGAGTCTCTCCATAACCCAAGTACTAAATGTGCGCATCTCCCTTGGAGTGGGAATATCCAAGGGTGACTTGAGTGGAAAACGATTTCCCAAACCTCTTTCGTCTCCAAAATCGTAACCAAGAATCCTCCAACATCCTCCATTGTGAACCCAATCACCAACAAGACAAATACATCCAATCAAGGCACATATACATCCACATCAACACAACAACTAAAATTATGCTCAATTCTTCATTAATCCATTTCTTTTCATTTAATTGCTTTTAACATGTTATAATGCAAGATAATCAACATTGTGACCATTCACCATACTTACTCTTCCATAACCATCATGAAGTATTATTATGTGATAAACTCTAATTATCCAAAACATGTTACAATGCAACTAACATGAAACAAATGCAATTAATGGTAATAAATGCACAATTAAACACTCATATCATTATAGCTAAGTAGGGAAAACCCTACCTAAAGCTTGTCTTGCCAAATCCTCAAGCTAGTCACTAGAAGTACTCCTCAATGAAGCTTCCTACACAATTAATTACTACAATCATTACTACAATATATTATAATAACTATAGTAATTAAACCCCTTAAACATTCCCCTTAATTTTCATAACATAATTAAATATGGAGCAGTCTACTAAACTAATTAAGGTTATTAAGACAAGATTAAAGGAAAAGGAGTATAGAGTAACTTACAAACAAAGTGGATGAACAAAGGGGCAAGAATCCTTCTCTTGAAAATTAGGGTTTTGAGAGGATATGAAGGTGGAGATTTTAGGGAGATATTCGGGATTGTAGAGAGCAGTGAATAGTGTTTAGGAATGGGTTTTGGGGTGGAAATCTGAAGAGATAAGGCACGAAAGCGACATCTCGCCAAACAAACTTCCCGTATAAGCTGCACCCGTCCGACACTCGGTAGAGTGGTCGGTCCACTCGATCGAGTGGGGGCTCCACTCGGTCGAGTGGCCATTCTTTCAGGCTTCCAGCTTACTCCCAGATGGTACTCGGTCCTTCACTCGGTCGAGTGGGGCTTCACTCGGCCGAGTGAATTATCTACTCGGTCAAGTCTCAGTTTTTATAAATACGAGGTATTACAATCTTCCCCCCTTAAAAAGAACTTCATCCCCGAAGTTTACACCTGACACTATAAAAGTTAAAATTCTATATCCCATGAAATTCTCAAGGTGGAAGGCGATGTGTCAGGTATCATGAAACTAACGCGCTATGACCAACAAAAACTATTAGGCTAAGTAAAAGAATCAAGAAACTCGTGCTACTTGTACTTGCGTAATACGCCCTACCCCTCTAGAAATATGGTTACGACCTCGTAACCGACTCATACCTGCTCGAAAAGGTGAGGGTATCGCTCTTTCATGTTTTCCTCGGCCTCCCAAGTAGCCTCTTCTACAAGTTGGTAGGACCATAACACTTTCACCAAGACCGTCTCGCCATGTCTTATCTTTCTAACCTTTTGGTCTAGGATTTCCTTGGGTGTTTCCACATATGTTAGGGCATCATCTAGTTCGATCATCTCCGCCTCGAGTACATGAGAGGGGTCACTTATGTATTTGCGCAATTGAGACACGTGAAAGACATTGTGAACTCGGTCCAAGGCTGAGGTATTGCTAAACGGTAGGCCACTTCCCCGACTCTATCCAATATTTCATAGGGGCCAATGAACTTTTGGCTTAACTTGCCTCTCTTCCCAAATCTCATGACTCGTCTCATGGGTGAAACTTTGAGTAGCACCTTGTCTCCTATCGCAAATTCAATGTCACTTTTCCTCAAGTCGGCATAACTCTTTTGCCTATCTTGTGCCACTCTCATCTTCTGTCGAATTACATGGACTTGTCAATCATGTCTTGAATCATTTGAGGCCCCAATAGCACGGCTTCGGTGCTATCATCCCAACATATCGGGCCTTGACATTTGCTCCCATATAAACCTTCAAATGGTGCCACACCAATGCTAGCATGGTAGCTATTGTTGTAGGAGAACTCAATCAAATGTAGCCTTTCTTCCCAAGAGCCCCCAAATTCCAAGACACAAGCTCTCAACATATCTTCCAATGTTTGGATGGTCCTCTCCGTTTGTCCATCCATTGTCGGGTGAAAGGCCGTACTCATCTTCAATTGGGTGCCCAAGGAGCTTTGAAGTTCTTGCCAAAATCATAAAATAAATCGCGAATCTCGGTCCGACACAATGTCCTTTGCAAATCCATGAAGCTTGACCACATATTTGCAATAGGCATTAGCCAACTCCACCTTGCTCCAAGTGTCCTTCATTGCGATTAGATGAGTTGACTTGGTCAATCTATCCACAATGACCCAAATCATGTTGTTCCCCTTTTGGGTTCTCGGTAGTCCGACTATGAAATCCATATATATCGACTCCCACTTCCATTCCGGCACATCTAAGGGTTGTACTTTCCCTTGTGCTCTTTTGTGTTCCCCTTTCACTCTTTGGCAAGTCAAGCACCTTGCCATAAATTCCGCCACTTCCCTCTTCATATTTGACCACCAAAAGGTCTTCTTAAGATCCTTGTACAACTTATTGCAACCCGAGTGCACAGAATAAGGTGTGTTGTAGGCTTCATTCATTATCTTCTTCTTAAGCTCATCATCACTTGTTATACACCATCTTCCTTTGAATCTAAGGCTCCCATCCTCATGCAACACAAATCTTGAGGGCTCTCCCCTTTTTAGTGCTCCTTTCCACTCTTGGATCTTCACATCACTTGCTTGCCTTCCCCGTATTTCATCATACAACTCAGGCTTCAAAGTCAAATCTCCCATTTTTTCCCCCTTTTAGCATGGACAAGGTGGTACACAAGGAGTGCACCGAATTCCTACTCAAGGCATCGGCCACCATATTAGTTTTCCCTTCATGATAGATTATCTCCATATCATAGTCCCCAATAAGCTCGATCCATATCCTTTGTCTCATTCTCAGCTCTTTTTGGGTGTAGATATACTTCAAGCTTTTGTGGTCGGAAAATACTTTAAAGGTTGCTCCATACAAGTAGTGCCTCCAAATTTTCAAGGCAAAGACAACGTCTGCCAATTCTAGGTCGTGGGTTGGGTAGTTCTCCTTATAGGTCTTCAATTTCCGCGAGGCATAGGCAATAACTCTACCATTTTGCATAAGTACGCATCCCAAGCCATTCTTTGAATCATCGGTGTATACTTCAAAATTCTCACTCCCTTCTGGCAAGGGTAGTACCGGGGTCGTGGTTAGGCGCCCTTTTAGGGTCAAGAAGGCCATCTTACAACTCCTGTCCCATTTGAAACGGTTCTCTTTTCTCATCAATGATGTCAAGGGTCTAGCAATCTTGGAGAAGTCTTTCATAAATCGATGATAATACCCGGCTAGGCCTAGAAAGATTCAAATTTCCGCTACATTCTTGGGTGCCAACCACTTAGACACGGCTTCAATCTTGGTAGGATCCAAGACAACTCCTTCCCTTGATATTACATGACCTAGGAAAGCCACCTTCTTCAACCAAAACTCGCACTTACTAAGCTTTGCATAGAGTTGGTGCTCCCTCAAGGTTTGCAAAACAATTCTTAGGTGCTCCTTGTGCACTTCCTTGGTCTTGGAGTAGACCAAAATATCGTCTATGAATACCACCACGAACTTGTCCAAGTATGACTAAACACCCTATTCATGAGATCCATAAAGGCGGTCGGTGCATTCGTTAACCCAAATGGCATCACCACAAACTCATAATGTCTGTACCTTGATCTAAATGCGGTCTTTTGAATGTCCTCATCCTTGATATTCAATTAGTGATAGCCCGATCTTAGGTCAATCTTTGAAAATATTCCGGCTCCACTAAGTTGATCAAACAAATCATCGATCCTTGGTAGAGGGTACTTGTTCTTGAAGGTGACGTTATTCAACTCCCTATAATCGATGCATAACCTCAACGTCCCGTCCTTATTTACAAACAGAACTGGTGCTCTCCATGGTGAAACCCTCGGTATAATGTAACCCTTATCCACCAATTCCCAAAGTTACTTCTTTAACTCCTCCAATTCTTTTGGACCCATCCGGCACGGGGCCTTGGAGATTTGTCCCGTATGCGGTTTTAAGTCCACTCCAAATTCTACCTCTCTAGGTGGAGGCAACCCGGGTAACTCCTCCGGGAACACATCTTCAAACTCCCTCACCACAGGTATACCTTGTGCTTGCGGTCCTTGATATGTGATTATTTTGTAATATTTTACCGCTTATTTAATGCCTTATCACATGTGATTTCTACTCTTTGGAGCGATTT
Source organism: Silene latifolia (assembly GCF_048544455.1). Taxonomy (NCBI): domain Eukaryota; kingdom Viridiplantae; phylum Streptophyta; class Magnoliopsida; order Caryophyllales; family Caryophyllaceae; genus Silene; species Silene latifolia. The sequence goes on from NC_133536.1 coordinate 82,201,837, forward strand.
TTGGTACAAATTGTTTCCTTTTAGTTCATTTGGCCTTAAACAATGCTTTGTAGGTGAAACAAGGCAAAATGAGACGGAATTTGTGCATTTTGGAGCCATTTGGATGGACCAAGGACTTGGGTGTATAATCCTAGCTTAGAAGTGGTCTCGGCTCACTTCAAGACCCTTTGGATGAGCTCTCAAGACTCATTGGCCCTTAAGGAGAAGCTATGAAGCAAGTAGAGTCGTCCCTATAGCCATCCCTATGGGACAATGACCGGTATGGAAGAAGGGAAGTAGGAGGCAAGTGCTGGACTTGTCCCTAAACCCATCCCACCGGGACAGCCACTAGGACAACCACCCGTACCGGCCGAGACAGATTTTCGTCCCACCGGGACGGTTCACTTTGCTTATTTTTCTTCCAGTTCACCTCTATTTGTTTTGCAAACACTATATATACCCCCACTCTGTAATTTTTGGGGCACAATACCCTAGATCTTGTTTTCCAATCTCCAAGTTTTGAACTTTTTTAATCTTTCCTTAATCCTTTCATAATTAACCTTTAATTTCTCTAAAATTAGCCTAGTTTGAGATCTAGTTTTGGGTTTTAAGAAGATTGAAGTGATTCACTTTTCCAATCAATCCAAGTTTTATACTTTTAAAATATAGTTGGTATAATTCCTTTCCCTTGTTCATTTGTTTACATTTGTCTTTCATTTTAGTCTTGCATATTAGTTTAATTGTTGGAGATTGTCTTGTTTGTTGCTAGAATTCCCACTCTGTTTATTTGTTCATGTTTCTAGTTGGTGTTTCTCATCCAATTTTGAATATTTGATTTATTGTGTCAAAGTTTGTTCCTTTTTACATTAATCCATCTTAATCTTAGCTTAATTAGTCTCTTCTCAGAGTTTTGTTGGTTTATTGCATGTTTAATTGTAGAAATCAATTTTATATCATGTCCATGGTTAAAGTATCCATCTTTATCAATTATTTTGCCTTAATAACTATGATTAGTGCGTAGTCCTTTAACTAGGACTCCATTTAACCTCAACATGAGTGGTTTATTTAATTGATTCCTATAAAATAGTTGTTGGGGAGGATTAGTAATGGTAGGCTAGAGGATTGTTTTTATGAATTGGTCAATTGTGGGTAATGTTGGTTTGTGACCCTTGTCCACCGACGAGAGTTGGTTAGGTCAGGAACCGGGTACCCAAGAATTGGACTTATTGATAACCTAGGTTGAGACCGAAAGGGAGAAGCAAGGGAGGGCACCTCTAGACTAGTGTTTGAATTCGACCTTCGAGAGAAGGAGTTAGAAGAACCGAAAAATGATGAGAGCTTAATGGACTTAGGATGCTAGGATACCATAGAGAAGTGCACATTTCTAGGGTAGTCGGGCCTCTACCTTAGGATTCCGGCCTCCGAGACAGAAAGGGAGGGGGGTTGGGAGAACTAGTGTCCTAATGCGAACCCGAGAGGGGGGTATTAGGCGAATTAGAGTCATCTCCTTCTTATATATCACCCCAATAGCTAGTCAAAAGGGAATCATGATAATAAACTCGAATTGTTGGTGGGGAAATCGGGTCCTAGGCCTTTCCTATCATTGAATTACAACTTTTAATTTCACTTGCTCTTTTTCCGTTATTAGTTCAATTGCATTTTATCTTAATTAGTTTAGTTGACTAGTTTAAAAACACAACTCAATTATTGCCGACTTAGCTAAAACGTTGAATTATAAACAACTAATATTCTACTTGCTCCTCGTGGATTCGACCCCTAAGTGCTATAACACACCGTGCGCTTGCGGTTCTCTAAAACTCCATCAGTCCTTCCATACTAGTGTCCCAAACATGACACAAGAGCATAGGACAACCCTTCTTCAAACATGTTTTCAAGGTTATTACCGAAACTAGCTTTACCTTTGGTTTGACTAAGTAACCTTTGTATGACACCCTAGCACCTTTGGGTCCTCTTAAGGCGATCTTCTTTTGGTAGCAATCTATATTAGCTTTGTGTCTACTTAGCCAATCCATCCCTAGGATCACTTCAAACCCTTCTAGAGAAAACTCAAAGAGGTTTGCCGGAAAGTTGGTCTCGTGCACTATGACCGACACTTCTTTATATACTTTTGAACATAAGATTGACTCTCCCGAAGGTAAGGACACGTCGTCATTGGCTAGTTCTCCCTCCCCTAATCCTAGGGTCGACACATAACTCTTAGATACAAAAGAATGAGTAGCCCCCGAGTCAAATAAAACAAAACAAGGATGAGAATTAATAAGTAATGTACCGGAGACAACGTGGGCATCCTCCTCGTCACTCTTCTTATCCATGGCAAAGAGCTTGCCACTAGACTTGGGTTCACCTTGCACCATGCTTGCCGATTGGGTTGGCCTACTTCCCGAAGCATTGCCTCCCGCGAAGCTTGTCGCTCTTGATGGAGCTCCCCGATTGAAATTTCCTCGGTTGTTGCCGTCATTGAAGGTGGAGTTAGCATTCCTCAGGTTGCTCCATGCCCTCGAACTCCAGTTATTGGTCCCGGTTTGAGAAGGAGTGTAGTAGGAGTTTCCTTGCCCGAACCTCCGGTTGGGCTCTCTTGCGGTGCTTGTGCACTCCACTTTCTTGTGGCCTAGGCCACCGCAATTATAGCACCGAGGTCCTCCTCATTCACTCACGGCCCTTCCGCCGTAGCCGCCCGACTTCCCGTAGCCACTTGTGGGCGCTCCTCCCGAGTAGGATCAAGTTTGATTAAAATTAGTCTTCTTGGGTTAGTACCCTCCATTTTCACTTTCGCCTTTCCTCTTCTCCCCCGACCTTTCCTTAGCCTCTTTGGTCATGCCGAGTAGCCTCTCTGTGTTCCCGGCCCTTGCATAGACCTCTTTCACGCTAGACACCTTTCCGGGTGGGAGCTTTTCTAGGATTTTGACAGTTGGTCCTCCTTCAAACTTGAGAGCCAAGTGTGATTGGCTAAGACGAAGATCTTCCACATACGTAGCTAGCTCGTTGAAACGGATATAATAATCTTGAACTGTCATAGCATCGGTCATGGCAACACCCTCGAAATCCGCCCGGAGTTTGCATCTTACATGCTTGGGAATGAATTCATTTCTCATTTCTACATTGAAATCGTTCCATGGTATTGCGGCCTCACCTCTTTCCTCATAGAATTCTCTCATAGCGTCCCTCTCTTTATACAACCATTCCCCCGCGAGACCTCCCAAGTAGAAGGCGGCTTGCTCCACCTTAAGTTCCTCGGGGCACCTTATTACTACCTCGAATACATTCTCCATTTCCCTCACCCAGTCGCTAAAGAGACAAGGCTCCCTAACCCCAAGGTACTTGGTGGGGCGGTGGCGCGCGATAGCGGTGCTCATGGCGGAGGCATCCATCGCCGCATCTCTTTCTCTAGTGACATTCCTAAGGGCCTCGATGAGGGCTTAATTTTGAGCTATGAGTCGCTCCATTTCCTCTTCGGATACGCGGATGGAGGTGAAGGAGTCCTTGCATGGGTTCTCGGCATTATATCTCTTCAATAAGCGTAACAAACGTCAATACATGCTCCATTGGAGGCAAAAGGCATTGACCACAACACAGGTCCACTCGATCGAGTGTGGAATATCACTCGGTCGAGTGGTGAGCCCACTCGGTCGAGTGGTGTCCCACTCAGTCAAGTACCTCGGCTTACATAAAGTTTCAAGAAATCCCCTCTAAGTCTACTAGATCGAGTGGCCCTTCCACTCGGTCGAGTGGATCCTCTAATCGGTCGAGTGCCAAAACTTACAGGAGGTCCTAGGGGTCTGGAAATGTGTCCACTCAGTTTAGTGGCAGGGGCACTCGGTCAAGTGCCGTCTAGTCGACCGAGTCCCTTTTTCCACTTGACCAAGTATGAATCTTATAGGCTATTTATCCATCCCAACTCACACAATTCCACATATAATCCTATTTACATGTTCCTAAACACATATACAGGGTAAATTAGAGGCATTGACGCGATATACAACTCACACATAACGATACTAGCAAGTATGCTTACATATATACATCCAACATGTCTTTCTCAAATTTTCCCTACCATCAACCATGTTATCATATAAGATAGCACTATGCATGTAATAAATCCACAACACCAAATAAGGAGTATGCAACAAGCACATGCACCAAATACGCTCCTTTCACCCATGCGTAGTGACCGACTTAAGTTAAGAGGGCAAGGGCACAACCTTAGGACATCTCCCAAGCTTGTCACAAGCTCTCTATGGCTCAAACCGGGTTCATTTTAGATTGACTCACCCTATCCCATTGGTTCATTGGTTTAGGCTCCAAAATCGTTGCTCGGATACAACTTTGTAACACCTCCATATATGGGGACCCTTTCCTCTAGGCGTTCCCAACACGTAGAGGCATCACAAGTCTTGGTTTCCCATGTTTGTAGTGCGAACAACAAGTAAAGAAGTACTTAGCATAAATAAGTAGTTAAGTTGTAGATAGTTAAGTGGTTACAAGTTGGAGGATGCAAATACCATCCCAATAATACAACCCAATCGAAAAAGGAGTTTAAATGTCAAAAAACTAAGACAGTGCAAGTGGTGACAACAAGGAAGACCGCTCCCAAAGCCCGCGAGTCAAGTATGCACACCTGTCAACACTGCTACCCATATGGGCAGAAATCACCATATGGTTCACCACAGATAATTCAAAACCCAAGTGTTAGCTAAACGATAAAAATGTTCAATGATACAACAACTAATCTTATTCACTCATATGACAATGCAAAGGTAATAACCAACAATACAACAAGGTATGAAGATACCTGAAGGTCATCCTCTAACACCCCTTTCCACAAACCGGTGATCGGGACACGCCCATGACATCACTATCAACACAAGGTACTCGGAACACGTTCGTGGTACCGGGCCCGAGTGTGACTCGAGTCCTCTGCCAGACGTCGTGCCTCAACCACATGAGTTCCTCCATAACCCAAGTACTAAATGTGAATATCCCCCTTGGAGTGGGAAGCTCCAAGGGTGACTTGAGCGGAAGACGGTTTCCCAACCGTGTTCTGTCTCCAAAATCGTAACCAAGAATCCTCCTACATCCTCCATTGTCAACCCAATCACCAACAAGCCAAATTCATCCAACCAAGGCACATATACATACACATCAACACAACAACTAAAATCATGCTCAATTCTTCATTAATCCATTTCTTTTCATTTAATTGCTTTTAGCATGTTATAATGCAAGATAATCAACATTGTGACCATTCACCATACTTACCCTTGCATAACCATCATGAAGTATTATTATGTGATAAACCCTAATTATCCAAAACATGTTACAATGCAACTAACATGAAACAAATGCAATTAATGGTAATAAATGCACAATTAAACACTCATATCATTATAGCTAAGTAGAGAAAACCCTACCTTAAGCTTTTCTTGCCAAATCCTCAAGCTAGCCACTAGAAGTGCTCCTCAAGGAAGCTTCCTACACAATTAATTACTACATTTATTACTACAATCTATTATAACAACTATACTAATTAAACCCTTTAAACATTCCCCTTAATTTCCACAACATAATTAAATACGGAGTAGTCTACTAAACTAATTAAGGTTATTAAGACAAGATTAAAGGCAAAGGAGTATAGATTAACTTACAAACAAAGTGGATGAACAAGGGGGAAAGAATCCTTCTCTTGAAAATTAGGGTTTTGAGAGGATATGAAGGTGAGATTTTAGAGAGATATTTGGGATTGTAGAGAGTGGTGAATAGTGTTAGAAATGGGTTTTGGGGCGAAAATCTGATGAGATAAGGCACGAAAGCGACATCTCACCAAACAAACTTCCCATATAAGCTGCACTCGACCGGAACTCGGTCCAGTGGTCGGTCTACTCGATCAAGTGGGGGCTCCACTCGGTCGAGTGGATGGTCACTCGGTAGACTGACCATTCTTACAGGCTTCCAGCGTACTGCCAGATGGTAATCGGTCCTTCACTCGATCGAGTGGGGCTTCACTCAGCCGAGTGAATTGTCTACTCGGTCAAGTCTCAGTCTTTATAAATACGAGATATTACACACGACTTCTGTCAGGGGATCCGGTTGGCTTCCAGACCCGGTACGTCTGGGCGTGTCCCGGTACCTGTTTGTGGTTGTTGGTATGTCTGGGCATGTCCCGGTACTAGTGTGGTTGTCGGTATGTCTGGGCATGTCCCGGTATCGTGGTGGTTGTGGGTACGTCTAGGCGTATCCCGGTACCGGTGTGGTGGTTGTTTGATAGCGTCTCATTATTATCATAATCATGTTGCATACTTACACACTTTGAGTTGTGTCACACTTTATTTATTGAAACTATCATTTGTGTGTTTGTGTAATTGTCACCTATTTCCAGGGTGACTTTTGTCGATCCATATGATATTTCCGATAATATAGGGAGTAGGTTGAGTACAGGTTTTGCTTGCTGACGTGATCGGGATTTGGGCCGCGCCTTGGACCGGAGTCGAGTAGCATAGCATAGATGATATAGATGGTAGTCGACTTGTCATTTGTATAGTTTATATTTATCATTTGTTTATGGTTATGTAATCCACTAAACTCTTTATTTATATAAGATGTTTCTTCATTTTATCTCCGATATACCGCCTCAGGAAACCGAGATGATAACATCTCCTAATTATCGTGGCCGGGTAAGAAGGGGGTGTTACAGTGTCACAAGACTTAGTCTCCCAAGTTTGTAGTGCGAACAAACGAAGTAGGGTACTTTAAAGCAATAACGATTTAATGACAACATGACATAGATAAGTGACTAAGTCAAAAGGTAACGAATGCTACAAGTTTAAGGGAGGCACAAAGATCTCCCAATTAGTACAACCATAAGAATAAAAAGAAGTCATAGAGTAAAAAAAACTAGATAAGCTAAGGTGTCGACAATCTAAAAGCGAGACCGCTCCCCCAAGGCCTCCAACCCTGTATATGCATGATACCTGTCAGACACTGCTCCCCATATGGGCGGAAATCACCATATCGTTTACCAGAGACATTTTAAAACCAAAGTGTTAGTTTAATAATACAAATGCTCAATGAATGCTACTAAAAAGACTAAATGATCATGTAATGAATGTCAAGATAACCAATCACGATTCCAACATATGTATGAAATGCATAAGAGCATCCTCCAAATTCTCACTCCACATCACCGGTGTCAGGGACACGCCCACGACACCACATACCATCACTAGGTACTCGTAACACATCCGTGGTATCGCGTCCGAGAGCGACTAGAGTCCCTTGCCAGACATCGTGTCTCAACCACATGAGTCCCTCCAAAGCTCAAGTACTAAATGTGCACATCCCCCTTAGAGTGGGAAGCTCCAAGAGGTGACTCAAGCGGAAGACGGTCTCCCAACCGCCTTCCGTCTCCACAATCAACAACCAAGTATATTCCACAATCCTCCAACACCAATTAACACAACAAAAATATAATTAATTACCAACAAGAATAATCATTTAACCACACAAGTCATAATATGTCACAAATGCTCAATCCCTCCTTAATTCACCCATTTCTCATGTAATTGCTCCTTAAACATGTTATAATGAATTCTAACCATTTATGTAACATTTAACCATGCTTACTCCCTTCACCACATACATAATTAACACAAGACAATATCATGTCACAAACCCTAATTACCAATAATCATGTTATAATGCAACTACCATGAGATAAGTGTAATTAATGACAATAAATGCATAATTAAACATCCATATTATTAAAGCTAAGAAGGGAAAACCCTACCTCAAGCTTATCTTCACAAAGCCTCAAGCTATGGCCAAGAAATGCTCCTCAATGAAGCTTCCTACACAAATTAATGACTGCATTCATTACCATAATCCACTATAATAAATATACTAATTAATCCCTTTAATTACCCATCTTAATTACTCATAATCCTAATTAATTATGAGATAACATACTAGGAAAATTAAGGTTTAACAAGATAAGATTAAGAACATAAAAGTGGAAATAAACTTACAAAGGTGGTGGATGAACTAGAGAAAAACGTTGGCAAGAACTTCAAATATGGAGACTAGATTTAGAGGATATAGTATGTGTATTTACAGAGTGATAGGGATTAGGTTGGGAGTGATTTTAGGTGGAAAAATCTGAAAAGGATAAGGTTAGAAAGTGATACACCACCTACCATTCTCAAGTAAAATGTTGGACAGCGACAGGGCACTCGATCGAGTGAAGCTCCACTCGGTCGAGTGACTCTGTTTCAGAAACTTCCAGCCACTTCCCATGTTTCACTCGGTCCCCCACTCGATCGAGTGAGCTCCACTCGGTCGAGTGAACTGTCTACTAGGTCAAGTATGGTCTTATAAATGGTGAGGTATTACAAAATCTGTTATAGATGAATATTTATTTTGTCCTCTTATAGCTAATTGGCACAATTCGGACACGTACCCCCATGATTTTACCCAAAAGGTCCGAGAAATGCTTTTGAGCTTTCATGTCCACTACTCTGGGCAAAAAGCGATTGGGTTCATCCAATTTACAAAGTTGAAGGTGTAACCTACAAAGTAAAGAAATATATTCCGGGATTCAAGATATATGACGTGACTCATAATTTCGCACATTTAGTCCCCTAACTAAGCTTCATTTTGCATACTAATATAACATTTCATAACCATAAATTATTCGTCATTTGCTTCCTATTTGCTTTCCTAGTGCAATTTATATGTTTTGTAGGAAAGGAGAAAATGAGGCGGAATTCCCATCTCTCATGCATATTCGAAAGCTTGTTGATGATCTTGGATGGACTAGTATGAAGAGGAGGCAAGAATGATGACCAAAGATGATAGAAATAAAGAGTATATGAAGGCATCATAGGCATAAAAGCAAGAAAAAGGACTCTGTAACTTAACCCGCTCGGGTCATGATCAACTCACTCAAGTTATCCTTCAACGCGCTCGGGTCAATCTCAACCCGCTCGAGTTGAAGCTCAGGACGCTCGTTTTCAGCCCAGATCGAGCGGATTGTTATGCAGCGAGATTGTCTTCGCAATGGGGAGTCGTGGGCTCCTCCTACGACTTGCAAGGCTCTATTCCACACCTAAGCATATTATTTCCTAATCTACCCTTGCTTAACCTAATCCTTGTACTATTATATATACCCCTCTTGTATTTAGACGTGATTAAGCTTCCTTAGTCTAGATTAAGCTCTCATTAGGAGTAGATTAGAATAGATTAGCATTTAATCTTTCCACAAATTACAAATTAATATTTCCTTATTTATTGTTCAAGATTTCTTATGGGGTAATTCAAGATTATTGGGTTATTATTGGAGAATTGACAACTCTTCATCAATCAATCAAGTTCTCTTCTATTATTCTTTCCTTTCCATTTGTTCATCTTAAGATTGGTACAATTCCTTTACTCTTTACCTTATTGCTTATTGTTTTACTCTTCTATCATGTTTATACTTGTTAAGATGATTGACACCATTGTTTAGATGTTTTCCATGATAATGAGTGAGTAGTTTCCTAACTAGGGATTAGTGGGGAATTAGGGGAGTTAATCATGGGAAAGATTTATGATTAATGAGTTCATATGAATGGTTGCTTATTGTTTTCCAACTTATGCACTTGTCATGTTTGATGAAATGCTTGATTGACAACCTAGCATGTTTTCCTTATCCTTTCAACAAGACTTGTAAGACATAAACCAACTCAAAGCTTGTTAGACCATGCATATAGTTGATTAGAAAGAATTAAGTCAACTTGTAGGTGTTGTACAGTCTTTACCGACTCGCCTCTGGGACCCAAACCTTCCTAGGACTCATTTATGTTATATCACTATGAATAGGGAAAACAAAGTCGACTTGTAGGTGTTGTACAGTCTTGACCGACTCGGCTCTGGGACCTAAGTTTTCCCTAGAAATCGTAAGATATACATTAAATCGATTCCAAGAATAATAATTGCTTGTATCTATGAAACTTGTTTGTTTGATCTCACCATGATTCCCCTATGATCCCATGATTCCCTAGTATTGTTTATCATTTTTTCACACCCTTGTTTTACTGCTTGTTTACCTTTCATTGCTTTTATTAGTTTAGAATCATCAACCCAACCAATTGTGACAAACCTAGTGCAACTATAATTAGATTGAACAATTTGAGTACCCCCGTACTTTGGGTTCGACCTCGACTTGCTTACTATTAGTTGGGTATAAATGTATTTGAGAGCGAACAACGACCCGCTCATCAAAATGGCGCCGTTGTCGGGGACGGTGTTGTGTATTTGAATCGTTCTTTTGTCTAGTTTTAGTTGTGCTTCTTTTTTAGGGATCTTGGTTCCTTTAGAATTTTAATTCTTGTACTTGGTTTATTTCATTTGTTCGGCATGGCTACTTTTTGGCAATTTGAAAATGAGTCATTTGATAAGTATATTGCAAGATTTGAAGATTATATGACTCATGCTTGCCATCATGGTTTTACTCTTTCAAATTATGAAGCTTGTTGTGTTGTTTATAATGGCATGAACCTTGAAACCCACAACTTATCATTTCACTTGAGTGGTGGTAGGATTTGTGAGATGAGTTGTGAGGAATTTTGGGAATTTGTTGAGTTCATGGCCACCGAATGTCTTAAGAAAATTGTACATGACATCTTTGAAAGTGCCAGGGAAGGTATGATAGAAGCGATAACCACATTTCAAAAATTCATTGAGGAAAACTATGATGAAAATGAGATTGGTGAGAATGAGACACCTTCCTATAACTAGAGCTGGCAAGTCTGACCTGACCCGAGCGACCTGATCCAAACCCGACCCGACAGGACCCGAAAATATTGCGAACCGAAACCGACCCGACCCGACCCGATGACTACCCGTAGCCCGACACATCCCGATTATCAGTGACCCGAACCCGAGCCAGACCCGACCCGATATTGACCCGACCCGATGCTAACCCGATTATATTGATGTCCCGACAATTATTAAGCTTAATTTTGATCAAAATGAAAGTGATTTTGTGTTTAGATTGATATGTTTGACTTAGTAATGAAGTAATTAAACCAAATAATACATAAAAATTTAATTTATTGGTAAAAAATTATAGTGATGCGATTAAGTTACCGGACCCGATAATGACCCGACCCAAACTTGACCCGACCCGATACATCATTTGACCCGAAATGACACGACCCGATAATGACTCAAACTCGACCCGAAAGGGTATGCTGACCCGAACCCGATATGATCCGACCCGACGTGACCCGACCCAACTGACCCGATTGCCACATTTACCTATAACCTTGAGACAACCTACTATGTTCACAAATTTGCCCCCCCTTGGGAAGATGGAGTGCTAGATGAAGAAAGTGATGATGATGAGGAGTACATTCTTAATTGTGAAACCAATGCTTGGACGCCGTCATCCTACTCTTCTTGTGTAACAATGAACCCAACTTCCATGAAATTTGATGTTAATGGGCAAAGTGAGAGTGAGATGGATGTGAGCTTGAGTGAAAACTCACCCTTTGAGGATGCCATATTAGAGGGAGACAATTATGTTGAACTTGGTGAGCCTTATTGCGACAACCCCTTTGATAATGGACCTTGTTGGGATGAGGAATATGAGGACATTTGGGAACCCCAAATAGACACCATTGAAGTCACCTTGGATGAAAGTGAGAGTACTTGCCTTGAATGTGGTGAGTTTGAATATTTGGAGGACGAGTTGAGTGAAGTGTTAAATTACTTGTTTCATGTTCCTTCCATCCATCACAACTCTTATGATTTTTGTCATAGTGTTGTTAACATGATTGTTCGGTCTATTACTTGGGCATTTTTCAATTGCATAATCTAATGTTGTTATCCATGCCTATTTATATCTCACTCCTAAGAATTTGATCGACTTCTACGTGCTTTGAGTGCTAGTGATAATTTTCTATGAAATTATTTATTGACAATCTTTGGTTTGATGGAGTTCCTCTGTGACACCCTCATTCATTGCGGAAAAGTAAACACATAATTCTAGATAAAAACTGCATGGATATGTTTGTAGTAGGTTCATTTGGTTAAAAACCTGTAATTTTTAAAACCAAAAACGAAACCTGGACCTGTTATAAAAATATCCAAATGGGAAGGTGTCAAACATGCAAGGTCTAAAATAAATCTCATAAATAAAACATCGCTAAAGTCGCGAAACAAAGTTATACAACCCAAATATGAAAAAGGGAGACATATGTCCCTAAAAAGTATATAACATAAAAAGTGTTTAAGGGTCACAATAAAATAAAGCCAATCTAGGTCCCAAGGTTACTTTGCTCGCTAGCTCGTCCATGTACCCCATATATGCATCACCTACCTGTCAATCGCATTTTATACAAATACGAAAGCCACAGTCAGTGGGGAGTAACTCCGAGTTCTCCCAACCACGAAATGTCATAATTAATATAACATGTAAAAATAAGAATATGAATATGAATAACACATAGCCTTAGCATATAGATGCTAGACAATCGTGCTTATCATGTAAACAAAAATATAACAACACATAGTCCTAGTATGAGAATACTAGACCGACTCATACTACACTATCAGGTGAATCACATAACATCCAGGAATCCAAACTCTATCAACCATAGCCGGCTTGCATCTCACCTTCTATGATTCATAGAATCATCAAACAAGAAAGGACAATATATCTAGAGACAAGCATCAGTTCTTAGGACAGTCAATAGTTACTCTGTAACTCGAGTCTATACCACGAGGTAAGGTAAACACCCTAGTCCTAAACCTGTGCTGACCTAGCGACATGCGGAAAACTACCGCATCCAAGACCCATGATAACACCACATGAGTACCCCTAAGGAGTCCACCAAAGGGTTGGCTAGTACTTAAGTTGACCACATACTTCTAAGAGTACGTCAGGAGGTCATGCCCTAACTTGGATATAAACCCACCAAGCTAAGACACAAAGGCTATAAAGCGGTGAACATACACTCGTCAAAGACTATAATGGCCTATCTATGATGAAGGCCGAAATACTCACCTAGGACCTAGTCCCAACTTGAATACTTTAGCCCACACCACACAAGACAAGTAGGACACCCAATTAACCATAAGAGGGGCAAAGAGTCCAAACTTGCACATACAAATGATCATACACACCCTAGCATATGAAAGGCTACGCAAGAGCATATTCAGCTGACAATCCAACAATATCTCCAATATCAATAATAATCCAAATTCCAGCTAACCAACGGTACCATAATCCATGAGAACAAGCTAAAATGGCAAAGAGGCAGCAAGACTCAAGCATAAGGCATCCAAAGCATCCAACAACCAACATGTGAAATGATAATTACAAATATCAAGGCATAACGTAAAACATCCAATAACAACCAATCTCACCTCAAAGACAAACCCTTGACCCGAGTCCCACGACGGGTCATTGGTCAAATCGAGGCTGACCGGTTTAAACCTAGTTTGACCAAACTCATTCGGTCAAACTGGCCCAGCTCAGAGTCTTGGCCCATTTTGGCCCAAAAAACAACATTCATTACAATATCATTCTCATGCAATATTCCAGTTTCTATCATGTGAACACTATCAACATAAAAAAAAACATTCCAACTTACAAAATAACTAATTCCACAAAATTATCGCATAATAAAATAGCATAAATAACCGTCTCACACAAGGGTAAACTTTTCTATAAATTTTTAATCGATAAAACGACGCCATTTACTCATACGGACTCCGAATTGAGTGATTCAAGTGGCTAAACCACATAATTTTTCGATGTCGTTCAATCTGTCATATTTTTGAAAACATTGGAAACCGTCTCGGTCCGGTACTGACGCGTTCCAGCCAAAACACGGACTTGTCACAACACATAATTCCTCATCCAAATTTGTTCCAAACAATAATATACAAATGGGTAACATAAATTAAACATAAGCATACTCATCTTACTCCATTCATTCATTTATCAACAAGATCGTCTCAAACAACAACCAAACGACAACAAACAACAAATACAACTACTAATGTGACATTAATTCGTCGAGTGACTCGGAATAGTTACCTTAAGCTAGAAAAAGAGAACAATAACACTTGAGAAAGAGCCCTAGAAACCGAAATCACTCATCATCTTCTACAATATATGAGTCACCTAACTCATCTTCAAATTCTTCACCTATAAGAACAACAAAAACACAATTATTAAGCTTAAATTCGAAACCCTAAAAAGATGAGCCTTAAACAAAAATTGGGGGAAATGAAAATAAAGCTTACTAGGAGATGAGGATTGAAGAGAGGATTCCAAATATATAATTTTTATGAGATTTGGTTGAGAAATGAAGGATTTATGGTGGCTTTAGAGATTGTAAGGAGGATTTTTGAGATGAATTTGGTGTTTGATGGAAGGAAGAGAGAGAATGAATTATGGAGGAAATGAGAATTGAAAGAGGGGACAAATGGGGGTAGGTGGTCAGTCCAAATGGTGTGGTAAGGTGGTCAATTGTTTACGTTTTGGGTTCGCTTCGACGATAATTAGAAATATTCGTCGAACGCGATTTTCGAGAATATTAAAGTTCTTAGACACGATTTTACTAAAAGATTAAGTACCCATATGCCCAATATCCAAACTCGTTTACCCAACGACCGTAAGATATGGGAAAATTCCAATTTTACGACTTTTATCCGAAATCTATTTTATCAAAGGAAAAGGTTTAAATAAAGTTTAAATCACTTTTAAACATTTCTAAACTATCAAAAATAATTACATTTCTTCAAAATAAAATAAGATTATATTTTATTAAATAAATTATATTTCAAATAAATTAATATTAAATTAAAATAGATTAAAATATTACTTTTAAAATAAAATAAAGGTCTTCAAATTTACGGGGTGTTACAATCATCCCTCCTTTTAAGAAGTTTCGTCCCCGAAACTTAGAAGAAGGAACATCGTATATATGTAGGTCTATCTCTTTAAAATCAAGTAAACAAAATCTTCAAAATATGGACATATGAAGTATAAGTGTCTTTTCAATGGAACGGAATATCCTCGTCGGCCGTTCAAGAACATCAACATTCCAAATCAAAGACATAAAAACATATATTTTTACACCAACAAATGAGAAAACCAATTAATGGACGTAGCTTTACCACTCATTGACGTTAAAACCAGGGGAAAACATTAAAACATTTTCAAAAATCTTTAGTTCGAAACTCTATAAAAAGGATAATAACTCCACTAGCTATGACCAAACTCTAACTATGACTTTTAAACAACTAAGCAAGGACTACTAACGCGGAGAGTATTTAAGAGAAGGAGAGGAACACTCGAAAGGATAGCTAAAACTCACAAGGATTAGATAAAGGAACGGGAAGTACCTCACGAGAAGAGTTCGGGATATTTAGCTAACATAGAAGATTCAGGCTCCCAAGTTTCTTCTTCGACATTTCCACAACGCCAAAGGATACGAGCCAGGGGCACCACTTTGTTTCTAAGTTGCTTGTTTGCCCTTTCGAGGATTCGGATCGGCCTTTCTTCCAAAGCCAAGTTAGGTTCCAAATCTGGGATTTCTTCTTGAATGACATGGCTCGGATCACTAATGTACTTCCTCAACTGAGATACATGGAAGACATCATGAACCTTGCTCAAATTCGGGGGCAACTCTAAACGGTAAGCAACGGGACCAATCTTCTCAAGCACGCGGAAAGGTCCAATGTATTTGGGACTCAACTTTCCTTTCACACCAAAACGTTTCACCCCTTTCATAGGTGATACCTTAAGGAACACTCAATCATCAACCTCAAAGGCAAGTGGTCGACGACGGACATCGGCATAAGATTTCTGTCGGTCTTGAGTGGTTTTCATACGCTCTCGAATGATCTGAACCTGATTGATGGTCTCAGTCACCAAATCGGGTCCCAACACATGAGCATCTTGGACTTGATCCCAATAAACAGGACTACGGCACTTCCTACCGTACAAAGCCTCATAAGGTGACATCTTGATAGAGGAATGATAGCTATTGTTGTAGGAGAATTCGACAAGAGGTAAACATTTCTCCCAAGAAGTGTGGAAGTCTAAAGCACAAGCACGGAGGAGGTCCTCTAAAGTCTGGATACCTCTCAGTCTGTCCATCTGTAGCGGCATGAAAAGCGGTACTCATCAGTAGCTTCCTACCCATGGCTTCTTGCAAAGCAGTCCAGAAACGGGAACAGAATCTCGGGTCACGATCTGAAACTATATCCTTAGGCACTCCATGGTAGCGTACTATCTCCCTCACATAGGCCTCAGGTAGGCACGTACGGATCTCACAGTAAAAGTCGGGTTCTGCACATAAGGCACTAAGATAGTCAAAGCCCTTCCCAATAAGGCTTATCCCTAACTTTTGAAATTCTGTGGTAAGTTCATCAGGTAACACACGGATAGTGCTCAAAGAGTGACTAGTCTTCCTACTCAAAGCATCGGCCACCACATTTGCTTTCCCTTCATGATAAATCAACTCGGCATCATAATCATTCACCAACTCTAGCCATCTTCTTTGCCTCATATTCAATTCTTTCTGGGTAAAGATACACCTCAAACTCTTATGATCGGTATAAATGCGGTAATGAACTCCAATAAGGTAATGCCTCCATGTCTTCAAGGCATGTACCACGGCGGCTAATTCAAGATCATGAGTCGGATAGTTCACCTCGTGAACCCTCAGTTGTCGAGAAGCATAAGCAATAACCCTTCGGTTTTGCATCAAGACACAACCCAGGCCATGCTTTGAAGCATCACAATAAACATCGTAGTCCACAGCATCCTCAGGTAAGGTCAACAAGGATGTCAAAGATAGAGTTTTTATAGGTCACTAGCATCAAACTTAAGGGAGGAGCAAGATGAAGCGAGGAAAGGAGGTATGGACGGTAATGCTCATGGTCAAAGGAGAAGGGAATTAGACAAGAAGGAAACGCCAAGTACTCGAATCCCAAATTACAACATTAGCCTAAACGGTTCCGCAAACTTCCCAACAACAAAACTTATGACCAAAACACTCCCAAGGATTTCCTCAAAACACTCATGTTACTTCATCCTAAGCAATTCCGTGAAACGAGGTACTCCACTATAAGTGTGATCTCATCACTCGAAATCCTCAAACATCCACAAACAACTTCCACAAGATCAAAGTCAAGGTTTCCAACAAAGCTATACTCATATCCAACTAGTGTCAACCACGGGTTTCTCAAAATGATAAAATCTTTAATCAAGGGTCCTAATTCCAATCTCTAAATTCCTACATTCTAACACCATAAATTAAAACTATGTCTGGCGTCAACCATACCATTATCCTTTCTAGTTACTAAAACAAGTGCTAGGATTTCCCAACAATGTAGCTTAGTCTCACTCTCATTCCATACCTCAAGTAGTAATTAAGATCACTCACTTAGACCAACTAATAATCCCAAAATTAGTATTTCTCATATGGTAACATATACCTTATAAAATCCTCATATCCAAAGTGATTACGAAAGCCAATCGTAAATTCAACTTACTTACTCTCTCAATCTTACACCTTCGATTCCACCACTCAATTCCACCTAAGTCTTTCCAACATCACAACCTCTTAAAACCAAGGTTATGGGTTAACCACAAACAATCTCCTCAAAAGTCGAATTTCCCAAACCAAGGTCAACGTTCCTCAAAAGAAAGAGTACTATCAAAAAGGCGTTAAGGTAGGATAAGCAAGGAACAAAGGACAAGTTAGGAGGGTACAAGAGTAACTTTCAAGGAAAGAGAAAAGAGAGTTTAGAAGGAGAATAAGCACCAAGAGATAAAGAATAAGACAAGGTACACAAAGAATGAGAAACATCTTCGAGGAAGTAGAAGCATTCTTCAAAGGTAAACAAATCTTCAGTCCTCGGCAATAGGCACCAAATATTGATCTTCACGTTGGTAGGTTTACGGTTATTGATACAAGGCACAACAAATATTATATGGCAATCAACAAACATGTTAGAACCTAACAAAGAGCAAACACACAGAGACTACAACATAAGGTCCTAAGTCTACCCATCCTACCCATCTCTCAAGTTTATTATTTTTAGGTCAAGTTATTTATATTGGGGGTGCACAAACGTGCGTCGGGAGCAAAAATGCTCTGATACCAACTGTGACACCCTTATTCATTGCGGAAAAGTAAACACATAATTCTAGATAAAAACTGCATGGATATGTTTGTAATAGGTTCATTTGGTTAAAAACCTGTAATTTTTAAAACCAAAAACGAAACCTGAACCTGTTATAAAAATATCCAAATGGGAAGGTGTCAAACATGCAAGGTCTAAAATAAATCTCATAAATAAAATATCGCTAAAGTCGCGAAACAAAGTTATACAACCCAAATATGAAAAAGAGAGACATATGTCCCTAAAAAGTATATAACATAAAAAGTGTTTAAGGGTCACAATAAAATAAAGCCAATCTAGGTCCCAAGGTTACTTTGCTCGCTAGCTCGTCCATGTACCCCATATAAGCATCACCTACCTGTCAATCGCATTTTATACAAATACGAAAGCCACAGTCAGTGGGGAGTAACTCCGAGGTCTCCCAGCCACGAAATGTCATAATTAATATAACATGTAAACATAAGAATATGAATATGAATAACACATAGCCTTAACATATAGATGCTAGACAATCGTGCTTATCATGTGAACAACAATATAACAACACATAGTCCTAGCATGTGAATACTAGACCGACTCATACTATACTATCAGGTGAATCACATAACATCCAGGAATCCAAACTCTATCAACCATAGCCGGCTTGCATCTCACCTTCTATGATTCATAGAATCATCAAACAAGAAAGGACAATATATCTAGAGACATGCATAAGATCTTAGGACAGTCAATAGTCACTCTGTAACTCGAGTCTATACCACGAGGTAAGGTAAACACCCTAGTCCTAAACCTGCGCTGACCTAGCGACATGCGGAAAACTACCGCATCCAAGACCCATGATAACACCACATGAGTACCCCTAAGGAGTCCACCAAAGGGTTGGCTAGTACTTAAGCTGACAACATACTTCTAAGAGTACGTCAGGAGGTCATGCCCTAACTTGGATATAAACCCACCAAGCTAAGACACAAAGGCTATTAAGCGGTGAACATACACTCGTCAAAGACTATAATGGCCTATCTATGATGAAGGCCGAAATACTCACCTAGGACCTAGTCCCAGCTTGAATACTTTAGCCCACACCACACAAGACAAGTAGGACACCCAATTAACCATAAGAGGGGCAATGAGTCCAAACTTGCACATACAAATGATCATACAAACCCTAGCATATGAAAGGCTACGCAAGAGCATATTCAGCTGACAATCCAACAATATCTCCAATATCAACAATAATCCAAATTCCAGCTAACCAACGGTACCATAATCCATGAGAACAAGCTAAAATGGCAAAGAGGCAACAAGACTCAAGCATAAGGCATCCAAAGCATCCAACAACTAACATGTGAAATGATAATTACAAATATCAAGGCATAACGTAAAACATCCAATAACAACCAATCTCACCTCAAAGACAAACCCTTGACCCGAGTCCCGCGACGGGTCATTGGTCAAATCGAGGCTGACCGGTTTAAACCTAGTTTGACCAAACTCATTCGGTCAAACTGGCCCAGCTCAGAGTCTTGGCCCATTTTGGCCCAAATCACAACATTCATTACAATATCATTCTCATGCAATATTCCAATTTCTATCATGTGAACACTATCAACATAAAGAAAACATTCCAACTTACAAAATAACTAATTCCACAAAATTCTCGCATAATAATATAGCATAAATATACGTCTCACACAAGGGTAAACTTTTCTATAAATTTTTAATCGATAAAACGACGCCATTTACTCATACGGACTCCAAATTGAGTGATTCAAGTGGCTAAACCACCTAATTTTTCGATGCCGTTCAATCTGTCATATTTTTGGAATCATTGTAAACCGTCTCGGTCCGGTACTGACGCGTTCCAGCCAAAACACGGACTTGTCACAACACATAATTCCTCATCCAAATTTGTTCCAAACAATAATATACAAATGGGTAACATAAATTAAACATAAGCATACTCATCTTACTCCATTCATTCATTTATCAACAAGATCGTCTCAAACAACAACAAACGACAACAAACAACAAATACAACTACTAATGTGACATTAATTCGTCGAGTGACTCGGAATAGTTACCTTAAGCTAGAAAAAGAGAACAATAACACTTGAGAAAGAGCCCTAGAAACCGAAATCACTCATCATCTACTACAATATATGAGTCACCTAACTCATCTTCAAATTCTTTACCTATAAGAACAACAAAAACACAATTATTAAGCTTAAATTCGAAACCCTAAGAAGATGAGCCTTAAACAAAAATTGGGGGAAATGAAAATAAAGCTTACTAGGAGGTGAGGATTGAAGAGAGGATTCCAAATATATAATTTTTATGAGATTTGGTGGAGAAATGAAGGATTTATGGTGGATTTAGGGATTGTAAGAAGGATTTTTTAGATGAATTTGGTGTTTGATGAAAGGAAGAGAGAAATTGAATTATGGAGGAAATGAGAATTGAAAGAGGGGACAAATGGGGGTAGGTGGTCGGTCCAAATGGTGTGGGAAGGTGGTCAATTGTTTACGTTTTGGGTTCGCTTCGACGATAATTAGAAATATTCGTCGAACGCGATTTCCGAGAATATTAAAGTTCTTAGACACGATTTTACTAAAAGATTAAGTACTCATATGCCCAATATCCAAACTCGTTTACCCAACTACCGTAAGAAATGGGAAAATCCCAATTTTACGACTTTTATCCGAAATCTATTTTATCAAAGGAAAAGGTTTAAATATAGTTTAAATCACTTTTAAACATTTCTAAACTATCAAAAATAATTACATTTCTTCAAAATAAAATAAGATTATATTTTATTAAATAAATTTTATTTCAAATAAATTAATATTAAATTAAAATAGATTAAAATATTACTTTTAAAATAAAATAAAGGTCTTCAAATTTACGGGGTGTTACATCCTCAATAACCATTAACTTGTATATATGCATTTAGTGTAGATTTGCATTCATTTAATAAATTGCATGAGAGATGAAAGGGAGAGATCTCATATTTTAATGAGCTTTTTGAAGGAAATTGATGAAAATGAGAAGGTAACAAATATAAAGAAATGAAGAAAATGGAGAATTTGGGCTTGTTCACATCTTTCTTATCATTAAAAAGGTGTTGGGTCAAAATTTGCTTGAAATCCGTGGGGCCCGACCTCAACTCGTGCGAGTCGAAACCAAAGGAAAGAAGGATTTTTCACTGCCTGAGAATCTGGGCGATTTTTGGAAAAAACGGGCGTCCCAGTCTTCAACCCGCGAGGATCAAAAATAACCGAAGCGAGTCAAATCCCAACTCGAGCGAGTTAAATACAACTCGAGCGGGTTCAGCCTTAAATTGCAGAAATGATTCAGAAAACAAGTGGATCCTTCCCAACCCGCCCGAGTTGAGCTGTTAACCCGTGTTTGTCTTCATTTCAGTCCGTGAATATTACTTTACATCCAAATCTCACCTACCATCTTCATCTTCTACATTCAAGCTCAACCCCAACTCACAAAAATCACTCAAAAATCAACTAAATCCAACCAAATCACCATCTACTTACTCCAAAAATCATTCTAATTCATTTCTACACAATAAAAACCAACTTTTCAACCTTCTACAAACTCAAAATCACCCATTTTCATCATTTTAAAAATTGAAGCTCCAAAAATCCGTGAGCTTCATTTATGTTTCGGGATTGATTTTTGCCTTCTAGCTTCATTTCATTGCTCCTAGTGTTCTAACAAGGCATTTTCAAGGTTGATTGGTTCTTATTTGTGAAGATTTGAAGCATATTTGGGTAGTGATTCTTGGTGGATTTTAAGACAACAACAATGAGTTTTTGGGGGAAGAGTAAGACTACTACTTCTAAAGGAACAAAGAGAAGAAAGGGAAGTGGTTCTAATGCACCACCGGAGTTCCAAATGCAAGAAGATGAACTAGGACCGGAGATAGAGCAACTTGGGGACTTCCCGGAAGTAGTATTCATCAAAAATGAGCATAGAAGACGATTTGTGAAACTACTAGGTATGGAATTTGAGCCTACTCATTTCATTTGTCGTAATATTTTGGACAAACTTGGTATTGAGGGTCAAACTGAGTCCTTGTTTAAAGGAATGGGTCTTGAGATGATGTTTAATATGCATGAGGTGACATATCTTAGCCTCACATTGTAATTCTTGTGTAGTCTCAAAGTTTTTGAAGGAGAAAGATATGGGGTAGGCTTGGATTTTAGGTTGTGTAATGAAACCCACCGGATGCCTTTGGTTACTTTTGGTGAAATTTTTGGACTTGAGATACCCGAGACCGACCTTGAGAAACCCATAGGGTTCACAGAGTCACACTTGTGAAGAGCGATTACCGGGTTGGAATTACATGGTTTTAGGAGGTGTCATGCTTTCTACATTCATTATCCAGTCATTAGGGTGTGGCATCAATTTATTGCGGGGACTATCAATGGTAGGAGTGACACGGGAAGTGTTAGTCAACTTGACAGGACCTTTCTTTGAGTCTTATTTAAATGTCCAAGGATTGCCAAAATACAACTTTAATCCCGCACTTGAGTTACTTGTTCGGTTCCGAGCTCTAGCAAGGGGTAAGACTAAGTCCAAGGAAATTGTGATGGGTAGACTTGTGACTAGGATGACCAATGTGTTGTGTCCGGGGTTTAATGATGATGAGAGGTATATAGCTCTACCTAGGGATACTTTGATTGATGATAAGGCTATCTTAGGCATCAGAAATGGTGCAAGTATAGTGATTCGGGAAGCATTGATTGGTACACCAAAGGAAACACTACATTCACCCTTCCTTGTTGGGACCTTCCTCCTACCGAGCCTAGGTCGAGCTACCTTGCACCTATGTCGAGCTACCTCCTCCCCATTAAGAGGATTGTGGCTCCACCACCTATGAGACATGAGGAGGCGCCTTCTACTCCTTCATATGCACCACCACCATCCCAAGGTCCAAACCTTTGCATCCCGCCATTCATTCATGGTGTTCGGCCCTCTTATGCGGAGATACCACCTTATCCCCATGTCTACTGACCCTACACTCCTCCTACTTCTAGAACCCCGCCATCGGGCATTGATATCTTGATGGGTATGATGAGAGACATGGATTTTAGGATCCACCGTAGGCATGAAGACAACTATTTGGCCCTTTACCCACAATAATATTACCATATGGCTCAACAAGGGTTTATTGATCCTAACGGTCCTAGGCCTTCTTGGGTGCAACAACACCTTGTGCTCCCAAACCAAGACATGAATGAAGATGATCAAAGAGGAGGAGGAGAAGAAGAAGAAAAAGAGAGTAAAGATGATGATAGCCTCGATGACGGAGGCTTTGATTGAGATCGTGATTGTAAGACTCCTTTCTTTCCCTATCTCTCATGTACAGTTGCATTGTAACATATCTCACATGATTAGATTAGTTTACATTGTAATATATCTCACATGTCTCATATAGTTAATTGCATTTGCATTAATGCATAGTCACTAATGACTCAACCCCATTTCTCCTACACTAGAAATAGTGCTTAAATCGGTTTGGGGAGGTTTGATCATAGGTGACCTAAGCTAATTTAAATTAGCTTCCAACTTAATAGAGAACATGCATCATTTAGTGTAGTTTAGATTGCATTCATTTGTTATATATGTCATATAGAATTGCATTTAGTTAGAGCATGCATGCATTCATATCATTGCATTTGTACTTCATTTCCATAAAACTTTAAAAATCCAAAAACATGCATTTATTTTTCATTCCTACTCCTACATGTACATTGAGGACAATGTCCAAAATATAGTGGGGGATGGAATTTATATTCCAAAAATACATAACAATTGAAAACATTTCGAAAAATCCCAAAAATATGTTCTTTAATTTCATAAAAACAAATCCATAAAAATTTAAAAATTTCAAAAACCAAAAAAACATGTTCCTTCTTTATAGTGTAGAATTGTATATACCTGTTTGTTATTTACTCTTATCACATGGGATCCACTACGCCATATCCGAGGCATGAGGAATATGAAGACCGCATGGTATGATCTTTCCAAATCTCCTTTTTCCTCTTATATGTTAATGACAATGTAACTTCTTTTTTATTGATGTGGCTTATACCTATGTGATATTAGGAATTGCATTTAGTTTATATGACATGATAGTTGATAGAAGCATATGCATTAGGTTGTATAAATATTAGTTTCATCATGGCATATATTTGCATGGTAGAAAATTTTGTGAAAATGTCTATTTGGGAAGCTTGACAAGTGTATATAAGGCCCTTGTAGATAATTTTTTTTCCTTGAGACTTTTTTTGCTAGAATACCGTCAAGACACCCTAGGATGTGTCATACTAGTATATTTTGACCCATGGACTAAGGCCTAGTAAAGAGTACCTTGTGGCGTGATAACTCCTTGGCTACCATTTATTCCAAGGTGACCTTTGAAGTCATGCAACCGTTCTTTCACTTCTATCATCAATTTTTGTCAACAAAAGGGAATGGGCACAAAAATCACTAAATTGGGTTCAAGTACAAAGATTGAAATCAAAAAGTTTGCAATTGCAACAAATGAAAAGAGGAGCAAAAATAGACTTCTATGCTTCAATAAAAGTACCCTTGTTACAAAATGGGGTTACTTTGAAAATGTTCAAAAAGAATGCAAAATTGAAAAGAATTGCCAAATATCAAAATACCAAACATCAAAAATGGCAAGAAATGTTCTTCAATGTCAACATGTTACAAAAAATGGGGGTGGGGGGGGGGGGGGGAGGGGGGGAATCAACCCAAAAGCAAACTACCATCATGAAACTCATACACTTTAAATTCCTTTATCCTTGATGATTCTATCTTTGTTGCATGGTGGAGAGCGGACGAACATTCTTCTTGTCCAGGCAAGAGGGGGAATTCCGTGATCCTACAGTGTTTTCTAACACCATAGGGACTTTGATCTTGACAAAAGCATTTAGCGATTGTGGACGAAGGTAACCTAGTTAAACACAACTTGGAGGTGACTGCTTGTTTGTATCCTCTTGGTCTTAGTAACTAGGAGAACCAATATCTATGATGGAGTGTGTGCCCTTGTAGGTGATTTCCGCCACTTAGATGAGGAAAGTTGCTATTCTTTTGTAGATGCATCCTTTTACTTGTTCTTGTGTGCTTAAATGTTAGGATGCATCGCCATTTTGGCAAGCCTCGCCTTGCCTTGCAAGAAGGCATCTTACCTCATGGATGTCTTGTTGTGAGTTGAAGAGGCGGAGTGAGACCCGCTAATTGTCTCACATCGGCTATATTAGTATTATTAGTTTAAATAAAGGTCTAGTTATAGTCACCTTTTTACTCGGGGCGAGTAAAGGTTCGGTTAGGGGATATTTGATGTGACGCATAATTTCGCACATTTAGTCCCCTAACTAAGCCTCATTTTGCATACTAATATAACATTTCATAACCATTTTATTCGTCATTTGCTTCCTATTTGCTTTTCTAGTGCATTTTATTTGTTTTGTAGGAAAGGAGATAATCAGGCGGAATTCCCGTCTCTCGCGCATATTCGGAAGCTTGTTGATGATCTTGGATGGACTAGTATGAAGATGAGGCAAGAATGATGACCAAGGATGATAGAAATAAAGAGTATATGAAGGCATCATAGGCATAAAAGCAAGAAAAAGGATTCTGAAGCTCAGCCCGCTCGGGTCAAGATCAACTCACTCGAGTTATCCTTCAACACGCTCGGGTCGAACTCACCCCGCTCAAGTTGAAGCTCAGGACGCTCGTTTTCAACCCAGATCGAGCGGATTTTTATGCAGCGAGATTGTCTTCGCAATTGGGAGTCGTGGGGCTCCTCCTAGGACTTGCAAGGCTCTATTCGACACCTAAGCATATTATTTCCTAATCTACCCTTGCTTAACTTAATCCTTGTACTACTATATATACCCCTCTTGTATTTAGAGGAGATTAAGCTTCCTTAGTTTAGATTAAACTCTCATTAGAAGTAGATTAGAATATATTAGCATTTAATCTTTCCACAAATTACACATTAATCTTTCCTTATTTATTGTTCAAGATTTCTTATGGGGTAATTGAAGATTATTGGGTTATTATTGGAGAATTGACAACTCTTCATCAATCAATCAAGTTCTCTTCTATTATTCTTTCTTTTCCATTTGTTCATCTTAAGATTGGTACAATTCCTTTACTATTTACCTTTTTTGCTTATTGTTTTACTCTTCTATCATGTTTATACTTGTTAAGATGATTGACACCATTGTTTAGATGTTTTCCATGATAATGAGTGAGTAGTTTCCTAACTAGGGATTAGTGGGGAATTAGGGGAGTTAATCATGGGAAAGATTTATGATTAATGAGTTCATATGAATGCTTGCTTATTGTTTTCCAACTTATGCACTTGTCATGTTTGATGAAATTCTTGATTGACAACCTAGCATGTTTCTCTTATCCTTTCAACAAGACTTGTAAGACATAAACCAACTCAAGGCTTTTTAGACCATGCATATAGTTGATTAGGAAGAATTAAGTTGACTTGTAGGTATTGTACAGTCTTGACCGACTCGGCTCCAGGACCCAAACCTTCCTAGAACTCATTTATGTTATATCACCATGAATAGGGAAAACCAAGTCGACTTG
Organism: Silene latifolia; assembly: GCF_048544455.1. Classification (NCBI taxonomy): domain Eukaryota; kingdom Viridiplantae; phylum Streptophyta; class Magnoliopsida; order Caryophyllales; family Caryophyllaceae; genus Silene; species Silene latifolia. The sequence continues at coordinate 82,228,651 of NC_133536.1, forward strand.
TAGGTGTTGTACAGTCTTGACCGACTCGGCTCCGGGACCTAAATTTTCCCTAGAAATCGTAAGATATACATTAAATCTATTCCAACAATAATAGTTGCTTGCATCTATGAAACTTGTTTGTTTGATCTCACCATGATTCCCATATGATCCCATGATTCACTAGTATTGTTTATCATTTGTTCACACCCTTGTTTTATTGCTTGTTTACCTTTCAGTGCTTTTATTAGTTTAGAATAATCAACCCAACCAATTGTGACACATCCTTCATTCTTCCAGAAAGGTATGTTGACCTGTATATATGAATAGTAAAAGTCAATTTTGAATAGTACTATACATATTTTTGTACAGGCACTATTCAGACTCAAAATACAAAATTTGTACAATCATATTGAAAAATTATACAGACTCAAAGGAAAAAATAGAAAAATTATACATACTCAAAGGAAAAGACATGACACGATAATTGACACAATTATTATTATTTGAGAGCGGACAACGACCCGCTCATCAATATATCTAAATGAAGTGGTTTCAGGCAATGATGAAAGTGATGATGATGACTCCGGAGAAACATCGTCATATGGAGGCAGAGAGAAAAAGACAAATGTGAAGAAATGAAGTGAATATAAATAGTAACCTGAATATAAGAATGATGTATAATGTAAGCTTTAAAGTTATGGTGTATATTGTGTGATGTGAATAGAGTATGTCTAAGATGCATGTAATATTTCCTATAGCTTGTACTATAAATAGAGATATTTGGTACTTGTCATAACCAAGTTAAGTCTAACAGTTATATCTCTCTAAAGCATCTCTTGTAAGCCTGCCTTGTAAATATATTCTCTTCTTATAATATAAGTTTTGCCTTATCTATAATCTTGTCTTACAAGTTCATAACTATACTTTTAAATATATATTAATCATGTTAAACCTCCTACGTGGTTGTATTCACTATGTGTCCGTAATCTTGGTATCTTAGTGGCGTATGTTTGGCATGCCTCGAAAAAATTCTAAGGTAAGCATTGTTTGTTTGTTTGTATAGAGACGGTAGGACACATGTTAAAATCACTTTATGTGCAGTTTGGCAATAAATACTCATTGGAAAAACCAATAAAATTTCCTTTTTAGTTAAGCTAATACGGAGTAATATACAATAAGTTTAACATTAACTTTTGGACGGAAAAACTTATAAGGAAAGGGGAAAAGAAATTTGAAAAGAGACAACTTTTAAGTAGCTAGAAAATTAAAGGTAAATAATCTAGTTCTAGAGAGAGGAAATCCTCTCAAATTAAAACCCCTAAAACTTATAACCCTAATTCCTTTGCTCCACTATCGCCGCCCTACACACATTTTCCTCCTTTCCAATCTTTCAACCCTCTCGCCGGAGATGTGGCTATTCTTTAGCCCATCTCCGGCGACCAGACTCCTCCTTGATTAGACCTTAACCGGTTTCCATTCTTGGCCAAGACGAAAACTCCGACTTTATTTCGCCTTTTTCCTGCTTGGATCGGTCCCTTCATTGTTCCAGTGTCGCCGCCTCGCCACCATCTTCCTCCCCTTTCTCTTTTTCTGTCTTCTTGGTGCTCCGTCCGCTCCATATCCTCTTTCTTCATTGGTTATTTCGGCTTGTGCGTCTCAGGGTGGTGTCGGAGAGGTGTTTCCCCTTCCCCTCGCCCCTTTCCTCACCTCTCCGTGCGGGCTGCCTCACCCTTTGTATTGGGTTTATAATGTTGTTCTTTGTGATCCTGGGTTGTCTCACCCTTGTATGGTTATGAATGGATATGACATGTGTTCCCCGTCCCCTCGCCCCCTTCCCCCACCTATTGGTTCATTCATAACATGCATAGGTATTGGTCTTCCTTTTCGGGCTTGTTTTTCCACGCTGGTCACGTTGGTCCTTTTTATGGATCCCCTTCGTCTTTGAGTCTTTCTGGCTGTTTGCCGTGTTTGGGATTAGTCCGCCAAGTTTCTGAAGTTGGGGGTTGATATCGTTTTGATGGTTGTCGTTGCTGGTGGTTGGTGGGTCGTGTGACCGAGCGGTTTTCTGGGTGATTGGTAAGAAGTTGGGCGTAGCGTTTTTCACTGGTCATGGTTTTTTTGGTGACGGTGCTTATCACAGGCCTGGTTCGGTTTGGGTTGGGATTGTTAGGCTGGAGGGTGGTGATGATGGGGTTGGTTGTGGTGGTCTCCGACATTAATACAATGACGCCGGGTCTCTGCTCTCATCTTGTTTTGTTTATACTAATAAAAATCTTCTATTGGTTAAGGGTGTCCTGTCCCTTAATAATTGGGGTGGTAGCTCGTAGTGCCGTATTTCTAATAATCGCAATGGTAACTTACATCAAGTCTGTGTTGCGTTCATCTCGCATACTGAAATGAAGTTGGTTAGGCAGTTGTTCAGAGTGACTTATTTTTCGCTTCTTTTCTATTCACTTACCTTCCTTGACTATGAGGTTCTTGTTCGCAGGGAACGTGTTTCAAGGTGTAGGAGATTCCTTCCATTGGAGGCCGCCCTTCGTGGACGGCATTCCGCCATTTCTTTCTACGTCCTTGTGGCGTAAGTGCACCTTGCTCTTTTTTGGCGGTCCAGAAGACTCATTTGTTCTTGGAAGCTGTGGCCTGTGAGGCATGTAGAAAAAAGAGAAGATGAAGTTTGTGTTCAGCAGTCCGTTCGCCGCCAGCACTCTTTTCCTTATCGATGCATTTACTAGGTTGTGTTTGTGTACTGTTTAATTAAAATAAGTGCATTTGACCAATTGAGTCAAATGCCGCAAAAAAAAAAGGTAATTTTTAGATTCTTTCCCAAATTTATTTTGTATTCAAACCGAGACTTCCACAATTTTGCTCACTCATAATTGGGAAGCAAATAAAAGTGAATTACACGGAACCAAGACTTGTAAAGTGTGAATTGCAATACAAATGGAGCCAAAATTGAGGGAAAATCCTTTCCATATAAAACTTACGAGGTGTTACACACAAACAGTAGCATCATATAAAACTATATCAAATCGTAAGGTGTGAACAATAAACAGTCTTCCTCCTTTCAAGTACTCCTATATTGGATACACAAGTTCTACATAAACAAGCTTACAATTACAACCCATTTGGTTATTTTGGTAGTTTAACTTACAACGGGAGGAAAACAATGATTGGAGCTATTCACACTAATAATACACATGCATTGGACATGAATAGGCAAAGAAACGGAATCCCGACGGGATTCCCGAGTTGAAAGCTAAACTTGTAACCCTGGATGGCCAACATCTTACAAAGCTAAATCCTGCTGAATGAGTTAAAAGTGGTTATTCTTTTGGCCGCGCAAGCCACAAGGAACTCAGAGCACGAAGCCTGGAAAAATAATCGTTTATAGCAAGAAGGGCACGAGCAGACTGCCTTGTTGTCAGTATGCGGTGCATCTGTTGTAGCGTTTGCTGGCGCAGGCTATCAGCCTGCCATTCGAAACAATTTGTGCAAGCATGTTATATGACATATGCCTACTTGTGTTTAATAACAAACTGTTAGAAATCTTCAAGGACGAAGAAGATATGTTTGTAGAAAAAAAAGCAGAAATAAAGGTTGTTCAACATTGCATTTGTTCTATAACTTCATAACAGAGATAAACTCTAGAGACTTTTAAATCAAGACTATTTGAACTTTTCTATTCCATCTATATATTGCTGTAACAAACTACATTAGAAAGAACGATGACTCAGTGACTTGCCTAGTAAAATTACCAAACCTGAATAACATGACCCGAAATCCGAATTAGACTTGCAACAAAATAACACAAACATTACCTGAAAGAAAACTGTCCCGAGCCTACCCCTACCGCGCCCCAATTTTAATGGATCTGACTATCTGAGTCATCTGACATTAACCCAAAGCGACACCACCTGACCCCACGAAATGCCCTGAAATGACTAATTTGATATGATCTCTAAGTTGAGCAGCATATCAAATGGAAGCCAGCAGAGGAGGCAGACAAAGGAGAAAAAGGGCACCTTTATATGCAAGGGAAAGTGAACGAAGACACCTATGTAATTAAATGCACAACATGCATATCCACTTGCTTGTTAAGAGGTGAAAAGCTGATAGGGTTGGTTACATGCCGGCCTACTAGAGCAGGAAGCAACGAATGGTTGAAGAGAGTCCCTTTCAGCCTTTCGTCGGGTTCTCAAAAACTTTAGTTGTGTTGGGAGGATGTTTTCCATATTTTTTATTTTTTTGTGTGGTACTGTTGGGCTGATGGCACAAAATATGGACAATTTTTTATTCCTTATTTCTGTTTAAAAACTAAATTTCGTTTAATGTAGCCACTCGTCAACTAGGAACAATAAATGAGAAAATTGTCAAAAAAATACTTTTCTGAAATATTTTTTTTTTAAAATTTGCAATCCCCTATTTACTAAAGATTAAGAAAGGCACCAAATTTTCCCTCCTAAAACACTACTACTCCGTACATAGAATCGGGCCTAACTTTTGTAGTTTATCATATAATTATGTTGGGCTAGAATGAGTCTATTCATTCAATTAGAGTGAAAAAAATATTAAATTTAAAAGTTCATAATCTGCGCATATTTGTCGTGCATAAGATATTTCTAGGCTTTTTTAAGACAAAAAAATTGACTTTTAATGCTAAGAAGGATGGCTAAAAATTATGCGAAATTTTATAAAATAATACGAGTATCATTAACATTATGGCACTACTTTGTTCTCTTAATTAATTTTTCTTTTAAACTTTTTTTCTCAAATCACAGGATGAGAAATGTACAAAATTAATGAACTGTCATTCTGTCAATTTTAAATCTATAAATAAAAACACACACAAAAAGAGAAAAATTCTATATCTCTACCGTGCATGCATTGCACGAAGTTTATACTAGATTGTCAATTACATGACTTAATGGGCAAACTTAAATGGACAAACTTAGTTCTTTCCTTTTCTTCACTTCTCTTTCCTTTTTGGTAGTGCTTTATTAACCCTAGCCCCGATGCTTCCACCTTATACTCCATTCTTATCAACACCACCCACCAAACACCGCCTTCCTTTGACCTCCTCCAATTACCACCAACCATCATAATTTCTGACCGCCAAACACCTCCGTCATTCAACCTCCTCAGTCCAACACCAAGCATGACTGAAACCCTGGTTAAACCAGGACTCGAACATCCAGCGTCGTAAACAGCACAAGATTTGCTTAACCCCAGGCCACCAGAATGTCTAGACCACTGTGCACCATTCTCCTTAACCCAGACTACCGTGCACCACCAAGGCCTCCTCAACTACACCGCTTCTTTTGCCTCCTCCAGTTCGTAGTGGTGGGATTGGTTTTTGGGTTCGTTATCGTCAATGGTGGTGGGTGAGTGATGATCTAGGTGGCCAGTAGGGTGATGATAAGTGGTTCTGGTGGTGAGCGGTAGTCCAGTGGTCAGGGTTAGTGACTAGAGTGCGGTGGTGGTGGTGGGACTTGTGGTGGTTGTGGGCCTGGGGTCCGGTGGCAGTGGTGGTTGTGAGTCAATTGCTGGGTGGTCGTGGCTAGTGCACATGCAATGAGGTTGGAGAAGCTAAGAGGGTAGGCTGGTTAGGGAGGAGAATGGGGCGAGGAGGATGGGTATTTTGGTTTATGCAACACTTTGGTTAAAAGGTTGAAGAAATGGAATGGGAGGGAAAAAAACGAAGGGAGCATAATTTTACTAGGAAATAATGTGGCAGTATAGTAAATAATATAATTCATAATCTACCCCAAATGTTGTTATATACTCCCTCCCTTCAAGTCCAAACCGAACCTTTTTGTGACAGGGATTTGAATTTATAGGGTGTTTGGCAGAGGCGGTTCTAGGATCTGATGGAAGGGGGTGCGTAAAATTTTTTAACAATGAAAATATCAAGTTATATGAAAAAAAATATTGTTTAGTTGGACAAAATGTATGATGTATAACATTAAATAAAAATTGTTCAATACAAGGATAGAACCTATGACCTCTAACTAAGAAATAGTCTTAATAACCACTAAACCCACATAACTAATATGTTCCTTTACTAAAGAATATTGTAATTATTTTTCGGGAAAGGGGGTGCAGATGAACCCCCTGCACCCCCGCCAAAAACGCCACTGGTGTTTGGATTAGAAGAGAGGAAGTATACTCCCTTAATTTTTCCAATTTAGCCCCCAATATTATACCCCCACGCATAAAATGGCAAATGGGGCTAAATGATAAGAATGGAGGAAGTATCAGAGCAAGAACTCAACAATTGAAAGAACTTTAGTTACCTGGCGAATAAAACCTTCAAGAGTACCAAGTTTACCCATTGCCATAGCCATTTGACCCATATAGTTTGCCACGTTTCCTGACGATCCCGACGAACCAAGTGAGCCACTGGACAAGGTCTCAGCTAGTGACTGTTGGAGTGCCTCCATTCCCTGGGACAACGCGTCTTCAGCCTGCTGTGACGATTCCTGCAAGTTCTGAATGGCTGCTAGTTGTTGCTCTGTGAGAGGCTCCAATTGGTGTGACAGAAGCTGCAGAGTAAAGCTTCATTTAGAAGCATGGAAAACATAAAATCAAACCAATGGAAGACAAATCATGGTTTCATCAACTGTACAACACCAATCATTCCAGATTATAGATCACAATGAAGAACTACATAATGATACAAAGCAAGTCTCACGACAATGGTTTGGTAACTTTTCTGTATGAAGTGATAAAGGAGAAAACGCATTAGCAGGTATTGAGGATAAAATGGTTTGGTCATGTGAGAGAGAAATCAGCCACCAAATAGAAGGCTTGAATAATGGGGAAGTGACTAAATTGTGAAGGTTAGGGGAAAACCCGAGAATATAAAGATAAGGTGATTATTAATTACTCCCTCTGTCCCGGTCATTTGTTGTCCTTTTCCATATTGGGGTGTCTCAATCATTTGTTGTCCTTTCTATTTTAAGAATGAACTTGATGAGCAATTTGATCATTCACACTCAATTTGTTCCACTTGTCATTTAGTAATTGGTTCCTTTCTTTTTCCTTGATCTTTGTGCCAAAACCAAAGGACAACAATTGACCGGAACGGAGGGAGTACATCATAGGTAGGTCTTCAGCATTGAAGAAAACATGGCACTGGAGACGACGGAGGGAAAGAAACAGGCGGATGATGGAACTTGGCTTTTTATATGTTCTATTCGTATTAATTTTCCTCTAAATCTCCTCCTACTTGTTATTCTTCGCTGGATTATTTTTCACCCTGACGTTTGGAATATTTCCACTTAGGTTATTATTGAGGTTTAACAAACTTGAGTTTACCTTTCCATAATACACCTTCAATTATTAAAGGAAAAAAAAGCAAAGAAAAGTTCGAGACAAAGGTGTATCATGAAATGAAGTTCGATAAAACCCTAACCACATATCTGTAATATTAAAATACAAAGGTGGATGCAAATCTCTCGACTCTGGAAAAGTCCTCACCTTCAGAAGCTCAGATGAACGGAAGCCACCTAGCCAAAGGAAACACCTCTCAGCAGGTGATTTCCACATACCAGATAGAAGATGAAAGACGTCATTCTTTGCAGCATTGCCTTTAAGCCTGAAAATATCTTCGTAATGTGTTATGACTCCATCAACGACGACACGAAGTTCAGTGTCACCAGCATGAGCATTAACAGCTGCTCTTAACTCATTAATTTGACGATTATGCTCTTCCAGCCAGCGAGAGTATTCTACATCAAAAGCCATAGCGCCTGCGTAAAGTAGAATTGATGATATCAGTCATTCGTCATTCTCTATTTTTTCTCTTCGGCCAAGTAGTCCTCTAACACAACACAAAATTAATACACAAGATCTTCTAATTTCCCTATCACCCTCAAAGTCCTCAAAATCTGGGAAAAAATAATCGAATATGGAAATCAAAAGCATAATATGAAACATTCAGCAGTCACAGGTAACAAGCAAATTTAAACATCTCTTACACACTGATCACAAATATTTTGCACAGATAAAACACATCCGATCAAGATAAAAATTATAATGAAATATATGTGTATACTATGATTCATAGCTCAATATTGAGTTGAAAGGCTGCCTACTGAATTTTCTCACTCATCCTGGACTCCTATATTAACTCTTTCTACAACACAGAATTAATACACAAGATTCAGTTGAAATAAGTGGTGTGTAAATTCTCCCAAGTAGAACAAGCACAACCAAGAGCTGTCACCATCTCCCTGTAAGAATATCCAACCAATTAAAAAAATGCTTGGGAGACATGCCTTTGAGATTTCAAATGATCCTAGCAAAGATAATAATCTAAAAGTAGAAGCATGAGTTCCAACACTGAACAAACATGATAAATTAAGGGACAAAAGCTCCATTCGGCTAGTGAAGCTGTTGCATTGAGCATGTCGAAGCTGAGATTACCATTTCCACCAGTTGAATGAGTCTGATCTCCAGTGCTTGAAACGAAAATTCCCTAAACAAAAACGAAATCAAACATATGGAGCTGCTCTGTGTTAATAAAGAAAAAACGTTGACAACCGGTTTGAATAGCATGATGCAAGAAACGTCCGATCAGACCTGTTGTCGTGCTCGCTGAAGCTCTTGCTCTAGTTGAGTCAGTTTCAGTCTGCTGCTCTCCAGCTGTTGTACATAAGCCTATAACCACCAAAACATAATGGTTTAATCAATGTTAAAGGGTGAGAACAGAATGTGAAAACCAGGAGCATGAAAGATCAAACAACTTTTTTTTAAAAATGAAAGAAACTAACAGCATTATTTGGAGGGCAAGGATACATGTGGATTTGTAGTATTTGACGTTATTTGAGATATTTAATGTTCTTATTTATTTTTTAAAAAATTATTTGTTCTTTTCGGATTTATTACAACTTTTTACTAACAACTTTCTTATATATTAATACAAAGTTCACTTTTAAGGTATTTTCGGACCCTTAAGGCCCTGTTCTTTTGGACTTAAAGTCACTTAATTTAAGTTCACTTCAGATCCTATAAGTTCAGTTCAGTTCAGATCCTATAAGTGCAGTATAGTTCAGATCTTATAAGTTCAGTTCAGATCCTATAATTTCAGTTTAGTTCAGATCCTATAAGTTCAGTTCAGATCCTATATGTCACTTAATTTAAGTTCACTTCAGATCCTATAAGTTCAGTTCGGTTCAAATCCTATAAGTTCAGTTCAGATCCTATAAGCAGGTCAGTTTCAGTCCAAAAGAACAGGGCCTAAGTTTTACTTCGGTTTTCAAAATCGTTTTAATCTTTACTCTCGATTTAAATTCTAAGTTTTTATAAAAAAAAAAAATCGGATTTCGATTTTAAAACCTATAAGTTTACCTGACTTTTGTATTATGTTTCACTCCTCTTTTGTTTTTCACTTTTTCTTTTCTATTTTTTCGCATTGAGGTGTGCGTTCACCCATGGACGGTCCAAAGGATGATTCATGTTAGCTGACCCCAAATTATTTTGGGATTAAGGCTCTAATGTTGTTGTAAAGAAACTAACAGCAGTACACTAATCTCAGCATTGTAACAAGTTAATGCTGGCATCTTCAGTTGCGTGCAAGAAGAGATGTCACATCAAAAGAATGACTGAAGATACTTGTATATAAGCTTAGTACCTAATCCTCCAATCACAAATTAGTTTTTGGATGGATCCTCTTTGGGGTTACAAACGGCCCAACATTCTTCTGCTGTTGGATGGAGTTTAATGTTTGGCTGGGAGAGCTTTCTAAAGGTTTTGTGAATATGTGAGAATTTACACAACTTGCATGTAAATGCAAAGGCATACATGAGCCAAGAAGAAGCTTGAGATGCTTGTAAATAACACGGCTTAATGGCAGTTGGTATGGGTGTACAGCTACCAAGCTAGGGGTGATTCTTAAAAATTTTCATCTGTATGTGAGAAAATATGTCCCATATCGACACATTGGAGCATAAACTAATGCTACTGGCTATTCCTAGTATTGTCAGTTAGTTTTAATTTTAAGATGATTCCTCAATATGCTTGTATGATTTGAGCCTAGCACATCAGTATACCATTTGTTAACAATTCAGACCATAGTTTCTTTCTTTTCTTCACCTTTTGTTTCCTTTTCCTTTTTTTTCCACACCCTGTTTGAGATCCATGTTAGCCGACAGGCTACAACAATTCATTTAAGTAATTCTCTGTCGTTGCATGAAGATGGAAACAGAAAATACACAGGCATAGTGGCACAAGCAAAAAATAACATAGATTCATTACTTTCTTCCTTAGCCGGCTTTTCCTTGCAGCTTCACGGTTCTGGGCAAGCCTACGAAGACTCTGCAAATGAGAATTACAAGATTATATTAAGAATTAGGAAAACTGACACCCGTTTGAATGAGAAACAGGACCCAGCAGCTAGTTTCAACTTTCAAACCTTCTGATCTCTTGTCTCCTTTGATCTCTCACTTGAATCCGAAGCAACTTGGCCAACCAGTTGACCTCTTTCAAACTGCAATTTCCAAGCTTGATTAGGTACCACATGACATGAAACTATACAACAAATCTTCAATGGTAATAAATCCAAAACCAAAATATAATTATATTTCTCATATTAAACTTGAAGTTAGTATCGAATATCAAGTATACAACAACATCAGAGCCTTAATCCCAAAATGATTTGGGGTCGGCTGACATGAATCATCCTTTCGAACCGTCCATGGGTGAACGCACGCCTCAAAATGCGAATAAAAAAGGGAAGATGAAAAACAAAAAGGGAGAACGAAAATGTAATGTAAAGTCAAGGTGAACTTAGGGGTTTTAAAATCGAATTCCGTCTTTCTTTTATAAAAACTTAAAATATAAATCGGGAGAAAAGATTAAAACAATTTTTAAAAACCGAAATAGAGTTAAGGATCCGGAATGAACCAGGTAAAATCTATAAGAAAGTGGTTGTTGAAAAAGTGTGTAATAAAGGAGAGAAAAATAAATAAATTAATTACTTTAAATTAAATAAATAAATAAATAAAACACTAAATCTGTCAAAAAAAACATCAAATACTAAAAATCCACATGTATCCTTTCCCTCCATTGTGCCCTCTCCGTCACCATACTCTCCTCAAGCCCCAAAACTCTCATATCGTGCTCTATCACTCTCAACCATGTATGTCTCGGTCTTCCTCAGCCTCTAGGGACCTTTTCTGTTCTCCAAGTCTCCGACCTCCTAATCAAAAGTGCGTCCATAGGTCTCCTTCTCACATGGCCAAACCATCTTAGTCGGTTTTCCATCATCTTGTCCTCTATTGGCGCCACTTTTACCTTTTCCCTAATCACCTCATTCCTTAACCGATCTTTCCTTGTATGTCCGCACATCCACCTCAACATGCGCATCTCCGCCACACTCATCTTTTGAATGTGACAATGTTTCACGCCCAACACTCGGGAGTCGTAAAGTAGGGCGAGCCTAATTGTCGGGCGATAAAATTTTCCCTTTAATCTTTGGGGCATATCTTTATCGCATAGAAACCCTGAAGCACTCTTCCATTTCAACCATCCCGCTTTAATTCTGTGAGCCACATCTCCGTCTAACTCCCCATCTTTTTGAATAATAGATCCTAGATATCTGAAGAACTCCGAACCCTCAACAACATTCCCATCGAAAATAATACTCCCCGCCTCTGTCGATCTCAACCCCGCCACCTTAGTGAATTGACACCTCAAATACTCGGTCTTACTCCCGCTCGGCTGAACCCACGAGTCTCTAAAGTCTCGCCTCCACAATTCCAACTTTCTCTCCACCCCCTCTTTTGTCTCATCAATCAACACAATATCATCAGCAAACATCATACACCAAGGGATGTCGTCCTGAATATCCCTTGTCAACTCATCGAATATCAAGTATCAACGAATAAAATATAAATAATTAATATAGCAGTTTCAACAAACTTTGAACGCCTGACACATTCAACAATGGACAACTGAAGAGAATAAGATGAGGTTAAATATTACTCCCTCCATCCCGTTTTTATTGTCCCCTTTCCCGTCAAATTTATACCAAATTGATTGTCTCATTTCTAAATTTAGTATGAAGACAGAGTGAACATCCACATATGCCCTTAGTTAATTAACTACTACTCCCTCAATCTCACTCACATCCTTTTCACTTTCTTCAAGTCAAGAGGTAAAGTTGTTAATTTATCAATTTTCCTTACAGAAGACCCAAAATAGAAAGTAGGACAACCAAAATTGGAATGGAGGGAGTATCAAACAAAGAAACGGAGTCTACCTGATTATTTCTCTCATCTGTGTCGGCATCACTTGAGATATCAGTCATTGGACTGCCATCTGCCATGTTGGAATCTCCCTAATTCTCCGAATGACCACTAGACACTGAAGCCAATTCTACTGGTGAATATTCTGAGATGGAAAAATTTGGGGCTCTACTAGCAGAAGGAATTATATCAGATACACCCACTTGATGCTTTCAAAAGGAGGATCGCCAACAACTGTTGAAACAACGAATTATACCTACAAAATCATAAATGCATAAATACACGGACAATAGTGTCAGATGAGCTTGCACACATAAATATGCACAAATGTTTAATATCACCGATTTGCTTGTGTCCGTGTTCTGTACTAAAAAATATAACAAATGTCATCTCAGAGCTCAGTTATAGAGAGAATCTGAAAGGGATCAAAAGAAACAACGTGGCCAATTGACATTAGATCGGAGGATCAGCAGCCCAACATGGTCAATGAATAAAGTTGGACATAAGTAGACATTAAATGACGACCATGAACAGTGTATAAAATCCCAACCCATCAAACAACACCAAATCTTTTAATGGCGAATGAAAACAAAAGAAAGAAAAAGAGAGAAGTTAATGACAGAAACAACATTACCCAAGTGTATTACAGGTTCACACGGGGGCTAAGAGTTAAAGGAGGTCAAAAGTACGCAGCATAACATGTGTCCTCGGGAAATGTATATGTAGTTTCTGATCGTGAAACACTCACGCATTACACATAGTAGCATGTGTAAATTGATAATAACCCCAGAAAAGAGCAATTCGCCAACATTCAGCAAGTAGCCTTGTAAATTACTACCTTTGTTCCATAATAATAACTCATTCTCACATTTCGACACATTCACTTCTCACTCTAATGTCCTTCAAAATATATGAGCAAGTACTCTTAGATGTATATCCTTATGAAGTGTTTTCCATAACGAATTTAATTGTGCAAATTCTGTGAATTTTCTCAAAATATTATTTTATAAAATCAGAAGTCAAAGGCCTACTCGGAAAAAACAAAAACTGTGCATAATGTGAATAGAGGGAGTAGTACGATCAAATATGTTCAGCTATGAAGATTCATTGCATCGAACTGTAGATGGTAAATACCTCTCAGTTTGATTATGAGACAATAAATGAACATATTATCTATTAGCATGTACTTTTATCCGACACAATGAAATTGCATCTATCATATTGAAAGATTACAACATCACAAAAACAATATCGAGTAAACCAGTACTAGAGTTAAGCAAGATAAAGCAAGCATGCGAAGCCAAAGGATAACCTCTAGACATCAACGTTTCTTTAACACCAGATACTGTAGTTTTCTACTAAGTATATATCACATTCTCACGACAACATAAAATTAAATCCGTAAACACTTGGATCAACTTATCAAAGGTTAATTTAGCTCAAAGTCCAGAGGTCTGATTAGCGCCTCATACAACACCATTACTCTCAAAAATTAGACCAATCTTAGAAAACCCTGATGCCGATATCAAGCCGATGAAAACCCTCAAAAATCTCAGTTTTGACTCAGTAACAATATTAGGAGCCCAATACCAGTAACAAAAAGGGGGTAAATTATGAAATTTTTGATAATCAATGCACAAACAATGTGTAATAAAATGAGCAAATCAAAGAATACCCAGAAACTTAATTTGAGTGACAAGTGAAGATAACAACAATTGGTTCAAAAAGAAATACAAGTATTGGAGGTAGTGAGCGAACCTCATAAGCTTAGATTAGCCAGAAATATAGAAGCAGAAGAAAGGGAGTTGGCCAATAATGTCGGACTACAGTACTTCTGTCTTCTCGTGTTTTGACTTCGATGCACAAATAATCACAGCCACCCACCTAGTACCTGTTTTGGGTTTTCTGCGGAGAGGATTGCTATTACCTTCTCCCTCCCACTTCTCTTCCCCCCTCTCACAATCCATTAAGATAATATATATGGTATGGATCGGATAGCATGTGAATAAAATCAAATATACTATATTTTAAACTATCTATAAAATAATATAAAAAGCCTAACTAAACACATACCTTGCCAACACGTGACACCTCCTATAAAATTCCAAGCAACAATGGTGCGTGACTCATCATAAAACATTGTACAATTTTTTTAAATTATAGTTGGTCATTTACCGTTTTACAAAGCAGTAAAAAACGTTTGAGGCCCCTCATATCTCTCATCTTAAATTTCCTCTTCAATTGCTTGATTTTAATTACTCCAACTTTACTACTTCACTTTGCATCTTCTAATCAATCCACCATTTCCACCTCTTCATCTTCATTTTCCGTTACTCATTTCACAAGCCCTTATTTACAACTCATTTTTTGAATAAGACAAAACCAATACTTTCCAAATCCACATTTTATTTTTACCCTTGGATAATAATTTTCGTCCTATGTCCAACGATTGGTAGTGGCGATCAGGTCTAGTATTTATAATTTCTTTTTGTTTTCAATTAGTTCTTCGTGTTATCTTTTGGTGCGATCTTTATCTCTTCCTTCTCTCAATTTTTGTTATTTAATGGTCATTTTGGTTTGGTTTTGGTATAAAAGGAGTATCAATTTATATATACGGATTAATTGATTTGGGTTTCAGAATGAAGAATAGCATATATTTTTTGGTTAGAAGGTACCATGTTGGAATTCATTCTACTTTCTGTCTTTCTTCAAGACGTAACAATCAATGTGTTTGATGGAATGCGATTGTCGATAGAAATGGTACTAAAATAGTTCTTAAAAATTGAGACTACGTTTATAATAGAGTTTGATAAGGAGTTTATTTTTTCCTTTTATTTATTTACAATAACATATAACATGAGTAAATGGCTAATTTCTCCTTGATGATCATTAATATAGGTTTTTTGGACTTCACAGTGGGATTGCTGAAAATGCTGATCAGTGGCACAAAGCAAATGCATGGACCTAATTGCGGAGGTAATAAAACCTTGGTATTGAATAACTAACGATGATTTTTACATTTAAGATAGGCATTACTCGAAGAATTAGAGTCTAAAATTATGCATAAGGAATGTGGTTATGGATTGTTCAAATTCAAATACTCTGCAAATTAGACCCGAGTTTGTCAATATGTGAGAGACGGTTGAAATTGATGATGTCTTTTATTGCATTTGTTCCTTTCAGTTGAGGGACAAAAATTGATGATGTCTTTTATTGATATATATAGTCAATTATCTTTCTTCCATAAAACATGGATGTTATACTCATCGAACAACTGGTTTCTATCTTCTGTTCTCTCATCTTGCAGCCAACTTAGCCCACCTGAAATGGATAATAGCTAAGCCCAAGTCAAGAGTCCAATGTCAATTGTGTCAAAAAAAATTACGAACCCCAAAAATAGGCTCAATGGGGAAGATTGAATCAGACTTTTGACACAACCTCTAATTGCGTTAACATCGCTTCACACATAAATAATCTGCTCCGGTCCATAATTAAACATGATATTAGAGATAGTAAAGGTGGATTGCTGCACATAGTTTTTATTTTTTTTGGCAACCAAGAAGTCGATCCTAGCCCATCTGAAGAAAACAAGGAAGTTAAAGACTGTGAAGTAAAGGAGTGCACATTAGAGGCCCCAAGAGGTAAAGCTACCTTGCGTCCTTCATCCCAATTTTCCCAACTTAACCACTGTAAGTGTCCCGGTCAATTGTTTTTATTTGGTTTTGGCACAAAGGTCAAGGAAAGAGGAAGGGGCCAATTAATAAATGACAAGTGGAACAACTGAGTGTAAATGATCAAATTGTTCATCAAGTTCATTCTTAAAATAGAAAGGATAACAACTCACTGAGACACCCTAATATGGAAAAGGACAACAAATGACCGGAACAGAGTGAGTACAATAATTCACAATGTGAAAGCATATTTATTCGAATAATTACTTGGGTAAGACGCACTTATAAAAATGCATTATAGAATGGGTTAGTTTGATAAATCTTCTCCACCAAAAAAAATTATGATTTCGGTGTTGTTCAAGACCAACTAACAATTTGTTCGTAATATTGAGCTAACATTTCCTGCTAATCCGTATTTCTTTATTATGCAAAGATTTGAAGAGGTGAATAATTCTATGGAAAGGAATGTGAAGATGTTTAATAACCAGAAGTTGAATATGATAGAAGTGAAATGTCAGAAAGGTTGTTCCGCCACTACCCGATGGACTGTACAATTGTTGATGAGCCTCAAGAGGCAATCCAGAGGCAGGTGCATGTTTAATTAGAGACGCTTATGGTGAGGTTGTGGACCGTGGTATTGTTTTTTGAAAAATTAGGAGTTGCGACTGTGACTAGAGATGAACTGTTGGCTCTCAAACAGGGATTGTTACTGGCAAAAGAGAGAAATATACCCAAGTTGATCATCCGGACCTCGCAAGCGATAGTTCGATTGGTATCAGGTGCATGAATGGCGGTCTGGCGTATTCTCATATTGTGAAGGCTTGTGCTTTGAGAATCAAAGATGCTTCATGGAAGATAGAATTGATCCATCTTTATAGAGAAGCGAATAGTTGTGGGGATTGGCTAGCGAACTTGGGTATTGATCAAGCACAACAAGTATCAATTGTGGAGAAAGCTCCTCTTGGTTCACACTTACTCTTATACCAAGACCTCTTTGGAGTTGCTTGGCTAAGGATGATTCCTAATTAGTTTAGTTTTTCAATAGCAATAGTCGTAGAATGCTGGAAGTTTGTGCTTTTGATTTCCCGTATGTTTTATTAGTTTATCTTGGCTATTGTTGTAACACCCCCTCATACCGAGGTACCTTACCAGGACTACCTAAGCATGAAAGGCTGTTACCATCTCGGTTGCCCGAGGTTAGTATAGATCAAAAGCGTCCGTCCTAAACACATTTATTAGAAGTACTGTAAAGTATTAATGTTTACAACAATCCAAACCCAAACCAAAACCAATAAAGTGAACACAACTGAGGACAACTACAAAATCATAGCTAAGACTCGTGACTGTGATACTACAACTGGTGATGACGACTTCCCATGACCGCCCAAGCTCATCAAATGCAATACCTGTCAAGTCTGCTCACCATCCCCGAATGGATCACCGCAGGTTTTACAAAACAACAACGGGGTCAGTACTACTCAATCAATATAAGACAGCAAACAATACAACCAGTTGATCATCGATTTCACACCCAGGAACCGACTACACACCGAAGTGTGTAGCCCTGCCAGATTACCCATCGCAACAGGTAATTCTCACCGCCAGTGGGTGACCGCAGCCCATCCCCACCTAGTCCAGCTCATCAACGAGCGACTAACAATCCCTGTCCCTTAATGTGCACATCCCCTCCCGTGACGGGTTCCACGGAGGGCGAACTAGGGTGTGAAGCCACCCCCGCAAGTGACTCCACCACAATCACAATCACACACACACAAGACATCACGGTGTCACACAACACCACAACCGTCACAACACAACCACACCAACACCGTCACCACAACACCCAACCTCCGATGATCAGCAGATAACAACAATTATGAAACATATGCAATCTCAATCAATTAACAAGACTTGAGTAGGAGAAACCCTACCTTAGCAATCAACGAAGTACGGAAACCGAACAATCAGAAAGGCTCCTCTACGAAGTCTTCTCCTATACCATAATCATATAACACAATTACACAATGCACAACCCCAATATTCCCAATTCCAAAAATATACAAGAACCCCAACGAATACGAATAACATATAATTAGAGCTTACCAACAGTAGGATGAGGGATTATACGCAAGAACTCCGAAGATCTCACACACAACAAAGCTATGGAATGATTAGGGAGTGATTAGGGAGAGATTAGGGTTAACGTAGAAATGATGAAATTGAAATGATGTTTTTGAAAACTGACGCGGGATATAAAATAATCTTAAACACTCCCTAATCAAACCGTCAAAATAATACTCGCCAGACCGAATACTCGGTCGAGTAAAGTTTTACTCGGCCGAGTATCCGCTACTCGGTCGAGTATTCACTATACTCGGCCGAGTATTTATCGACAGAACCAAAACAACTCACAACAACAGCACTACTCGGCCGAGTAGGCTCTACTCGGTGGAGTAGTCACCAAAGAAAATCCGTAGTGTTACAATCTTCCTCCCTTAAAAAGAACTTCGTCCCCGAAGTTCCAACCCAACCTATAAAACATGGACACCTAACACCAGCTCCACTAACCACGCTTACTAGATAACGTATCCTCTCGATATTGACTCCATAATATTATCGAATAACCACAAAATAATGTTGCCAATCTTGTCTCACTTCCATAACACCCAATAGCACTCAATACCAAGACAATCCACATAGATGATCAACCATCAAAACGGAATGTTACATTCTACCACCCTTAAAAGGAACTGCGTCCTCAAAGTTTACTCACACTCATCAACATCATCATTCAGCTGCCAAAACTCTCGAACTCATAAATATCATCATCCACTTTTATCAACACTATCGAAAAAAAAAATTTCACACTCCTAAACATCGGACTGCTACAAGCACAGCCATGGCCTTTTAACACTATCAACCATTATATGTACCCATCCATTCCTTATGCTACACCAACACTCTACGTCCAATAATATTACGACATGCACAACCCTCAAACGCTCTTTGCCGCATCCTACTCCTCTTAAGACACATGTTACGTCCTCGTAACTCACTAATACTAGATCCTTAGCTATACCTCTCATTATCTTCATCACCACCACATGTGAAAGATACCCGCCTATAATCCAAACACTACTATTGCTATATCCAAGGCTCTCTTACTTAAACAGTTTTCATACCTCGACTTATTCTGCACTCCATCTAACCAAAACCACACAATCCTGATCATAACCAACACTATAACTCTTCCACATTACCGCGACATGACATACCTCTCTATATAACCTATATAAAACTCTTATCGCCAAAAGCATAACTCACGATCCACACTTGTTACGTACACTCACACTCGATCCTCAAGTTCCTTTCTTTCATTACCGCAAGACTCATACATAACTTAACACGACACTAATTACCCAACACCCTACACTCACTGTCTCAACAAAGGATTATGAACCACCTGCATATATCAGATCAGTACCACACATGTTCTACAAATCACTTGCCATTAACATGTCTACCAAAGCCTCATCTAGAACAAGATCAGAATTACTGTAACAACATATCCCAACTGTGTCCCATCAACAAAATATCATTATACCATAACAACAACGAAAACATATACAACTCTCTTTCATATCATACTCTACCCTCATTCCCAAACCGAAACTGGTAAGAAACATCAACAAACAAACAACAGTCTACATGTCTAACCAAAACTCACAAGAAACAACAAAGAACAAAACAACAACTGTGCATAATCGGGTCCAGACTTTCGAAACTCAAATCGTAACCACCCCGTATACTCCACCACAACCGGTGACGGCATCGTAACACCGCCGCCACCAAGCCGCATCAGCCGCGAAGATGCCCGCATCACAACACGAAGTACCGTGCCCGGATCACCACCCGAGGCACAACAACCACATCGATAAACATCACGCCCACATATAATTCCCACAAACACTGACTCAGTATAACTCTCCGGACAAGAAACTTACTCAAAACTGCTTTACTACCATAACACAACATTTTATACGGAATAAACATACAAGAATCTCTTGCATATCATCCGTACCTTTTCACGGAATAAACATGTATCATCAATACACATACGATTTTAACTATCCAAGCCAGATCAATCAAATGATTACCTTTTGAACCTTATTCCAATAGATTGTCGTACCCAACATATATCACAAACATTCATATAACAACTTTATGACTATCACACCCTACCGCTTCTCGTGAGGTCAGAACCTCACACAAACATTTATACACATCATAGACCCATAATCACATCTAACTAGTCAATCCTGATCACGTAAGTTACCACTTGACAATGAATATCTCTTATCCGGACTTAAGCCAGGTGCCCTTCCTAACATATCTTCTCTTACACACAATTATCACCCCTCCCAAGCAAATGTAGCCATAACATCGCACCCAACTTCCAGCGAACACCTCGTATATCCACATCTTATACTTCCTCACTACCAAACATACTAACCACCTCCACAAAATAAACCTCATTAGGACAACTAACTTCCCTAAAGTAACATCACCCTCAGCCACTAGTGACACTACTATGACACCAACATCCTTCATGTGACTACTCTCTTACTATCACTTCTTAATATAACAATCTGTTTCCTCTCTTTGGTTATCATCCCAAATACGAACATCCAATCCATCAACAAAACATACCTCGACATTATTCCCAATTCTATCCTTTATCATATCGCTACCTATCTCCCCACCAAAATCTCAGATCTTGCCACACTCCACAAGCTTCTTATTCCCTTAATACCTCGAAACTCACGGCTAACACGTCGTCCTGCTCTCCTATATAACCATTAACTCACACCCTCTAGTGGGGATATCGTACATTTCATAATTTGCTACCTTCATGCTCCTTAACTCCGGTCAACGTTCTCTCAACTTACTTCCACCCCTCTTTCCCTCCTTTTACTCAATAATGCCAATTAATAAGTCATCTCCTTTCTCTTTCTACCTAACCCTTTAGTCATTTGTTTATTTTCCATAGCTCCGCAACTCTAATTCCATTAATTCATATCAATATCTTATCATTCTTCTTATCATTTATCATCTCTCATCTTACTTCACACTCACCCTTGTCACCATCAAGTCCACACACTAACAGTTACTCTTCAATTAGTCATATCTCCCTTTCGCATCTCTAGAAACCAAAATTCACTTCATACCGTTTGTCCAAAGAATTACACACTAGGCTCACCCCTTTAATATTCAAACTTCCCAAACTTAGCCACTATCTACAAATCCACATCGCGACATAACTTCCTTTAAGTTCACTATATACCTCTCTTTCCTATCTTCTTACAACAACCTTCCATTACATATATCCTTAAGCAACTCTATCCTAGCTGTCTTCCTCCATAAATCCTTACACATCCAAATATGCCACTATTCGTATCCCTTATCTCAATCTTTCATTCTCATGCTTCTTTACACTTACATCACCCTTTGTCCATATACACTTACTTTTATACTACTCAACACACGACTATATCACTCATCATATCTCACAAAACATGCTCTTTACCTCGATTAGCTCATCATTCTTCCCTTTTCTTTTTCCACTATCCTTCACAACCACATTAACACATGTCTTCCTTACCCAACACATGTCCCTCATAAACCATCATTCTCCATGTCATAACTTCCGGTAACTTACGTATCAAGACCGTCTCACATATAAAAGAATGCGTTAAGACTCAAAACATACATGTGTATATACCCTACGACTCAAAACAATGTAAAGACATAGCCACCGGCTCAAAACAAAAGTAAGAACATAGCCACCGACTCAAAACAAAAGTAAGAACATAGCCACCGACTCAAAGTGGCCGCCCAATGAGGTACTCGCTCGAGTACATAACATACTAGGTCGAGTACAAGGTACTCGGTCGAGTAACTATATTACTCGGTCGAGTTTTCGACTCCAGAAGCAAACTCAATTGTCGCAGAAGGATAACTCGGTCGAGTATTGGGAATACTCAGCCGAGTAGACCTTACTCGGTCGAGTATGAGACTACTCGGCCGAGTTGACGACTCCAGACGCTAAACAGTATTATCACAGAGAGATTACTCGGCCGAATATGGAATACTCGGTCGCGTATAAAAGATACTCGGCCGAGTAGGGACTACTCGGTCGAGTATCGGCGCAGTTCTCAGCACCGTCCAGTTTTCGTAAAACAGTCATATCTCACTCGTTACTTGGTCATTTTGGGCGTGTGACCTATCGTTAGAATCGTAAGAGGACAAGTTATCACCTCAACTTGGAATCACAGCAATATCATTTCCATAACTCGACTTATGACAGTTTTAAGACAACCCTTCCAAAATCGGTTTGTATACAAATCAAAATTTCTTAACAAAACAATTTAAACATGCATAAAACAAACAATAACGATCCAATACTTCTAAAAACCAGTACATGGGTGAACTTTTATCATATCCACATGGAAATTAAACACGACATTCATATGCATAGACGCATGACCTTAATCACATGCTACTACCAACAACCAAACATTAACATCATCATGATTATGTACGCATGTTCCACTATCCTTTTGAAAGCCACATAATAAACACTTAACATGCCAACATATTTCATACCAAATCCGTTTCAACAAGTTTCACCACGTCTTACACATGTTTCCACACATCTCACTTCCTTTCACATGATTCAACCATTCAAGTTCCACATACCACACACACGCATCGAAAAGACTCACAACAAATTCCCCCTGGTGACCGGCTTGAGATTGTGAGGGCCATAATGCGACTTCGGGACGTCTCCCAAGTCTTTGCGGCAGCTCCATACAACTCTCCCCGGGTTCATTTTATTTAGACTCCCTAAGTTCATTGGGTTCATTTGTTTTAGGTGCCGGAATCGTCGGCTCTGATACCACTTTGTAACACCCCCTCATACCGAGGTACCTTACCAGGATTACCTAAGCATGAAAGGCTATTACCATCTCGGTTCCCCGAGGTTAGTGTAATACCCGTCCTTTTAGGGACCCTTTGACCAGCGTTGACTGCTCTTGGGAGCGGGAGTAACCTTAGGGAAGTATGCCAAACCATCTTGGGGTGCGTTTTAAGAGTGGTACTCGATAGAGTAGAGGCTACTCGATCGAGTAGCTAGGGTACTCGATCGAGTAGGGGGCCACTCGATCGAGTAGGTTGGGTACTCGATCGAGTGCCCGGTTTTCAGCGAGGGTTTTATATCGCGTTTTGTTAAATCCGCAAATCACTTCCGCCACTTTCCTCCTACCCTTCAGGCGCCTCTTTCCCTTCCCTTCACCTCAAAACCTCCATGGAAGCCTTTGGGAAGATCCTTGTGCCTTAGGAGAGCTCTCTTGAGTCGGGTAGCGGTCTTTTGCCTTGTCTCTCCCTATAGGTATGTCACAATCATCATCCGTGCCTTTGTCTCTATAGCTAGGGTTTGTTTGTTAGTAATAGATGTTCGTATGTTGGTAATAGGCTTTGCTTGGTCGCTGGACGTGTTATCTGTCGGCGTGTGATACGTGCATTTTATATAGTCTTTTTAGCCTATTTTATGCACGTATTTCTATGCTTTTATCGTGGTTTTATGCTACGAAATGCCCCGAATATGCTACTTTGGGTTATTATGTCTTATTTGCAGGTATAGACCGGAAAGTAGTAAAATCGAGCTATTTACCGTCCATTTTGCATGCATTTGGAGAAAGAGTAGATTTGGAGCGGGAAATATTGCTGTCTTGGGATGCGTGAAGGTGTTTCGGGCACTAAAAGGACAAGTCAAAGTCAAACTAGCGTGGATACAAGTCATTGAAGTCAAGTTTCACTTGATCGAGTGATTTATTACTCGATCGAGTGGTTTTAGGTTGAATAATCAGTCGATCGAGTTGTTTGCTCAGTCGATCGACCAGTTCCTTTATAGCCTAACTCGATCGAGCACTATTCTAGGTCGATCGAGCTGTTTCTGAGTCAAGTTCACTCGATCGAGTGATTTAAGTGGTCGATCGAGTGGATATTGATGATTGAAATTTGGGCTTTTTAGTTATTTTCCGTCATTAGGTTTAATCCTACTCCTATTTTCTTATAAATAGGAGTAAAGGTTGTCATTTGTAATCATCCAATAATCGGGAGGACTCCCTCTTCTTCCCTTTTATCACTTTCACATACACTGTTACTTTTGGTTCTACTTTTTGTTTTAGGATCATTTATATCGTAATTTCTTCTCTCCTTTCTCTCTTTTTATTTAATGTTTATTATTCCCTCTCCCTCTTTATTTATTGTTCTTATTTACTCCATGTCTAGCTAAATTTCCCTAGTATGTTAGGATTAGGGAAGCCGTGGTAGCATGCTTTAACTGTATTAAATAGATTAGCCTTGCGATAGGAATTGTATTAGGCAATTTAATCGTTATCCGGTCGAATGAATGCATGCAGGAGACCATAAATTTAGTTAACCCCGACCTAGATCGAAAGATTGGAAGGAAGGCTTGTTTAAATACAATAGGGTATTGCGGTGAGGGCGAAAGTTAAGTCGTTTACGCTCTAGGGCGGTTTAAGGACCGAAAGGTGACGACCATAGCTCTTCTTATCAATAGTCTAATCGCCTTAGTATTCCCGATAGTATAAGATCCGATAGCTGCCACGGTAGACCGACTCCTAGCATACTCTCTTCTCTCTTCTTTGTTAATTTCTCTTAATTATTTCCCTCGCTTTAGTCTTTAGTTTAGAATATCACTTTCAAAACCCCCACACTGTGACATCCGACAGACTGAGTTAAACAGATAGATAGCAACTTAGCCTCCCTGTGGAGATCGACCCTACTTGCCGCTGACTTTCGTTAGCGTAATCTAGGTATTTTATTTTTGGTGTAGAAACGACCGCATCAAATTTTGGCGCCGTTGCCGGGGAGGCGACGCTTTTTATCTGTTTTATTTTGTTTGTCCTTTCGCCTCAAGGGAAGACTAAGTACCTTGAGGTTGTTCTTACCTTCTTCTTTAGTGCTGTTTTGATAGGCTTACAGGTTTATTAGACAGGCTACTGAGGGAGATTATCAAAGGGAAGGCTTGAGTACCTTCGATCCCTCTTGCCAAGATGACATCTGTTTCCCAACTAATTGCTCGGTTTGAAGCCCAGCCGAGAAACCCGCCATTGGGAAAGGAAGAAATCTTGGGGATGTGGTCTTCTTGAGCACAATGCAGGCCATTTGTAGTTGTGCCGCCACATCCACCCCATCAATGGCCACCGCAACAAGATCCTCGTGATATACAGAAAAAAGAAATCGCGGAGCTGAAATCCTTAATTCTAGAATATGATAGACATATGGATGCTCAAGTCACTGAGCTGCAGTCTGAAATTGCTCGGTTAACAGCTGGGTTGAATGATCGGCAACCAGAAGAGGTGTACTTGACCAAGAGCGGTTTTTCCCATGAAGAACCCGCGTTGCCCAATGTTGAAAATGATTTCTATATTTCGGATGAGGACTTTCTATCGTATTTCCAGAGTGTATGCGGGGATGTCAGCACTGTACAGGAAGAATCACTCGATCGAGTGACTTATAATGGTCGATCGAGTGAATTTCCAGAAGACAGTCCTCGATCGAGTAATATCTCTTCTCGATCGAGTGAAGTGCATGAGGATAGTTCTCGATCGAGTGATTTTGTTACTCGATCGAGTGAGATGCGGGGGGAAAGTGGTCGATCGAGTGATTATTCTGCTCGATCGACTGAAATGGCCATTGGGAGCTTTGGTTCGTCATTTTGGTTTGATTTGGATGACGAGTCTGACGATGATGAAGGTTACGGTGAACCTCCCCTATTCAGAGCCGAGTCGGATACACTTGAAGCTGCGATTTACGGGATGGATTCCACTGAGGAGGTTGATGAAGAAGCAGCGGAGACGGTATTTGCTCCTAGCACGGATGAGGTATTACATTCTTTTGTCAGCGATTCCGTGGTCAAGAGCAACCAATCTGAGGTAGTAAACGATAATTTTATTATCGTTTGTTCTAATAGTATTCTGCCTCGTTTGACTCGCGCTATTTCTTTTAAAGTTGCACCTCCTCTCATGTGGTCGATTAATTTAAAGATTTTTCACCGTCCTCATCATTTCAAAACTGTTAATCTGAATCGGGACCCTTATATATTGACAGTTGCTCCCGCGCTCCTTTATTATGTGGATAAATTTAGGAGCTCACATAGGAAATTTGTTAGACTTAAACGGTTTTATATTTTTATTTCCTATTTCTGTATTCCACTTTGGTGCTACTTATGCTGTTGTAGCACATGCGCAGCTATTTTTGTTTCGCGCGCTTTGAAATTTGTTTTGATTGTATTTGATTATAGAGGCTCGAAGAAAAAGAAGGTCGAGCTGGGACCTGACTGAAGCTAGCGCTACCCGGGAGGCAAGCCGGCGATTTTATTTTACTTCTTATTTCATTTCAGTTGTAATAAATGGTTTTTACACCATAGACTTTCTCAGTATGCTTGTCTTGTTAAGTTTGCGGGCTGTTTACATTGCGTTCTGCAGGAAATACATTGAGAATCCCTCGATCGAGTAGTTTTTCTATTCGATCGAGCACCTTTGCTGATGAATTCACTCGATCGAGTGAAGATGTACTCGATCGACCACCTGCAGAATGAGAAACCACTCGATCGACCGCATTCCGATCGATCGAAGCGGTTTAGACGGCCATATTACTCGATCGACCCTTTGTTGGACGAACATCGAGTGTTATTGACTTGGATTAGCTTCCTGAGATGGTTTTCCGGGCCCTTAGCAACCTCCCATTTCATGGTCGGTTTGGGGAGGTCCCCTTATTCGCGCATTTTGTGAGTTTTCCGCTGTTTACTCTCTCTTTCTCCTTTCAGTTTGCATTTCCTTTCCATGTTTTGGTACAATGGGGGGCATTGTACGGTTTGGTTTGGGGAGGTTATGCATCCATATCTGTGTCTGCATATTGTTTTTATTGCATTTCAGTAATCACGTTTAATTTATGTTTGCATTGTTGTTTATTTTTGTTTAAATGCATAAAATTCCCTAAAAATCAGAAAATTGATAAAATTCAAAAAAAATTTGCACGTTTATTTTTGCATATAGGTTGAGTCGGAACGGTAGATTTCAATGATGAAATTGCTCTATATTTGTCTTTTTGCTTAAGCCTTGCATTGAATTAATTATCTTATTAGCTTTGTCTTATTGCATATCTACGAGTTAATGTTTAAATTTAGCTGAACGAATAGACTTGACCTGAAATTTTGGCAACCTACTTATAATTTCTAAGATTTAAAGCCTTATAAACTGGTGTCATTTATGACCAGTTTCATGTAGGATTGTGAGTAGTTACTCCTTGCATAACATGTATCGTCAATTTTGCACGTATATGAAATTCAATTGCTTTTTGCCGTCATACATTCGGGTTAGTGGTTGGTGTCACACGCAGGGAGGTGCTTACAATTTCCCTTTTCTTTCATTTTTACCCATAAACTCCACATTAGCCAAATTTGCCTGTTGACCCTTAGCTACATTCCAAATTTAGCCTGCCTTGTCAAGCTAGTTTAGATTGTTTTTGCGTATATCTTGTCCATTGTATCAAATTTGGCTTGTATATCTGTTGACTTGGAGTTGGTAATTTATGGAGGAAAGGAGGATGATGAAAATAAAACGTGAAAAAAAAAAAAAAAAAAAAAATCGAAAAAAATGATGTGAAAAAAGAAAGAAGGAAACCGAAAAGAAAAGAAAAGTGAGAAAAAGAATGAAAAAAAAAAAAAAAAATGTTGTTTGTTGACGGTTTCGCTCCTATGTTCTATCTTATATCATTTGAGGAGTATTTTTGGTTTGGTTTGGTGAGATTTTATGCCAAGTAAGGGCATGTGTTTATTCATAATTGAGTTGGAATCGGACGTTTTCATATGGTTTTGTTTAGGTACTAGCTTGATCACCTATACCTCCACATTCCCATAAATGTTTTGCCTTTTTCTTACCCATTGCCTCACTTTACCATATTTTTTGTAAGCCCTCGGCTGTGACAGGACCTTGTTTGGTTGGAATGTGTGTACGGTAGCTAGAATTGTCTATCATATTAGTTGCATGCATGTTTATGTGGGTCGTAGTTTAGGTGAGCGACTATTCCTCTTTCTCTCTTTTACACATATATGTTCACCCTTTGCTTTATGAGAGAAGAGTGGCCCGTGAGAGTCCATTATTAAAGGTCTTGCAAGGTCGACGGTTCAGCTTTATTTATAAACATCTTATAACTCGTTTGCATTTGACTGTTAGCTATAAGTGTTAGTTTGCTTGTATTAAATTGGCTTAAGTGGGCATTTGTAGCTAGCTCTGAGTTATCTTTTTCCGTTCCTTTAGTTGCATTTTTGTTTACTCGGGGACGAGTAAAGGTTTGGTTTGGGGAGATTTGATACGTGCATTTTATATAGTCTTTTTAGCCTATTTTATGCACGTATTTCTATGCTTTTATCGTGGTTTTATGCTACGAAATGCCCCGAATATGCTACTTTGGGTTATTATGTCTTATTTGCAGGTATAGACCGGAAAGTAGTAAAATCGAGCTATTTACCGTCCATTTTGCATGCATTTGGAGAAAGAGTAGATTTGGAGCGGGAAATATTGCTGTCTTGGGATGCGTGAAGGTGTTTCGGGCACTAAAAGGACAAGTCAAAGTCAAACTAGCGTGGATACAAGCTGCTGAAGTCAAGTTTCACTTGATCGAGTGATTTATTACTCGATCGAGTGGTTTTCGGTTGAATAATCAGTCGATCGAGTTGTTTCCTCAGTCGATCGACCAGTTCCTTTATAGCCTAACTCGATCGAGCACTATTCTAGGTCGATCGAGCTGTTTCTGAGTCAAGTTCACTCGATCGAGTGATTTAAGTGGTCGATCGAGTGGATATTGATGACGGGCTGGGCTTTTTAGTTATTTTCCGTCATTAGGTTTAATCCTACTCCTATTTTCTTATAAATAGGAGTAAAGGTTGTCATTTGTAATCATCCAATAATCCGGGAGGACTCCCTCTTCTTCTCTTTTATCACTTTCACATACACTGTTACTTTTGGTTCTACTTTGTTTTCCGGATCATTTATATCAGTAATTTCTTCTCTCCTTTCTCTCTTTTTATTTAATGTTTATTATTCCCTCTCCCTCTTTATTTATTGTTCTTATTTACTCCATGTCTAGCTAAATTTCCCTAGTATGTTAGGATTAGGGAAGCCGTGGTAGCATGCTTTAACTGTATTAAATAGATTAGCCCTGCGATAGGAATTGTATTAGGCAATTTAACTGTTATCCGGTCGAATGAATGCATGCAGGAGACCATAAATTTAGCTAACCCCGACCTAGATCGAAAGATTGTAAGGGAAGGCTTGTTTAAATACAATAGGGTATTGCAGTGAGGGCGAAAGTTAAGCTGTTTACGCTCTAGGGCGGTTTAAGGACCGAAAGGTGACGACCATAGCTCTTCTTATCAATAGTCTAATCGCCTTAGTATTCCCGATAGTATAAGATCTGATAGCTGCCACGGTGGACCGACTCCTAGCATACTCTCTTCTCTCTTGCTGTTAATTTCTCTTAATTATTTCCCTCGCTTTAGTCTTTAGTTTAGAATATCACTTTCAAAACCCCCCTTTGTGACATCCGACATGATCGAGTTAACAGGATAGATAGCAACTTAGCCTCCCGTGGAGATCGACCCTACTTGCCGCCGACTTCGTTAGCGAATAATCTAGGTATTTTATTTTTGGTGTAGAAACGACCGCATCAAATTTTGGCGCCGTTGCCGGGGAGGCGACGCTTTTTATCTGTTTTATTTTGTTTGTCCTTTCGCCTCAAGGGAAGACTAAGTACCTTGAGGTTGTTCTTACCTTCTTCTTTAGTGCTGTTTTGATAGGCTTACAGGTTTATTAGACAGGCTACTGAGGGAGATTATCAAAGGGAAGGCTTGAGTACCTTCGATCCCTCTTGCCAAGATGACATCTGTTTCCCAACTAATTGCTCGGTTTGAAGCCCAGCCGAGAAACCCGATTGGGAAAGGAAGAAATCTTGGGGATGTGGTCTTCTTGAGCACAATGCAGCTGTAGTTGTGCCGCCACATCCACCCCATCAATGGCCACCGCAACAAGATCCTCGTGATATACAGAAAAAAGAAATCGCGGAGCTGAAATCCTTAATTCTAGAATATGATAGACATATGGATGCTCAAGTCACTGAGCTGCAGTCTGAAATTGCTCGGTTCTAACACCGTGGGTTGAATGATCGGCAACCAGAAGAGGTGTACTTGACCAAGAGCGGTTTTTCCCATGAAGAACCCGCGTTGCCCAATGCTGAAAATGATTTCTATATTTCGGATGAGGACTTTCTATCGTATTTCCAGAGTGTATGCGGGGATGTCAGCACTGTACAGGAAGAATCACTCGATCGAGTGACTTATAATGGTCGATCGAGTGAATTTCAGAAGAGTCCTCGATCGAGTAATATCTCTTCTCGATCGAGTGAAGTGCATGAGGATAGTTCTCGATCGAGTGATTTTGTTACTCGATCGAGTGAGATGCGGGGGGAAAGTGGTCGATCGAGTGATTATTCTGCTCGATCGACTGAAATGGCCATTGGGAGCTTTGGTTCGTCATTTTGGTTTGATTTGGATGACGAGTCTGACGATGATGAAGGTTACGGTGAACCTCCCCTATTCAGAGCCGAGTCGGATACACTTGAAGCTGCGATTTACGGGATGGATTCCACTGAGGAGGTTGATGAAGAAGCAGCGGAGACGGTATTTGCTCCTAGCACGGATGAGGTATTACATTCTTTTGTCAGCGATTCCGTGGTCAAGAGCAACCAATCTGAGGTAGTAAACGATAATTTTATTATCGTTTGTTCTAATAGTATTCTGCCTCGTTTGACTCGCGCTATTTCTTTTAAAGTTGCACCTCCTCTCATGTGGTCGATTAATTTAAAGATTTTTCACCGTCCTCATCATTTCAAAACTGTTAATCGAATCGGGACCCTTATATATGTGATTGCTCGCGCTCCTTTATTATGTGGATAAATTTAGGAGCTCACATAGGAAATTTGTTAGACTTAAACGGTTTTATATTTTTATTTCCTATTTCTGTATTCCACTTTGGTGCTACTTATCTTTGTTTGTAGCACATGCGACTATTTTGAAGTTTGCGCGCTTTGAAGTTGTTTTGATTGTATTTGATTATAGAGGCTCGAAGAAAAAGAAGGTCGAGTGGGACTGATGAAGCTAGCGCTACCCGGGAGGCAAGCCGGCGATTTTATTTTACTTCTTATTTCATTTCAGTTGTAATAAATGGTTTTTACACCATAGACTTTCTCAGTATGCTTGTCTTGTTAAGTTTTTGCGGGTCAACATTTACATTGCGTTCGCAGAAATACATTGAGAATCCCTCGATCGAGTAGTTTTTCTATTCGATCGAGCACCTTTGCTGATGAATTCACTCGATCGAGTGAAGATGTACTCGATCGACCACCTGCAGAATGAGAAACCACTCGATCGACCCAGATTCCAGTCGATCGAGCAGTTTAGACGGCCATATTACTCGATCGACCACTGTTGGACGAACATCGAGTGTTATTGACTTGGATTAGCTTCCTGAGATGGTTTTCCGGGCCCTTAGCAACCTCCCATTTCATGGTCGGTTTGGGGAGGTCCCCTTATTCGCGCATTTTGTGAGTTTTCCGCTGTTTACTCTCTCTTTCTCCTTTCAGTTTGCATTTCCTTTCCATGTTTTGGTACAATGGGGGGCATTGTACGGTTTGGTTTGGGGAGGTTATGCATCCATATCTGTGTCTGCATATTGTTTTTATTGCATTTCAGTAATCACGTTTAATTTATGTTTGCATTGTTGTTTATTTTTGTTTAAATGCATAAAATTCCCTAAAAATCAGAAAATTGATAAAATTCAAAAAAAATTTGCACGTTTATTTTTGCATATAGGTTGAGTCGGAACGGTAGATTTCAATGATGAAATTGCTCTATATTTGTCTTTTTGCTTAAGCCTTGCATTGAATTAATTATCTTATTAGCTTTGTCTTATTGCATATCTACGAGTTAATGTTTAAATTTAGCTGAACGAATAGACTTGACCTGAAATTTTGGCAACCTACTTATAATTTCTAAGATTTAAAGCCTTATAAACTGGTGTCATTTATGACCAGTTTCATGTAGGATTGTGAGTAGTTACTCCTTGCATAACATGTATCGTCAATTTTGCACGTATATGAAATTCAATTGCTTTTTGCCGTCATACATTCGGGTTAGTGGTTGGTGTCACACGCAGGGAGGTGCTTACAATTTCCCTTTTCTTTCATTTTTACCCATAAACTCCACATTAGCCAAATTTGCCTGTTGACCCTTAGCTACATTCCAAATTTAGCCTGCCTTGTCAAGCTAGTTTAGATTGTTTTTGCGGTATACTGTCCATTGTATCAAATTTTGGCTTGTATCTGTTGACTTGGAGTTGGTAATTTATGGAGGAAAGGAGGATGATGAAAATAAAACGTGAAAAGAAAAAAAAAAAGAAAAAAAAAATCGAAAAAAATGATGTGAAAAAAGAAAGAAGGAAACCGAAAAGAAAAGAAAAGTGAGAAAAAAGAATGAAAACAAAAGAAAAAAAAATGTTGTTTGTTGACGGTTTCTGCTCCTATGTTCTATCTTATATCATTTGAGGAGTTTTTCTGGTTTGGTTTGGTGAGATTTTATGCCAAGTAAGGGCATGTGTTTATTCATAATTGAGTTGGAATCGGACGTTTTCATATGGTTTTGTTTAGGTACTAGCTTGATCACCTATACCTCCACATTCCCATAAATGTTTTGCCTTTTTCTTACCCATTGCCTCACTTTACCATATTTTTTGTAAGCCCTCGGCTGTGACAGGACCTTGTTTGGTTGGAATGTGTGTACGGTAGCTAGAATTGTCTATCATATTAGTTGCATGCATGTTTATGTGGGTCGTAGTTTAGGTGAGCGACTATTCCTCTTTCTCTCTTTTACACATATATGTTCACCCTTTGCTTTATGAGAGAAGAGTGGCCCGTGAGAGTCCATTATTAAAGGTCTTGCAAGGTCGACGGTTCAGCTTTATTTATAAACATCTTATAACTCGTTTGCATTTGACTGTTAGCTATAAGTGTTAGTTTGCTTGTATTAAATTGGCTTAAGTGGGCATTTGTAGCTAGCTCTGAGTTATCTTTTTCCGTTCCTTTAGTTGCATTTTTGTTTACTCGGGGACGAGTAAAGGTTTGGTTTGGGGAGATTTGATACGTGCATTTTATATAGTCTTTTTAGCCTATTTTATGCACGTATTTCTATGCTTTTATCGTGGTTTTATGCTACGAAATGCCCCGAATATGCTACTTTGGGTTATTATGTCTTATTTGCAGGTATAGACCGGAAAGTAGTAAAATCGAGCTATTTACCGTCCATTTTGCATGCATTTGGAGAAAGAGTAGATTTGGAGCGGGAAATATTGCTGTCTTGGGATGCGTGAAGGTGTTTCGGGCACTAAAAGGACAAGTCAAAGTCAAACTAGCGTGGATACAAGTCTTTGAAGTCAAGTTTCACTTGATCGAGTGATTTATTACTCGATCGAGTGGTTTTCGGTTGAATAATCAGTCGATCGAGTTGTTTCCTCAGTCGATCGACCAGTTCCTTTATAGCCTAACTCGATCGAGCACTATTCTAGGTCGATCGAGCTGTTTCTGAGTCAAGTTCACTCGATCGAGTGATTTAAGTGGTCGATCGAGTGGATATTGATGACGGGCTGGGCTTTTTAGTTTATTTTCCGTCATTAGGTTTAATCCTACTCCTATTTTCTTATAAATAGGAGTAAAGGTTGTCATTTGTAATCATCCAATAATCCAGGAGGACTCCTCTTCTTCTCTTTTATCACTTTCACATACTTTGTTACTTTTGGTTCTACTTTGTTTTAGGATCATTTATATCGTAATTTCTTCTCTCCTTTCTCTCTTTTTATTTAATGTTTATTATTCCCTCTCCCTCTTTATTTATTGTTCTTATTTACTCCATGTCTAGCTAAATTTCCCTAGTATGTTAGGATTAGGGAAGCCGTGGTAGCATGCTTTAACTGTATTAAATAGATTAGCCCCTGCGATAGGAATTGTATTAGGCAATTTAATCGTTATCCGGTCGAATGAATGCATGCAGGAGACCATAAATTTAGTTAACCCCGACCTAGATCGAAAGATTGGAAGGGAAGGCTTGTTTAAATACAATAGGGTATTGCAGTGAGGGCGAAAGTTAAGCTGTTTACGCTCTAGGGCGGTTTAAGGACCGAAAGGTGACGACCATAGCTCTTCTTATCAATAGTCTAATCGCCTTAGTATTCCCGATAGTATAAGATCGATAGGCGCCACGGTGGACCGACTCTAGCATACTCCCTTCTCTCTTCTTTGTTAATTTCTCTTAATTATTTCCCTCGCTTTAGTCTTTAGTTTAGAATATCACTTTCAAAACCCCCACTTTGTGACATCCGATGATCGAGTTAAACAGATAGATAGCAACTTAGCCTCCCTGTGGAGATCGACCCTACTTGCCGCTGACTTCTGTTAGCAGTAATCTAGGTATTTTATTTTTGGTGTAGAAACGACCGCATCAGCGTGGATTGGTTGCGGTTGCTTAAAGGTAGGTTCGCCTACTCAGTTTCTGTAGACGGTCTAGTGTGTCGGTCGTTGTGGTAATATTACAGTTGTTTGATATAGTGTTTGTATGTGTTGTGATTGTGGTTGCGGTTGCGGTTGCTGGTGATGGTTCTCGAGATGCGTTCTCGGCTGAGTGGGGTCACTTGCGGGAGTGACTTCACGCCCTAGTTTCGCCCTTCGTGGAACCCGCCACGAAAGGGGATGTGCACATTAATGGACAGGGTTATCGCTCGTACGATGAGCGGGGCTTAGGTGGGAACGGCTGCGGTCCCCCACTGGCAGGGCTGGTCCAGTGGACAGTCAGTGACAGAGTTGATTGAGTTGTGGTGACTGTGATTGGAGTTGGTGGTGTTGTTTGTATTGTTGTTTGCAGTTGTCTTTGTCTTGTCTTGCCTCAGTACTGACCTTGTGTGGTTGTTTGTTTGTTATGTGTCTGCCGTGATCCCTTATGGTGAGCAGTCGGTCTCAGCAGGTGTTGATGATGTTGATAGCTGGTTTCCGGGCAGGGATGAGTCTTCACGAGTTATGATGGTCATAGCGAGTAGTCCTTGAGTTGTACCTTTGTATTGTATTTTGATTTAAATCACTTGTAACACAACTTAATAGTTCTTTTATTGACGTTTGATAATTACTTTCCTCGGGCAACCGAGATGGTAACACCCTTATGTGCTAAGGAAGGCCTAGATAAGGCTCCTCTGAATATGGGGGTGTTACAAAGTGGTATCAGAGCGACGATTTTGGAACCTGTAAACAAATGAACACAATGAATGTAGAGAGTCTAATAAAATGAACCTGGTGTATGTGTAATGGGAGCCCCGGCTGATGCTAGATTTTGGGTGAGTAGGCGCCCTCATTTCAAAATCTTGGCCCCATGACACTTAAGCCAGTCACACGGGATGGGAATGTGGAGTCCGTGTGTCTATGCGTGCTAGGTATGTTACTTGTGCCGGAGCTACCTCCGGTTAAGTTTTGTTAGAATTAATAGCGGTGTGATAGTAATGTTTGGATCGAGTATGGTAATTGTCGATGAGGTTATGGAGTTCTTTGAATGATTAGTGAGTTTATATGATAGCTATGTGATGCGTGACGAAACTTCTCGTCATGGAGATGCGTGAAAGTGTGAAATCGAATGTGTAATATGAATAGTGAACACGTGAGTAGTTGCCATAGAATTTATGATGACGGGAGTTGTACGTGAGATTATAGATCCTACCGCGATGACTATAATGATAATTATAGTATAGCCGAGTAATAACCCGAACCATGATATATGGTAATGTGTATATGCTTCGCTATTTAGTTGAAATTTTCCGCTGCGTAATATTTGATTTAAGTAAGATAACTTGTTTACGATAGAATGTGAAACATGGTAGATTAGTTTGTTTTGAAAAGTATGCATTTATGTAATACGTGAAAGAATGAACTAATATTAATTTAAATGTTTCAATTTGGTAGAAATATAGATAAAGTAAGCTTGAATGTAATACGATGACGTGATTATGTTTATGGAAGATTCGGTAGCAGGTAAACCGAGTAGGGTAATGGGTGTAGGGTACGTGGAATAAGCTCCATCTGTTTGACGATATGATAGGCTTTGTTAATAATAGTAATGCGTGAATGAACTTGATAATGAGTGCCGAATTCCGAACTTAGTTGGAATCGACACGCGGTGTTGTTTTTGCAGGAATCTTCAAGTTACTTCGTACTTTTGATCGGGCACTTAGCTATACTTGACCGAGTGCGAGTGCTTACTCGACCGAGTAGACCTCACTCGATCTAATTAGGAAGCTATGACGTCGGGATGTGGGAAAATTCCCGCAGTTACTCGATGATTCAGCTCCTACTCGATCGAGTAGGGTGGTACTCGATCGAGTACCCCAGGCACTCGATCGAGTAGGTTACTGTGCAGTAATTCCTACGGGTTTTCTTAAAACCCTTCATCTTTCTATTTCTTCTTCTTATTCCTCCATATTTCGACATAACCATCCTAATCTCTCTCAAATCCCTTAATCTCTCTCAAATCCTCTCTTTCTCTTGGGTTAGTAGTGATTCTTGGGGTTGATTTTCTTGTTTAATTCGTTTCTTTACCTTACTAATCAATCAAGGTATGTTATTCTTCTTAATTTATGTGATTTGTTACTTTGAATGTGTTAGAATGATGAGATAATCTGAAATTTTCGATTCACATGATGTAATAGTTGCTTTAGATAGTTGAAATATGATTCACATGCCTCTTTTCCATGAATGTTGGTGATTAATTGCTGTAAAATAGGCTAGAAATTGCCAATATTGAAGCCGAAATTTCTAGGGTTTACAAATTTGAAATTGATTTTTGATTGTTTTACATTGATTAGATGATGGAACTAAGTACTATACATTGTTTATATCATGTGGAAGAATGAATTTTGATGATTATCACCTTAAAAAGTTGCCTTAAAACTCCGTCTTAAAAGTGCCTTATGGGAAATTCGTGACTTAGAATTTGAAAATTGATGTTGTAATTGACAATATAAGCATGAATTGAACTTCAATATGATAATAGAAACAATGATTGATGAATACATGCCACAATTTTCACAACTGTAAAGACCGTCTGAAAATTTTAATTGAGTTGTTTTACATAATAGTGAAGGGTGACATTGATTTGTCATAAATTATTCATTCTCTTGAATTAGTAACATGTAATTAGCAATGTACTAGAACAACCCTTAGAAGCATGATAGGGTATTCAAATTCGCTGAGCATATGCGGCCATCATGATAATTACTTTCACCACTATGGCTTATGAGTAGTAATAATATGAACTTGTATGTTGAAATCGTAGAAACTGCTAATGAGCATGTATACTTATCTTCATACTCAAAGTAACAACGTGAAATATGTGCTTCACATGCTGAGAATTGTTGGTAAATTGGTGTGTACCTAGCTGAGCATCTAAGTTTGGTGGCATGATTTATGTGCTTCAAGTATGGAACTGGTTGATGAATTAGTAAACTTACTAAGTATATAGAACCCAAATTACATGAAGTATATGCTTGCATGTTTATATAAATTGTTTGAACATATGTCTAAAGCAGATGCCGAGACTAAACCTTGGAACCCGTCAGAGTAAACGGGGAAGGGTTGATCCACTTGAGAGGGGGGAGGCTAGTGGACCGGTAGTACCCGCAGTTTCTGAGTACCCATCTGTTGTTTTTGTTGACTTTAAGCAAAGGGAGCGTTTTGTAGCTTTACAAAAACGCAAGATGAGACCTACAAAGTGTATAGACACCGGTGTGTTAGAAGAGTTGGAAATAGAGACGGATGTCCGTCATATATTCGAGACCTTGGGTTTTACTGGTTTGTATAGGCTGAGGAAGCATACTTACCCTTTTCTTACCTTGGAGTTCCTGAGCTCTTTTAACTATGACCCAGTGGGTCAGACTGTTGAGTTTAGATTGATGAATACCAGTTTTCTGTTGACCATGGACCTGTTTGCCTCTCACCTTGGGTTGGCCAAGCCTCCCAAGGACTCCATCATCGACATTCGGTGAGTGCGGCGTCTGCCGCCTAATGCCTTGCTTGACTGGGAAGCAAGCTCCCACCTCGTGTAACATGCTGATTAATGATGTTCAGCATATCACCTTGAGGGTCTTCCTCCGCTCTCTTTCGAACCTCCTCTATGACCGAAAGGATATTAGTAAGTTGAACAACCATGAGGTCTTGCTTTTGATGTCGTACCTCAACCCGGAGCGGGCCAAGAAGGTGGTCTTTAACGCTCCTTCTATAGTCTGTGCTGCTCTCGCCTTGATGGCTTCTTCCTCTTCCCGGTACCTTAGTTGTGGTGCCATTGCCACTCGGTTAGCTGAAAAGCTAACCTCCTTTGAGGCTTCTTCGGCATATGTGCCTCTAGCTACTCCAGTGCCTACCATGGACCGTGAATATTATCTCGACCTGAAATGGTTGAGGACCTTGGCTGACGGTAGCCTAGCATGGAGAGTGTATGGCATGAGTTGGATGAAGGTTCCAGCTCCTGAGCACCTCCTACCCACGGAGCCCTTGGAGCCGACGGTAGTGACGGTGGACTCCGGTGACGAGGAGGAGGAGGATGATGACGAACCTCGCCAGCTGCAGACCTATCTCATTGACGGCACCATCCTTGAGGAGATGCCGGAGCCGACGAAGGGCGAGAATGCGGGAGTTCAGGCGGCAGAGAGGCCTAGGGTGGTGAGGGGACCCCGACGAGTGAGAGAGAGGGCCACGGAGCCTAGACCACAGCCAGTAGCATCGCAGCAGCAGCAGTCCTTCCCATGCTACCCTTACCTCGACACCCCGGAGACACGATCCAGTTACCTGGCGGAGAGAGTGTCATCTACCTTGACACTTCGGAACATGCACGAGATGGCGTACACCCAGAGGATAGGGACCGAGGGACCGCATCCAGTTTGGTGGAGTGGAGTAGGGAGCTACTCGGGGGTTTTCCATGCCTACGGGGTGGATCAGTCGACGTGGGGGGCACCTCAGTCCTTCCCTTACGGTGGCTTGACCCCATGGTATGTGGGCCCAGGAGCAGGAGCAGGGGTGGATGCGGGGATCGGGTCAGCGGGAGCAGGTACTTCAGGTGGTGGTGATGATGAGGTGATGTTCGAGCAGCAGCAGCAGCAGGAGGAGTGATACTCCTCGTTCTTATTTTTGTTGATAGTAGTTGATGTTAGATGGTGGTATTGTTGTTAGACTTTGGTGGCTATTTTCTTTTATTATCGAGACTTAATTGGATTTGTATGATTGGCCATAAGGCCGGAATTGCTAGTCTAACCTTTTGCAGGAAGATTGAGAGTCGGGGCATCATCCCGACTCAATTTATGTGATAGTCATGTTGTTATATGTTGGTTTACGACGGGTTGTGTAAGGAATTTGACCTGCAGGTACTCGACAGAGTACCCCACACTCTATCGAGTAGCTGCAGGAAAGGAGGTAAGGAAACATTCTGATCTCGGGCTACTCGATCGAGTAGCCAAGACACTCGATCGAGTAGCATGGCACTCGATCGAGTACCGCTACTTACTCGATCGAGTGACACTGTTACAGAAGATTTTCAAAAATTAAAAATGTTCAATTGTTTTATGATTGCGAGTTTAATTTTTAAAGTAGTTGTGAATGCGTAGTAACACCTTTAAACCGTTAATTCATATGTTGCAAGTTGTGGTTGAACTTTTATAAGCATAGTTGTCACGATTAGTGAAGCGGTAATCATTTTCTTGTCACTTTAATATCGCCTACGCCTCCTTCATTCTATTTGTCAGCATTGTAACTTCACCTAGGTTTGCGCATACCATTTTACCGTGTGTTGTCAATGGTAACTAGTTATTCCGATATCTTGTGTATGACTTCCAACTTAACGAGTGTATAATTAGCGAGTAATGTCCACAACAAATAATATGGTTCTCCTTAATGATTAAGATGCAAATAATAATTAATAGGCGTGATAGTTTAGGTGGTGAACTTCGGGGACGAAGTTCCTTTTTAGAGGGGAAGAGTAATGTCGCGAAATAAAAAGGTTGTTTTCGAATAGTGTTTTGCTTGTTTATAATTGTTTTCGAATAGTGTTTTGCTTGTTTATAATATTGTTGGTGGTTGTTTATAAGGTGGTTGGTGGTTGTTTATAAGGTGGTTGGTGTCATGTGTTAAAAAAAAAAAAAAAAAAAAAAAAAACTTTTGTTGTTGAATTATAACGACTTACTTTCTTTGGTTCTTTAAAATGAGTGTGATCGTATTTGAATCACGTTGCCAAGTAATATAGTGGCATTAGTTGTGCCACATGAAAGTTGATATGAGACATGTTCTAGATTGATGATTGGACAGTAATTAGTGTATGTTGGGAGACCGTGAGTGACGATTTGCACTGCGCGTCGGATGTCTTATGTGTATATGAAATAACGGTTGACTGCGATAAAGCTTGCATGATAGTGGCAAGAGTCGGTAGGTTTATTTGTGGACGGTGATGATGATGACATGGGGGGGGGGGGAAATGGTGTTTACAAGGAGTGATGGTCTGATGGGGGGGGGGGGGGGGGAAATGGTGTTTACAAGGAGTGATGGTCTGATCGGGAAGATTGGTGAGATTGTGTTGGTTCCGTGCCATGAGCGGGAGAGGTGAGTTGAACTTCGGCGACGAAGTTCTTTTTAAGGGGGGAAGACTGTAATACCCGTCCTTTTAGGACCCTTTGACCAGCGTTGACTGCCCTTGGGAGCGGGAGTAACCTTAGGGAAGTATGCCAAACCATCTTGGGGTGCGTTTTAAGAGTGGTACTCGATAGAGTAGAGGCTACTCGATCGAGTAGCTAGGGTACTCGATCGAGTAGGGGGCCACTCGATCGAGTAGGTTGGGTACTCGATCGAGTGCCCGGTTTTCAGCGAGGGTTTTATATCGCGTTTTGTTAAATCCGCAAATCACTTCCGCCACTTTCCTCCTACCCTTCAGGCGCCTCTTTCCCTTCCCTTCACCTCAAAACCTCCATGGAAGCCTTTGGGAAGATCCTTGTGCCTTAGGAGAGCTCTCTTGAGTCGGGTAGCGGTCTTTTGCCTTGTCTCTCCCTATAGGTATGTCACAATCATCATCCGTGCCTTTGTCTCTATAGCTAGGGTTTGTTTGTTAGTAATAGATGTTCGTATGTTGGTAATAGGCTTTGCTTGGTCGCTGGACGTGTTATCTGTCGGCGTGGATTGGTTGCGGTTGCTTAAAGGTAGGTTCGCCTACTCAGTTTCTGTAGACGGTCTAGTGTGTCGGTCGTTGTGGTAATATTACAGTTGTTTGATATAGTGTTTGTATGTGTTGTGATTGTGGTTGCGGTTGCGGTTGCTGGTGATGGTTCTCGAGATGCGTTCTCGGCTGAGTGGGGTCACTTGCGGGAGTGACTTCACGCCCTAGTTTCGCCCTTCGTGGAACCCGCCACGAAAGGGGATGTGCACATTAATGGACAGGGTTATCGCTCGTACGATGAGCGGGGCTTAGGTGGGAACGGCTGCGGTCCCCCACTGGCAGGGCTGGTCCAGTGGACAGTCAGTGACAGAGTTGATTGAGTTGTGGTGACTGTGATTGGAGTTGGTGGTGTTGTTTGTATTGTTGTTTGCAGTTGTCTTTGTCTTGTCTTGCCTCAGGACTGACCTTGTGTGGTTGTTTGTTTGTTATGTGTCTGCCGTGATCCCTTATGGTGGCTTGATCGGTCTCGGCAGTGTTGATGATGTTGATAGTGG
The DNA here is from genome assembly GCF_048544455.1 of Silene latifolia. Classification (NCBI taxonomy): domain Eukaryota; kingdom Viridiplantae; phylum Streptophyta; class Magnoliopsida; order Caryophyllales; family Caryophyllaceae; genus Silene; species Silene latifolia. The sequence goes on from NC_133536.1 coordinate 82,270,520, forward strand.
TTTCCAAAGGCGGGGATGAGTCTTCACGAGTTATGATGGTCATAGCGAGTAGTCCTTGAGTTGTACCTTTGTATTGTATTTTGATTTAAATCACTTGTAACACAACTTAATAGTTCTTTTATTGACGTTTGATAATTACTTTCCTCGGGCAACCGAGATGGTAACACCCTTATGTGCTAAGGAAGGCCTAGATAAGGCTCCTCTGAATATGGGGGTGTTACAGTTAGTATAGATCAAAAGCGTCCGTCCTAAACACATTTATTAGAAGTACTGTAAAGTATTAATGTTTACAACAGTCCAAACCCAAACCAAAACCAATAAAGTGAACACAACTGAGGACAACTACAAAATCATAGCTAAGACTCGTGACTGTGATACTACAACTGGTGATGACGACTTCCCATGACCGCCCAAGCTCATCAAATGCAATACCTGTCAAGTCTGCTCACCATCCCCGAATGGATCACCGCAGGTTTTACAAAACAATAACAACGGGGTCAGTACTACTCAATCAATATAAGACAGCAAACAATACAACCAGCTGATCATCGATTTCACACCCAGTAACCGACTACACACCGAAGTGTGTAGCCCTGCCAGATTACCCATCGCAACAGGTAATCCTCGCCGCTAGTGGGTGACCGCAGCCCATCCCCACCTAGTCCAGCTCATCAATGAGCGACTAACAATCCCTGTCCCTTAATGTGCACATCCCCTCCCATGACGGGTTCCACGGAGGGCGAACTAGGTTGTGAAGCCACTCCCGCAAGTGACTCCACCACAATCTCACACACACACAACATCACAGCATCACAGCTGTCACAACACAACCACACCAACACCGTCACCACAACACCCAACCTCCGATGATCAGCAGATAACAACAATTATGAAACATATGCAATCTCAATCAATTAACAGTACTGAGTAGGAGAAACCCTACCTTAGCAATCAACAGCAGTACGGAAACCGAACAATCAGAAAGGCTCCTCTACGAAGTCTTCTCCTATACCATAATCATATAACACAATTACACAATGCACAACCCCCATATTCCCAATTCCGCAAATATACAGTAACCCCAACGAATACGAATAACATATAATTAGAGCTTACCAACAGTAGGATGAGGGATTATACGCAAGAAATCCGAAGATCTCACACACAACAAAGCTATGGAAGGATTAGGGAGTGATTAGGGAGAGATTAAGGTTAACGTAGAAATGATGAAATTGAAATGATGTTTTTGAAAACTGACGCGGGATATAAAATAATCTTAAACACTCTCTAATCAAACCGTCAAAATAATACTCGCCAGACCGAATACTCGGTTGAGTAAAGTTATACTCGGCCGAGTATCCGCTACTCGGTTGAGTATTCACTATACTCGGCCGAGTATTTATCGACAGAACCAAAACAACTCACAACAACAGCACTACTCGGCCGAGTAGGCTCTACTCGGTCGAGTAGTCACCAAAGAAAATCCGTAGTGTTACAATTGTTATTTGATTATCTCTTGCACCCAAACAAATATTGAGCTAATTCATGACCTTTTCTCATTTACAAGGGTTTGTGCACATAGTCAGTAGTAACTATTTGGTATATGGAAAATGAGGGTTTGGTTTACGGAATGTCAAGGATGCGGAAATAAATCAAAACGGCGTATTTGTCCCGCTTATTTGTTTACTTATTTTATTTAGTATGAGTGAATTGCCAACCAAAAATCTCCTTAGTTATTACTCTCTCATTGATTGGACAAGTTTGGTCAGGTTTTCAACGGTTGGTTCTAACAGGTGAACAATGAGTATTTTATCAAACACAGTATGGCTGAAATTTGATCCCAGGCTAGCTAGGGCATCGGCCTGAGTATTCAAGTCTCTTGGTATTTGATCAATGTCAAATGAACTAAACTTTTTGCAAAGGTTTTTGACGTAGTCTAAATAGAGAATCATTTTGGAATCCTTTGCAGCATATGTTCCTTTGACTTGATTGGAAATTAAAAGGGAGTTAGTTTTTACCCTGAGATTTGTCACACCAAGTTCTATACATACCTTGAGTCCAGCTATCAGGGCCTCATATTCAGCTTCATTGTTTGTTGCTTTGAACTCACAACTAATAGCCTGAGCAATTAGGTCTCCCTGTGGTGATTTCAGTACTAATCCTAGGCCAGTTCCTCTCATGTTTGTTGCTCCATCTACGTGTAAGGTCCATTCCTGGCCTGATTTACGGGTGTCTAGATGGTTTACCTCTTTTACGAGGTCTGGTTCTAGGTTGGGACTGAATTCAGCCACAAAGTCTGCTAATGCCTGAGATTTAATTGCCGTCCTAGGCTCAAAGGTTATGTCATACATACTTAGTTGTACTGACCATTTTGCCATTCTGCCCGAAAGCTCAGGTTTTCTCAGGACAGATTTGATGGGCATGTTGGTCCTGACAATTATTGGGTGATTTTCAAAGTAGGGTCTAAGTTTAGTGCAGGGTGTTTCAGTCAATTGTTTATCTTTTTATTTTGCGAATGTGTGTGATATATAATTTGATCCTCCATACTAAATTTGGTCATTTGTCAATTAATAATTGACCCTCTTTCCTCGGTCGGTCTTTGTTCCAAAAACAAACGTAAACAAATAATGATCTGGAGTTCACCACAAAATGTTACCGAGTACATACTTATATCAACCGATAAACCATATAGATGAACTTGAATAAGCCCGTGCATTGCACGGGTATAAGAACTAGTTATTACATGAAAAGGTAGAAAAGAGAATGTGAATAGCAATTCTCTTTTGTCAAATAACCAGAATGGCCCCATTCTTGTACATGAGTTAACGCAAAATCTCATTTCAGGCCACATTTTGATTATAAATATATTGTAATTTTGGTCTGTAATCAAAAATTATTTGTTAGAACACAAATTCTCATTGAAGACGGGCACTATCCGTCACAAGCTGAAGACAAATAGTGTCCCTCTCACAATATGCAAGTGGCACTATCGATAGGGTGCTCCATTTTCCTCCCACTTGCCCTCCCACTTGCCTTATTATGAGAGGATCACTATGCGTCTTCATCTTGTGACGGATAATGTCCGTCACTGTAACACCCCCATATACTGAGGAGCCTTAACCAGGCCTTCCCTAGCATATAAAGGCGTTACCATCTCGGTTGCCCGAGGTAAGTAAACATCAAAAGCCGATAAAAGAACAACTATAGTTATATTACAAGTGTTACAACCAACTAATAAAGAAAATAAAGGTACAACTCGTCAGCTACATGATATCTATCGGAACTCATGACGACACACCCCTGCCAGGACTCCAACTATCAACCACATCAACACCTGCTAAAAGTGACTGCTCACCATAAGGGATCACGATAGACACACAAAAAAACAAGACAACCACACAAGGTCAGTAACTGAGGTAAGACACAACATAAACCAACAACGACCGTCAACACAATACCGACACAATCAGTCACACACAATCATACCCACTCCAATCAATCTGCGTCACCGACTGTCCACTGGACCAGCCCTGCCAGTGGGGGACCACAGCCGTTCCCACCTAAGTCCCGGTCATCATATCGAGCGATAACCCTATCCCATTAATGTGCACATTCCCTCCCATGGCGGGTTCTACGGAGGGCGAAACTAGGGCGTGAAGCCACACCCGCAAGTGACTCCACTCAGCCGAGGAAGCACCTCGAGAACCACAGACAATCAGTCACAAACAGCTGTATCACCATAACAACAACCACAACGACATAAACAACAACCGCAACAACGACACATCAATCAACAACAACAACCGACACTCTAACAACCAACAGAGACTGAGTAGGCGAACCTACCTTTAAGCGACTGCGACGATTCCATGCTCACACACGCAACACCCATCAAACAAGCAACACCTATACACACAATATAAACATCTATCACTACCAAACTAACCCTAACTGCAAAGACAAAGATACGGATGATGATGACGACATACCTACATGAGGAAACCTGGCAAAGGACCGCTACCCGACTCAAGCTATGCACTCCTAAGGCACAAGGACCTTCAAAGGTTCCCATGGAAGGCATATGGTGAAGGGAAGAGGAAGGAACGACATCTAGGTTTAGAAGAAAGAGGAGGAAATGATTTGCGGATATAGGAAAACACGATTATAAACCCTCGTTGAAAAGACACTACTCGATCGAGTAACTAACATACTCGATCGAGTGGACCCTACTTGATCGAGCATCAAAGCTACTCAATCGAGTAGCCTCTACTCCATTGAGTACTACCCACAACTCCCGACACAAAGAATTATGGCACGCAATCCTAAGCACCATTACCGCTCCCAAGGTCGGTCAACGCCGGTCAACGGGTCCCTAAAAGGGCGGGTATTACAATCTTCCCTCCTTAAAAAGAACTTCGTCCCCGAAATTCAACTCACCCTTCCCCAAAACACCAGATACAGAAACAAGATCAACGTCCCCGCTCTACCGACATGGGTCACTACTCCCTAGGAATACTATACGTCATGTCATCATCATCGGCTGCCTAACACACCATGTCATCATCATCAACTGTCTAACACGCCACATAGATCGAGTTCTACAACCTATCACTTGAACGACCATTCTCATAACATGAAGTACAAACCTCACAACATGAATCAACACCAGCCACGACTACACTGCTACTTACAACCCTTAGCCTCGCACGAAGAGACGCTACTCTGACTAGTACGCGACTATCAAAACAAAAATGTCACATAACACAACTATGTCACCCGATGGTTCTATGACATCGTAACTATCTCTCTATGACCGTCTTTTCATAGCACATTCAACTTTTACTTCAACATACAAATTACTCAACAAACAACAACATACAAATTACTCAACAAACAATGAAAATAATTATAGCTTCGTACTAGGAATGTAACAGAAATAATAGAAAACATTATAAACAAACAACAAAATAATTGTAATATCGACCTTTTTATTTCGCGATATTACTCTTCCCCTCTAAAAAAGAACTTCGACCCCGAAGTTCACCACCGAATTATTACTCATATTAATTAAAGATGACCTCTTGTCATATAACCAACACACACAATACCTTATGGACATTACTCATTAATCACACAATCATTAATTCATAAAACCATGTGCTACCTTATATATTCGAACAATTAGCCACAGTTACGAATGGATGTATATGTCAATTGTATATGTATTTAGTAAATACATAACTTCGGTGAAATATAATTAGTAGACATTACGGATGTAAAGTGAATGCAATAAGAACCAACTACTACTTGCACTATTTGTTATGAATACGCATCCAAAACCCAAACACGGCTTCCAACATATGAAATTAACGGCCCAAACATATTACTAATCATAAACAACCATATTAAACATCAAAACATGTAATGATATAACCACTAAAACAATTTTAATTAACGAAAAGTTCCTGTAACAGTGCCACTCGATCGAGTATATAGGGTACTCGATCGAGCTGGCCCTACTCGATCGAGTGTCTTAGCTACTCGATCGAGTAGCCCCAAATCAGAATGCCCCATCCCCGTCACACCTGCAGCTACTCGACCGAATGAGGGGCACTCTGTCGAGTGGCCACAGGTCAAAACCTCGAAGTCTTCCTGTCATAACACACAATATATATATAAAATGTCACATAAGCGCGAGTCGGGATGACAACCCGACCCCCAAAATCCTGCAAACAAATTCCAACTAAGCAAATTCGGCCTTATGGCCATCCATACAAACCAACTGTAAGAAGTACTAACTAAAAACGACTACTACCATCCAACACAACCAAACCATAAATAAAGAGAAAGAAAAGGAGTATCACTCCTGCTTCTACTGCTCATCCATCATCTCATCTCCACCACCACCCGAGGTACCTGCTCCTGACGACCCAAGACCCGCATCGACCACTGCTTCAGCTCCTGGACTCTCATACCATGGGGTCAAACCGCCAAAAGCAAATGACTGTGGTGTCTCCCATGCTATCTGGTCCACCCGGTAAGAGTGGAAAACCCCACTGTAGTCCCCAACTCCGCTCCACCATACTGGACGTGGTCCCTCGGTCCCAATACCCTGAGCATACGCCATCTCATGCATGTTCCGGAGTGTCAAGGTAGAGGACACTCGCTCTGCCAAGTAGCTCAAACGCGTCTCTGTGGTATCAAGGTAGGGGTAGCAAGGAAATGCGTACTGAGGCGGTGCTGCTGGCTGTGGCTGGGTCTCAGCCATCCTCTCTCTCACACGACGTGGCCCTCTCTCTAGCCTAGGTCTATCCTCCGCTGCTCTCACGTTCTCCCCCTTCCTCGGCTCGGGCATCACCTGAAGGATCGTGTCGTCAATGAGGTATGTCTGTGTCGGCCGGTGTGTATCCTCATCCTCCTCATCAGAATCAACCGCATCCAAAGGCTCAGTCGGTGGAAGGTGCTCAGGACCCGATATCCTCATCCAGCTCATACCCCATACCCTCCATGCTAGGCTACCATCCTCCAAGGTTCTCAGCCATTTCAGGTCGAGTTAGTAATCTCTGTCTATGGTAGGCACCGGGGTGGCCAAGGGAATGTACTCAGAGGAAGCCTCAAAGGAGGCTAGCTTTTCAGCTAACCGAGTGGCAAAAGCACCACAACTCAAGTGCCGAGTGGTAGAAGTAGCCATCAAAGCAAGGCTAGCACAGACCATGGCAGGAGCATTGAAGACCACCTTCTCCGTCCGCTCCGGGTTAAGATAAGCCATCAAAAGCAACAACTCGTGAGAGTTCAACTTACTCATGTCGGGCCTCTCATAAAGAAGGTTCGAGATGGAACGAAGGAAGATCCTCAAAGTGACATGCTGGACATCATTAATCAACATGTTGCTGGCGGTGGGAGCTGACTTCCCAGAAAGGCAAGGCATAATGCGGCAAACCCCACACTCAACCGGAATGTCACTGATGGATCCCTTGGGAGGCTTAGCCAACCCATGGTGAGAAGCAAAGAGGTCCATGGTTAACACAAAACTCGTGTTCATAAGACGGAATTGGACAGTCTGTTCATTCGGCTTGTATTTAAATGAGCTCATGAACTCCAAGGTTAGAAAAGCATAGGTATGTTTCCGCAAACGGTACAGCCCTGTGAATCCCAAGGTCTCAAAGATATGAAGGACATCCGTCTCAATCCCCAAGTCATCTAGTAGTGTGGTGTCCACACATCGAGTGGGTCTCATCTTTCGTTTCTGTAAAGCTACAAACCTCTCCCTCTGCTTGTAGTCCACAAAGACTACTGAAGGGTATTCCGGTACAGACGGTACTACGGGTGCACCCCCTTCCCCAATTTCGAGCTGAGAAGCCCCCCCCCCTCTTACTTTGATGGGTTCCCAAGTTTAGTCTCGACATCTGTATCAGCATACAGTTTAAACATACTTACATAGGCACTTAAAGCATGTAATTTACACAAATTAAACATGGAGTGAAAACATCTATGTACACACTATCACCAACAATTTCCCAAATTATGAGTAAAATTCAAATTTCTCCAACATTTAGACGATCTTTACAACTGCGAAAAATTTAGCATAATTATTATGAATTACTCAACTACTACAACTTTCAACATGGGCTCAAATACAACCACATATATACTTGAAATCACATAAAACATTCTTGTATGCTCATGGAAAAGAGTAACAAAGCATGCACTATGACTGACAATCCAAACTATAAGTGAACTTCTCAATTCTAGTCATCAGACGATCTCTACAGCTGTAACAATTTTGACATATTTAGCATGAATTAGCATCACTACTACTTCAAAGGTTTAACTCTTAACATATAGTCATATTCAACACAAGATTCCAATCATAGAAAACGAATTTCAATTTGGGGCACTTTTAAGACGGAGTTTTGGCAAATTTTTGAGGTGAAAATCACAAAATTCGACTTCCCACATGATATATGCAACATATACTACTCAATTTCATCACTCAATCATGTAAAAGACACACAAAAAATCAATCTGATTTCACAAACCCTAGAAAATTCGTCCCCAAATTTTGAGATTTCTAATCAATTTTTAGCACAATAAGTAACAACAATCATAAAAGGGAAGCATGTGGATCATATTAAAACAACTACAAGCAACTTTACTTTTATATAAATCAAAATTTTGGATTTTCTATCATTCTAATTATCTTTTAATTGATGAAAAGCATTAAAATAGGAAAGAAATCACTCCTTACTCAAATAAGAAGTGAAAGAGCAAACAAAAGCAATGAAAATCACCCAAGTAAATAAATCACCAAAAACACAAGAATGCAAGAGTTTTAGAGAGATTAGGAAGTTAGGGTTATGAAAGATGAAGAATAAATAGGAAGAATGAGGAAGAACAAGGGTTTTATGAAACCCGCGGAAGTCACTGTACTGTAGCCTACTCGATCGAGTGCCTCGGGTACTCGATCGAGTGCCCTCTACTCGATTGAGTAGGCGCTATTTCATTGAGTAAGCGTAATTAAATTCCTACGTCTCGACGTCATAACTTCCTAACTAGATCGAGTGAGGTCTACTCGGTCTAGTAAGTTCTTGCACTCGGTCAAGTAAGGTTGAGTACACGGTCAGAATTACAAGATTAACTGAAGGTTCCTGCAAAACAATATCACGTGTCGATTCCAAACCAAGTTCGAAAGTCGTCACTGATTATTGTACTCATTCATATTTTATCATTTCTAACCAAATATATCATATAGTCTTACTAAATAAGATGCACATCGCATTATTCTATCATAAACTTTTCTCAATATGATTTACCAGCTACCGAGTCATCCATGCATGCAACTATCTCATTATATCATGTCCAAATTGTTTTACTACATCATTAACAAATTCATACTCACGCTACTTGAAACATATAATCAACGATAAATTTCCATGTATTGTCCAAGCGTATTAGCAACATATTCATGCCTCATCATAAACAAATTATTCTACACAAATTAATCACCACACAAGCGGAAACTTTCATCCATTAAACATTGCATATACTCATTACTATTTTGATAATTCTCATAAATACGCAACACTTCCTTAGCTATCATTGTCATGGCTACCGTAAGACTTATAAACTCGTACAGAATCACCATCACCAACAACTCTATACTTTTCACACACTTCTATCATATAGAACCTTCTACGTTTCTTATTATCGTCACATACGCACCTTAACTCCACCACAAATTCACCATACACGATTCTAACGTAGCTAATATACCAATACTATCTTCAACAAAGACTCAACCACAAACAATTCTCACATAGTCACCATACACTTTAAGCACATACTTACTGACTCCACATTCCCATACCCAGTGGCTGGCTTAAGCACAATGGGGCTAAGATTTTGAAATGAGGGCGCCTACTCACCCAAAATATAGCATCAGCTGGGGCTCCCATTACACATACACCAGGTTCATTTTATTAGACTCACTACGTTCATTAGGTTCATTGGTTACAGGTTCCAAAATTGTCGCTCTGATACCACTTTGTAACACCCCCATATACTGAGGAGCCTTAACCAGGCTTTCCCTAGCATATAAAGGCGTTACCATCTCGGTTGCCCGAGGTAAGTAAACATCAAAAGCCGATAAAAGAACAACTATAGTTATATTACAAGTGTTACAACCAACTAATAAAGAAAATAAAGGTACAACTCGTCAGCTACATGATATCTCTATCGGAACTCGTGACGACACACCCCTGCCAGGACTCCAGCTAACAACCACATCAACACATGCTAAGACTGACTGCTCACCATAAGGGATCACGACAGACACACAAACAAATAAGACAACCACACAAGGTCAGTAACTGAGGTAAGACACAACATAAACCAACAACGACCGTCAACACAATACCGACACAATCAGTCACACACAATCATACGCACTCCAATCAATCTGCGTCATCGACTGTCCACTGGACCAGCCCTGCCAGTGGGGGACCGCAGCCGTTCCCACCTAATCCCCATTCATCATATCGAGCGATAACCCTATCACATTAGTGTGCACATCCCCTCCCGTGGCGGGTTCCACGGAGGGCGAAACTAGGGCGTGAAGCCACTCCCGCAAGTGACTCCACTCAGCCGAGGACGCACCTTGAGAACCACATTAAATCAGTCACAAACATCTGTATCACCACAACAACAACCACAACGACAGAAACAATAACCGCAGCAACGACACATCAATCAACAACAACAACCGACACCCTAACAACCAACAGATACTGAGTAGGCGAACCTACCTTTAAGCGACTGCGACGATTCCATGCTCACACACGCAACACCAATCAAACAAGCAACACCTATACACAAAATATAAACATCTATCACTACCAAACTAACCCTAACTGCAAAGACAAAGATACGGATGATGATGACGACATACCTACATGAGGAAACCTGGCAAAGGACCGCTACCCGACTCAAGCTATGCACTCCTAAGGCACAAGGACCTTCAAAGGCTCCCATGGAAGGCATATGGTGAAGGGAAGAGGAAGGAATGACATCTAGGTTTAGAAGAAAGAGGCGGAAATGATTTGCAGATATAGGAAAACACGATTATAAACCCTCGCTGAAAAGACACTACTCGATCGAGTAACTAACATACTCGATCGAGTGGCCCCTACTCGATCGAGCATCAAAGCTGCTCGATCGAGTAGCCTCTACTCCATCGAGTACTACCCACAACTCCCGACACAAAGAACTATGGCACGCAATCCTAAGCACCATTACTGCTCCCAAGGTCGGTCAACGCCGGTCAACGGGTCCCTAAAAGGGCGGGTATTACAGTCACAAGCAAGACGCTTTATTGTTAGAATACTACATCAATTGCAAACATGTCATTGTTAGTGGCTTGTCTATCACATGTCTTGGTTCAGATTTTCCGATTTTACGTAAACACCACTTTGACAACAATTTTAATTCCAACCCAAAATGACAAATTTTTTATTTTTAAAAAAAGATTCAGGGGACTCATTTTTTTAATAAATTATTTCACTAATCTTAGGTCTGAATTTTATAAGGCACTATATTAATATTATAATTTTTGGGTGTTGATTTTCGCAATACGCTTTTTACTCGCACAGTACACATTTTCCAATATTACCCTTCTTACCCCCCCCCCTATTTTTGCTCTGAATTCCCCTCTCCTCCTCCAAAATAATGTATTACGTAACATAACCATTGTTTAGATACTTGCAGGACCTTGACAATTTCAGCAATGATGTTACCAATTTTTAGATTTCCAATGCTCTAGTGGACCAATATTCTTGCAAATTTGCCGATGAACATTAAAGGGATCATCAATATCTTAGAGTGAGTACACACCCGAGCATTCTTTCATTTCTGATCCCCTTACGCTGCACCACCACCCTTGACCAGCCACACATTTTGCCACCTTTACCCACGCCTCGCCCTTGCTGCCGCCCTTTACCTCCACCGCCAATTGACCACCATTCAACAATCAATCGCTAACCCTAAATTAAACCCCAATTAATAAAGGAAATTTTATAAACTATATGAAAAATTATTAACTCGATCTGCAATTGCAATTTACAAATTAAGTACATGTTTTACATTGGATTATCAATTATCATATATAAATGATGATTTTTTTATCAATATGAGAAGTTGTATTCTAGGAAGGGAGAGGATTAGGCTTTTTTAATCAAGGGTAGGCAAATGGAACAAAATGTAAAAACAGTACTGAATTGAGTAAAAAGCGTACTGCGAAAATAAATTACGTAATTGAGTTTTTTTTGAAAAATTACAAATAACAACCACGTATTTACCTATTTTTACAAATTACCACCGCGTATTTGCGTTTTTACAAATAACCCCCAAACTCTCATCTAAACTCCCCAATCACCACCGTATATTTGCCCCGACACTTGTTTTTCTTATTTCCCTACTCATTAAGTAACGTTTTACGTAAATGCCCATAATATCGTTCCCTCTATTACCCCAAACATACCAAATGTCAGTTTTTCCAAACTTATGAATCCTTAAATCCCCAAATTGTTTAATTCCTAATTAGTTCACAAAGATCCATCAATCAATTGCTACCAATCAATCCCTAATTAAATTCATTGTTCAATTTGGGGATTACGACAAATTTAGCAAACATAATTCAAGTTCCTGGATGAGCATGTACACCAAGGCTATAATTCAACTTTAAAGTGGTCAACTAACCAATCCATGAACATGTATACGGACAAAAACTCGACTTCAAAAATCTAATTCATTGTAGTGTTAGGTTGATATCTCAAAAGGGTAACTATTTGTTCTTCATTTTCTTAAGAGAATTGTTCATGGCAGTGTTAGTAGATAACCATTCCTTCATTGAATCAGCATTCCTCGCCTGCAATTGATTGATGGATCTTTGTGAATTAATTTGAGATTAATAATTTGGGATTTTAGGGTTTCATAAGTGTAGGAGTATTGACATTGGTATGTTTGGGGGAAATAGAGGGAAGGGTATTATGGGCATTTTACGTAAAACGTTACTTAAGGAGTCGGTAAATAAGAAAAACAAGTGCCGGGGTAAATATACAACGGTGATTTGGGAGTTTAGATGAAATTTTGGGGGTTATTTGTAAAAACGCAAATACGTGGTGGTAATTTGTAAAAATAAGCAAATACATGGTTTTATTTGTAATTTTCCTAATTTTTTTTACAAAGTCATACAAAATTAACAGCGAAATGTTAGTTGTACATCAATTTTTTTTTATTAAATACGTTTTCTTAAAAAGCGTGATTTCTATCACTAAAGAGTGTTTTTTTTCTTTAAGATATAAAACATTTTAATTCAACATTAAACAATGTTGACAAGGGACATAATGGTTGAGACATGAACATATTACAATGAAGGTCTAGGATTCAAATCTTGCTAGAAAAAAATGTTTGACTACTGAAACAATTAGCATGTAACTATGGCCTATGGGCTGGCCTAAGGCCTAACAAATACAAAGCAAAAGCTTATTAAAGAAAACCTTCTGATAGGATTCGATCCCAGGACCCCTTACAGCCCAGGACCCCTTACAGCAGTTATATGCCTCCTACTAACTATGCTACAACATCCATATGCTTAAATTCGACATTAAATCCACCCCTGAATTATGTAACCATTTTTATGGTCAGATGTGACCATTTTTACATGTTAACATTTTTACATACCATTTGTAAATGGTAACATCTGACCATAAAAATTGTCACATAAACTATGGACATGGGCCACGGGGGCGCTTGGGAACAAGCGTTTGCATTTGTGGAGTCGCCACCAATTTATTGTGGAAAATTGGAAACCGTTCGAATACCTCGTGTCATGTCAAGACACAAAGTAGTGACATGAACACCAAGAACTCGTTACCCTTAGCATTCTATGTCTAGAATGACTCTCGTGGATGCCAATGAACATGGATGTTCACAGAGATCTGGAGTAAGGGGTGAGGGTACGTATTAGGAAGCTCTTTTGATCGAACACCTAATCCCGCCCGCCTCGATAGCGGCTTCTACTAATGATTAGGGAAATTGTCTATAATCAATATATTGTCGATTATATGCATGCAATGCAACATCCATTAAATTAATCCTAACATGTGAAAATTAATACTAAGTCGGTTAACACGTAATTTAGCATACAATTGGGTCAAAGTAGGAATTTAAGTTCAATTACATGTGAAGGCATGCAAGTGATACAATAAAAGGAATACAATAATAAATACAATAAAGAAGAATTACAATAATTAAAACGGGTTTAATGATTTATGTCGAAAATACCTTTAAAATGGATAATTTGAGAAAAGAAAGAATAAAGGAATAAACGAACATGAATTAAGGGATAATACGAATAATAGTTAATTAAATACGTAATTAATAAACTAGGTCAAGGCAACACGGGAGTTCAGAGACAGAAATCAACCAGGAAGAGGTGCAGCAGTTGCTGCGTCCGTTCCTTGGCTCAGTTCTGGCTGTGAAGCCGGAATTGCATGTCGTTAACGTTCGTTGGTTAATTTAATGATTGATTGTATTATTTACTCGGATGAAAGTGATTAATAGGTTATTTACATATGGTTGACGGTCATGAAAGCGATAAACATGGAACAAACGAAATAGGACGAACTATTCACAAGATTAAAAGAGTTAATAATTAACAAATTAAGGAACTAACTAGTTAATTAGGTTAAATATGACGAATTAATGATGGACTAATGATGAATATGATAATAAACATGTAGGAATATATCAAAGGTCGAATTCCAAAAACCCAGTATGAATGAATCGAATTTCTACAACCCGGTTTGACTTTAATGACGAAAACCCGCAAATATTGGTTATTTGGGATATAAGTCGGGAATTTAATGACGAATTATATGTTAACGATGATGAACAATAAGTTAAATTATCATGTGAACGAAATAAGAACAAACAAAGACGAAAGAAAACAAAAGGACGAAACCAACAGAAGACGAAGGAAGAAGAAGAGAAGCAGGAACGGCGGTAACCTCAGGAAGAGGCGCAGCAAGTGCTGCGTCCTTTCAAGAGCGCGCAGCGATTCTTTGCGTCCCTTCTCGACGTCTATCTCCTGTTAATCCATAAAAAGGGTTTAAACAAAGGGTTTTAGAAGTCGCTTTTAATTGTATTTTCGACATAAACCTTACAATATGATTACAACAATAAAGAACAATAAATAAAAGGGAGATTTACACCTTCAGACTTACATGTTTGACGAAACGAGATAAACTAAGTTAGCGTTTAGTGATGCTCGACTCGAATGTAGACGAAAGTGCCCTCGTAAGAGGAAATTAAACAGATTGATTAAAGTTGATTGTGGTGGAGTTGGTCAAATTGGTCGGTCATGCAAAACGAGGCTGGTACTCAGAAGGATCCGAGCTTACGTGGTCGAAAGTTCAAGCACGTAGACGCCAAAAAGTAAGAACGTGATCTAGAATGCAAAGGGAGAAGAGAAGGGCAGACACTCACGTGAGAAATATGTGAGACCGAAGGTCTCTATTTATACTAATCAGACGGAGGAAGTAGGGTTTTCGGAGAAACTTTGGAAGTGAATCTCGAAAAGATATGAAAAAGATACGAAAAATACGCAGAAAAGGACTTGGGAAGAGGCGCAACAAGCACTGCGTCTCTTTGAAGAGGCGCAACACCTGCTGCGTCCTTTCCCAAGTGGTTTCCTCCTACGGAAGAAAGATTTTCGTGTTTAGTTTATGGAATAACGGAATAATTTGGTTTTCCTTAATATTTTGTGTGAATATTACGGGAAATTGTTTGCCAAAGATTAAAAGATTTATAAAATATGGAATAGAAATATCCGGAACATTCCAGAACATTCCGACTCGGTTTCAGAAAATGAAGACGGTTTTAGGCCCAGACTCCAAATGTACTCTAATTACTGCCAAAACGACCGTATCGGCACGTAAATGATAATTAAGAGGTAGACATAAATGTTCGAGCGATCACTTGAAGATAAACTTACGAACTGTCATAAATCGTTACGCGTACCAAACATGCGGCCCAATCATCACTGGGTGGTTGGCGGGAGGTGCAAAAATGAGGTATCTACAGAGCCCCCACTTTGACTGAGGCTTGGACAAGGCGAAAGTCAAAGTATAGCCCTCAGGTTAATCGAAGATTACAACCCGACGACTATGGCGACGCGAGGCGGCTCAAAGGGTCTGAGCCAAGGACCTGTCATCGGGAACATTTTAGAGTCTGTCAACTATCGGGGAGGGTCGTTTAAAGTCCATTAGACTACGTAAGGAGGCTCCCCAACCATAAGAAGAGACCATACCTGAAATTCTTTGAAACTCCAGGGGAAACAAAACGCGATATTGGGAGAAGACAGCAGGACACATGCTAGAACTGCTGGGAGAAATCTGCTTGTGTTCAGCTTCAAACAAACTTCGGAAGGATTTGGGGTCGATGTTGATCTCTATGTCTCGAGAGGGAGTGGCTGTCGGTCGTGAACTCTCGCTGGGGGAACATAATCGGAAACTGATCTCCATGTCTCAAGAGGGAATGTCTATCCGTGTGCTCTCGCTGGGGGAACATAATCGGGAACTGATCTCCATGTCTCGAGAGGGAATGTCTATCCGTGTACTCTCGCTGGGGGAACAGAATAAAGGCGTGTCGAAACACCTGTCAAAGAAGGAATGCTCGTTGTGACAAGCTAGGTCCTGGATAAAAACAAGGCGATAATTTGTTGTTGGCTTGGAAGAGGTGGATCCGGGCGAAGAATATACGTCAAACGGACCAAATATGCGATGTAGCTTCAAGGAAGAGGCGCACCAAAGATGGGCCCACAAAATAACGATTTTTTGAAAATTTATGAAGGGAAGCTGAGGAAGAGGCGCAGCAAGAGCTGCGTCCCTTGGAAGAGGTGCAACACCCGCTGCGTCTATTCCTGGGTGTGTCTTTTCTGCGTAAAACCCCGATGAAACAGGGGTTTCATTTCATTTGCTCGAAACATAAAATCTCAATTTCTCTCTCAAATTCCAACCATTTCTGTCAAAATTTGATCCAAAAGCTTGAATTTGCCATGACTAATCGAGGTATGTGTATCAATCTTGCATTTATCTTCCGTATTTGATTAAATGGGATCGACAAAATTAGGGTTTTCGATCCTAATTAGTCGAAAATTTGGGGCTTTTCCCCCAAACGACTTTGCCTTGCGAAATTGAATTTGTAGATGGCCAATTGGTAGTATAAGGATCATAACCATGTATTTGTTTCAAATTTTTGTTAAGTTTTGAGCATTTGAGTGAATTTGAGACGGTTTCACAACTAAACCGTAAATCGCTTCGAAAATAGCCTTAGGATTGCCCATTTGCGACGAAACTTGACATCTGGAATCCAGGTATAATGGGTGAACTTCCTACCATCTCGGAATTTTGGTTTGTGACGGCTTTTCCAAGATACTTTTCTAGGGCATAATCACCGTTATAACGAAATGCTGCCGAAATTCCAACTCGAACCCATGACTAGGCTCCAACTTAGGCTTGACTTGACCCAAATTACCACAGGAGCAGACGGGTTTGTGGGAAGATTGCCAATGATGGCGAGAAAAGAGCGATTTCGGAGCTCTGAAAACCCGGAAATCCCCTAATCAAGGCTTGTCGTCACTTGACGCGGCCTAAATTTACCTTAATTCTGCAGGTGACGAGGCTTCTACATCTGGGAGGGATCCCATGGACGTGGACACTGCTGTTGACCCTTCTCAGGTGCTTGAGGAGGTGTTGGAGAAGGGTTTCACTGCCGCGGTGACGGCTGCTGAGGACGAGGTCCTAGAGGAGGAGGTTACTGAGGAGAAGGAGGCCCCGAGGCGGGCCAACATTAGACGAGGTGGTCGCCAGCTGAGGGGAGCACCTGCGTGGGCTGAGACTTGGGACAGTAGGCACCTGCTCTGGGCTGCGGAGGGTCACCTGTCCTACCGGACGGTGAAGAGCTTGGTAAATAGAATTCATCACTCTTCATTCATCTTCTTTCATTCCTGTTTGTCACTCCTTTTCTTCTTCATTTGAGCTAAAGATAGCTTTTGTTTCAAATCAACGTAGGAGGCCGGGAATATCAGGTCGTTCTCGGGCTACACGACGGCGATGGGGTGCTACGAGAGGCTGTCGGCTGAAGAGCGGGCTATGATAGATCAGGGAGCGTTCGACGCCTTGGTGCAGGCTTGGAGGGACATTGTGAGGAGGAAGCTTCGGGCTAACCTCAGTCTCGTCCGAGCTTTCTTGGACCGGTTTTAGGACACGACCTCCACGTTTCACATGCCTTTTGGTGCGGTGGGGGTCACATTGGAGGACTACGGGATGATTTCTGGTCTGCCGTGTGGGACTGAGGTGGTGTAGTGGCCGGAGACAGCCATGAGGGTTGACTCGGTGGAGGCTAGGAGGTTGATCGGCTGGAACTTGGCGTCGAAGGCGGCTGCGGTACCTGGCTTGGTGCCTAGTTCTTACGTGCGAGACTACTTCGCGGGGAAGACCTCGGCGTTGGTGGTGATCGAGGGGAGAGAGACGGCTCCTCCTCCCTGCACTGCAGAGCAGAGAGTCCGCTTGTGGCTCTGGTGGTTCTTGTCTTCGATTTACCTCGGAGACAAGGGAGAGAGGCTTTCGACGAAGCTTCTTCCCTTTCTTTCTGACCTGAGCTCCCTAGGCCGTTTTGACTTGGTCACTGCTGGTTTTGCGGTCCTCATCCGCTTCATGAGGGCCATGGTTCGTCCGGAGTTGATGGAGAAGGGGACTTCTCCTGCTGCTGTCGGCCCTGGACTACTTTTGGAGATATGAACCTTCACTTCATTTCACGAAAGATCATTCCATTTTCTTACCAAATCACGAAAGATCGTTGTTTATTATCTTGATTTACAGGCGTGGGTGTACTCCTACTTTCCGGGCCTTGCGCCCAAGAGGACGGAGCCGGTGGAGAAGGCCTATCCCGTTGTGAGGGATTGGGTGATGTGCCACACGAGGAGTCGGCGTTCCTTCCACGACGTCTGTCGGCGGGAGGTGAACGCTCCTCAGCTGGACGGCGTGAGTATTTCACCTTACATTTGTCTGTGTTTATTTCTCCTACTTTTAGAACTAACCATAAGAATGACCCTTCGTTTGTTTTTCTAGTGGGTGCCGAGGCCTTGGGAGGAGTACGCTGGCGCTCCACCTTTCGTGGCTGAGGTCCTTCGACCTAGGAGGTCGAGCCGGCTGCTGCTGAGGATGTCGATGGGTCCTGTGTGGTACTTGGGGGAGAGCTTAGCTCGTCAGTGCTCTCGGGACGTCTTGACGGTTCCCATCGATCCTCCTCGGATGATGTTTAGGGAGCCTTCTGAGGCTGAGAGGGAGGCTGACTTGGCTGACGTCGGCGGTGACGCCCTCCTCCTTCCTGGTGAGGACTACTCAGCGTTCCTCTACGGGAGGTTGGCGTACTGGCCGGTTGTGGTAAGTGCTTTACCCTCTTTCATTTTTGATTGTTTGAGCATGTGATGAAAGATCATCGGTTAACGGAAATCATCTGATCTTCCAGGAGGTCGAGGCAGTGGGCATCGAGCCCCCAGAGTACCCTGAGACCCTTGAGTACACCGACACGACGGGGATGACGACGATCTTCGAGCTACGTGACTTTGACGTGGCGGTGCGAGATGCTGGCTTGGATGATTGGCAGCATCTGATTCGGAGGGTGAGTCTTCTAACTAGTTTAGTTTTCGTGTAAGAACACATTTGCTCGAGTTTGCTCAATTGCTAAACATTTTCCTTTTGAAATGCAGGTCGCGCCATCCCGGTTCGTGGGTTTGTGGAGGGTAGCCAACCGGCTGCGGGCTACTGCCGTCGAGGCACTTGCTGGTGGCCGAGGACGTCAGGTATGAACCTTCCGTTTACTTTATTTTTGAATTTTCTAATCTTCCTTTATGCTTGAAATGATTGACATGAGCCAGTTCTTGTTGTTTGCAGAAAGAGCGCGAGCTGGAGCGAGAGCTTGCCCAGTCCCGAGAGGAGACAGCTCGCCTGCTGAGGGAGCTCGAGGTCCGTGACGCCGAGGTTGCTGCTCTCGAGGCGAGAGTTGCTGAGCTAGACGACGACCAGCAGTAGCTTCCGTGTTGCTTTCCTGTTTTTGGCTGTATTTTTGTACATTTATACATTTTGGACCTACTTTTGGACATTTGGATCTTGTTTTGGGGCTCGAGCCCCCAGTTTGGTGTACATATTCCCTTTTGGTTGTATATATGATGGCCTGCGGGCCTTTGTTGTTGGGTTGCTTGTTTGTACCTGCAGGTTAGCTTTAAACAGGTTTGGTAGATGACGGTTTACGCCGTCATGCTGCCGGAATTTACACAGAAACCTCATAGAACATATATTTGTACACATGGCCTAAATTAGCGCAGAACAATGACTCGAAAATGTAAAAAAGTATGACCAGAAATGCAAAATTTTGGTCGGAAATGGCAAAATTTTGGTCGGAAATGACCGGACGGTAGGGAGGGTTACCCGCTAAAAAAAGAAAAAAATAAAAACATATAAGTTTGAAATGGAGAGTGAAATGATTCCCCAAAAGGAAAAAAGAATGGAAAGAGAAATGTAAAGTTCGAAAAAAATGATTAAATTAGATACGAAAAAGTAGAAAAATGAATAAATAAATTAAATGGGTGAAATGATTCCCCAAAAAATAAAATTAAAAAGAAATGTACAAGTCTGCTAAAATGACGAAAATGTCGATATCGTCTCGAGATGCGTGCCCGCAAAATTAGGAAACACGAAATTGTTGGAGCTTGTGTCCTCCACAAATTAGTGTGATAACATTTGTAAGTCTCTTACAGGTTCACAAGGGTATACTTCGTATTTTAATCAGTTGATTACCGATTACCTAATAACGGTTGGCTTGCTAGAAAGTTTGACGTTATTATCATACAGATGGCGGTGATCAACTGATCCCTAAAGGTCACACCTATAGGATGTGTTTGAGAAATGTGGTTATAGAAATATAATCACATTGATGCCTTATATGACTAAACAGTTAGTCAATGTGTTGATGAGACAATTATTTAATGAAGATTAAATAATATTAGTTGAGACGAATTAACTGTCAATTCGTAAATTGAATATAATAAGTTATATTTAATTAAATGTATGTAATGTTAGCTTGGACGAATTAATATGTTAATTCGTAATTAAATTAATCGGTTATATTTAATATCAACAAGATGGATGTGTCATAGTGGTAATAGTGAGGGTACTCAAACCAAGAGGTCATGGGTTCGATCCTCACTAGATGACAATTTACACATTTTATACATTTTTGGAATAACCGAAAAAAAGAGAAATTAACTCTCCTAATTTCGGTAAAGGGGCCGAGAATATTAGGAAGAAAAATTCTATCCTAATATCCTCCCCATACACGGTTAAAGGGGAAGGGGAGTGAATTTTTCTTAACCTAATTTTTCTCACTCATTCTCTTGCCTCTCATCTCTACGAAAAACACAAAAAAAAAACCTAAAAATTATTTAGTTAATTTTTGGATCGATTCTAGCATAATCAAAGAGCATTTCTCATATTGTCTTGGGTGCAACTGATAGGCGAATATCTACTTTGATATTGTTCTTAGGCCGTATTTGCTAGGACCGAAGGTTATTTCTTAATCTTTTACAATTTTGTTTATGCAATTTAATTTTATGACTAGTTTCATCATTATAATTCATTATAGTCCTTAAAATTAAAAGGATGCATACAGATAAATCCCACAGAAATATGGTAACCAGACGCATTTACCAAAATAATAACCCGTATGTATAGGAAATTATTCGTTGAGGAATTTAGGAAAGATCCAACGTGGAAAATCACAGGAAAAGTGCTGAGGAAGAGGCGCAGCAAGAGATGCGTCCCTTCAAAGAGGCGCAGCACCTGCTGCGCCTGTTCCCCAGTGCGTCCGTTCTGACGGATTTTAGGAAACAGCTTCTAGTATAAATAGAGACGTCGAGGAAGGTTTTATTCACACAATTCCTCCGTCTTTCTTCGTCTTATTACAAAAAACTCCGAAAATAAGCCTACATCATGAATACTCTTGAAATTCGTCTAAAAGAATGGATAAACGAGTTCTCCAGTGTGGAGAAGCATGACATGGGTGCTTATAGTTTTGGAGCACTTTTGAGCTTAAAATTGATCAAGGTAGTCAAACCGTTCCTGGATGCTTGTGTTGACTATTGGGACCCTAATTATCACGTATTTGCCTTTCCTGGAGGCGACATTTGCCCATTTCCCGAGGAGATTGCTGCGATTGGTGGTTGGGATCCGGAACATTTGCCTGCTATTCCCTCCACTACTCAAGGGTATAAGAATAAGTTTAGAGACTTGCTTGGATTGGCCAGAGTTGGTGTTGATCGTCTTGTGACTTCTAAAGGAGTGCGGATGTTGGATTTCATTGATCGCTTCATCAATAGGGCTGATCCCACTGTCTCTTATGTTGCAAGGCGAAGGGCATTCGAATTTTGCCAATTACATGTGTATGTCCTTCAAGGGCATGTCGATGAGGACATGAGGGGCGACCCTCGTCTCTTGAGCCTGATTGAGCAAATGGAGCTGCGCAGGAGCCCAACTTGTCTGTGCTTAGGAGGGATCCTATTGGGCTTGGATAACAGGAAGGCCAATCGCGACCTACCTTACTTGGGAAGTCCCATTATTTTGCAGGTAAAAGAAACTTTTCTTTCTTCTTCTTTCTTTGTTTTTTCGTTCTTTTTTTTTGTTCGTATTTTTTTCTTTTTTTTGTTCGTTCTTTTTTTTTTCGCTTGTTTTTTTTTTTTTTTTTTTTTTTTTTCATTTTTTTCATTTTTTTTTGCGTTTCTAATACCCGCTTTTGGTAGGTCTGGCTTATGGAGCGTCTTCGATTGATCGAGCCCCCAGCTAATGTTCCTGCTTATCATGCTCGCTCAATTGCAATGAGGACCAGGCTTTACATGGTGGACTTCACTCGAGTGTGCAATTACTGGGAAAACAAATTGAAAAGTGAAGATGGCCCCTTAATTAGATGGATCGTACCATGGTGGCACCTCAAATCTGTCACTGGAGTATCTTCCCTGGATCCTACTCAATCTGTTTGCATTCCCGGCTTGGAGTTTATGATATGCATTTTTCCGGAGAGGTTGATGTGGCAGGTTGGATTGAAGTAGAGTATCCCGAAGCTTGAAACTGTTCCGCAGACTGCCGTGGCGCTTACTACTGAGAGTCGAAGAGAATGGGCCATCAAATGGGCTCAGAGGAACATTTGGTTCTTGAATTCTTCTGTCAGTGCTCTATGGGTGTCAGATTCCTATATGCGGTGGAGGAAAGCTACCACTCCGGAGGAGCGAGAGGCGAGGAAGCGTGAACCTGTTGACTACAAGGTTCGCGAGGTGGAAAAGGAGAAGGAGAAGCATCTGACCGAGGGAGAGGAAGAAGCCGGGTTTCGAGTTGTTCATCCTTCGAAGAAACCGAAGACTTCTCCTGCCGTCGAGATGGTGGTTGACAAGAATGGCAAAGCAAGACCACGAGAGAGACCATTGGTGATTATGTCGGAAGTGGCGCAAGAGCGTCCGGCTCGAGGTCGTGACAAGAAGTATAATAAAGATGACAAAGGCAAAGGGAAAATGAAAGAGTAGCCTAAGTCTTTATTATTATTATTATTATTATTGTAATAAGAAGGTGGGGTTTTTAGAATCCTAGCCTATTTATTTTTATTATGATTTTATTATGTAACGTATTATTATTAGGAATGAAATAAAAGAGGTTGATTGGTTATGAAACCGTTGTGGTTTTCTTTTCATTATTCTAGTCGAATTTCAAATGCATTTGCAAATGTCCTTCTATTTACATTTAAAGTGATTAAGTGGGTTGTATCCCGTGAAGGATTGCCTACGTATTTATTTAAAAAATGAAATCAAACCCTTGCGCGTAGTTCGAGTAAATGTAAAAGAATAATTATTCTAAGCAAGAGCTTGTAATGAACTTTATAAAATAAGCATGTGCTTTACTTACTCCGAAAATGCAATTTAGTTTATTTGATGATATGAGAATGACAAATTGTCACAATGCAAGAGCAAGATGACATTAGCTTGATTCAGCTTGGCCAGGGGCCGTTTATTTCGTGCCACAAGAGCGACGCGTGAGGTTACGCGAGGTGCGTTTTTGCTCCTATTCTAGGCATAGTAACGTTTCAATTGGTCAAGGTTCGTTGGGTTGGCAAATTCGTTCCCGTCTAGGTCTGTGACCCTAACCGTACCCCTTGGAAGTATGGACTTGACTAGGAATGGCCCGGCCCAATTGGGTTTGAATTTTCCTCGTGGATCGACAGGTAAAAGAGCCCTAATTGATTTGAGGACCAAGTCTCCTTCTTTGATGTTCCTTGGCTTGACCCTTTTGTTGAAGGCTCGTTTGATACGTGCCTGATATGTTTGCACATTATGTAATGCACGTAACCTTCGTTCATCCAGGAGGATGAGTTCTTCATATCTATCCCTCTTCCACTCGGCTTCGGGTATTTGACTTTCGAGTAAAATACGCAAGGATGGTATTTCTAGCTCGACTGGTTGTACGACTTCCATGCCGTAGGTCAAATAGAAAGGAGTAGCCCCAGTGGGCATCCTAACGGATATACGGTATCCCCATGAAGCAAAGGGTATCTTGCTTGGCCAATCTCTATAGTTGTCAATCATTTTCTTGAGAATCGTGACAACGTTTTTGTTTGCTGCCTCTACCGCGCCATTGGTTTGTGGTCTATATGGCGAGGAGTGGTGATGCTTCATTTTGTACTTGGCTAGCAATTGTTCAGTCTCAGCTTGGAAATGTGACCCATTGTCACTGATGATTTCATGTGGGTAACCATGACTGATGATATTGGTTTGTATGAACTTTGTCACGTTCTTGGCCGTGAGACTGGTGTAGGAAGCCGCTTCTACCCATTTGGTGAAATAATCGATTGCTACTAGGATGAAACAGTGACCTTCTGTTCCGGCTGGAGTGATCTTGCCGATGATGTCAATTCCCCAAGCAGAAAATGGCCAGGGAGATGTCATGGTGTAAAGCAATGAGGGAGGAACATGTTGCACATTCCCGAACATCTGGCAATTATGGCAATGTCTCATATATTTGATGCAATCAGATTCCATCGTGGTCCAATAATATCCTAAACGTGTGATTTTCTTTGCCATCATGGGTCCACTCATGTGAGGGCCACGTTCTCCATCATGGACTTCTTCCATCACTTTCCGTGCCTGTGAATGATCAAGACAACGTAGGATGACACCAAGAGGTGTTCTTTTGTATAACTCTCCTTGCATGAGGACGTATTGGGAAGCTAGAAGACGGATGGCGCGTTGTCCCCTTTTGTCCATTTCTGGTGGATAGGTGCTGTTGAGTTTGAAGTTTAGGATTGCTTGGAACCAAGGCTCTTCTGTAATTTCCTCTTCATCGGTGATTTGGTGCACATAAGCTGGCTCTGATCGTCGTTCGATGAATAAAGGCATTTCTACCATACTATCCGGCATGTTAATCAAAGATGCAAGTTTTGCAAGAGCATCCGCAAATTGATTTTCTTCTCGAGGTAGATGTAAGTAGGTTACTTGATCGAAGAATTGGGCTACTTGGTCTATCCTGCCTTGATAAGGTGCTAGGCTTTCGTTTCGGATTTTCCAAGATCCCGTAAGTTGATTGATGATCAAAGAGGAATGCCCATGTACTCGAAGATTCTTGATGCCTAAGCTTACTGCCGCTTGCAATCCAATGAGACAGGCTTTGTATTCTGCAGCGTTATTTGTCACCTCGAAGTCGAGTTTGACAGAGATTGGTGTATGCTCGCCTTCAGAAGAAATGAGCAACACTCCTATTCCAAATCCTCTTAAGTCCGATGCTCCATCAAAATAGAGGTCCCAGGAGTCTACATCTGTTTGGAGTATATCCTCATCCAGAAATGACCAGGTGTCTATCGTTTGTGTATCATTGATGGGATTTTCTGCGAAGAATTCGGCAACGGCGCACCCTTTTATGACTTTCAAAGGTACATATTTGAGATCGAATTCAGAGCGCATCAAAGTCCATCTCGCTAGACGTCCATTGAGAATGGGTTTCTCGAAGAGGTATTTGACAGGATCCATTTTGGAAAATATTTTGACGGAGTAGCTAAGCATGTAGTGGCGTAGCTTCTTTGCTGCTCACACAAGAGCGAGGCATGTCTTCTCGAGTGGTGTGTATTTGCACTCGTACTCCAAGAACTTCTTACTAAGGTAGTAGATGACTCTTTCTTCTTTTCCTACGGTTTGAGCTAGCATGGCGCCCATGGCCGTTTTAGTTACCGTGAGATATAAACCAAGAGGTTGATCTCGTTGGGGTGGCATGAGCACTGGCGGTTTGGCTAGTATTTCCTTGATTCGGTCGAAAGCCTTCTGACAGTCATCATCCCACATGGTGTGATCTGTTTTCTTTAACTTCTTGAATATGGATTCGCAGATCATGGTGAGTTTTGATATGAATCGACTTATGTGTTGTACCTTGCCTAGGAATCCCCTAACTTCTTTCTCTGTTTGAGGTTGTGGCATTTCGATTAAAGCTTTGATCTTTGAAGGGTCTATTTCTATACCTCGTTGGCTAACAACGTATCCCAGGAGTTTGCCAGATGTCACTTCGAATGCGCATTTCTGAGGATTGAGCCTCATGTTGTACTTCCGCAGCCTCGAGAAGAATTTGCGAAGGTTCGCAATATGTCCCTCTCTTTCCTTGGACTTGACAATAATGTCATCTACGTATACCTCAACTTCTTTATGCATCATGTCATGTAAGAGCGTAATTGCGGTGCGTTGGTATGTAGCTCCGACGTTGATTAACCCAAACGGCATGACCGTGTAGTAATAGGTTCCCCATTGAGTGACAAAGGCAGTCTTATGCATGTCCTCTAAGGCCATCTTAATCTGGTTATATCCTGCGTATCTGTCCATGAAGGATAGTAACGCGTGATCCGCCGTATTATCCACTAATATGTCGATATGTGGTAGAAGAAAGTCATCCTTAGGGCTTGCTTTGTTTAAGTCTCTAAAGTCAACGCAAACACGGATTTTCCCATCCTTTTTGGGTACGGGTACTATGTTTTCTACCCAGTCTGAGTATTCGGAAACTTTGATGAACCCAGCTTTGAATTGTTTATAGACTTCTTCTTTGATCTCGAGAGCCCATTCTGTCCTCATTCGACGAAGCTTCTGTTTCATGGGTTTGAAACCTAGTTTGATTGGGATTCTATGCTCTGCAATGTCCCTGTCGATCCCTGGCATATCTTTGTAGGACCAAGCAAAAACGTCTTTGAACTCGTGTAGGAGGTCTATGAAATTGGCCCTTTCGGTGGGGCTCAGGGTCGTCCCTATCCTTAGTTCTTGGGGTTCTAGTTCAGTTCCTACGTTGATGGGTTCAGTATTTTCTATCACTGGTCCCCCTTCCCCTTCTTGTAATATTTCTTTGGCTATGTGGGGAGGTATTTCGATTGAGTCAGGGTCTGGGTCATTCTCATTATCATCGTAAACAGAATTGCATTCAAGATAACACGAAGAGTAAGCAGAACCTGATTTATTCATATTAAGATTTGAGAAAAGTTGGAACAAAGAAGCCATCTGATCTGTGGTCAGTGGCGGTAAAGGTAAAGCGGTTGGGACATTTCCCGAACTACTGTTGCTATTAGACATTAGGCTAGGAGAAACGAGGGGAGTGGGAATGGCGACAGGAGGAGACTCTCTAGGAACTTCTCTAGACTCCGACTCTGACTCCGACTCCGACTCTGACTCGAATTCATCGTCTTCTGGTTCTCCTTTGAACATCTCTCCTTCTCCAGTAGTGAGCTTGAAGAGCCTTCCTTGATTGTTTGTCCACTTGATCGATTTTCTCCATCCTTTCTGCTGATTGGTGTTGATTTCTGTAATTAACGCGGTAGGGTTGATGTGATCATCTTGAAGTATCATGGTAATGATCTCATCCTGTGCGGCTCTAACGAATCGATCTTCTCCAAATAGTAGACTCACGACTTGTTCGTCTAGGCAAGGTGCTTGACGAGTCTTGACGGTAGGAACCGTTTCTGGCGGAATGAAGTAGCAATCGTGAAAGATCTCGATTTCGGCTAGCTTTCTTTCGAGATGGTGCCAAGGTTCGGGAAATCCATGAAAGAGTTCTTGATTTCCTTGCCTAACAAAGTATCCATTTAGGGTAGGGAGATAGGGTCGCATTTGGATTCCCACATTCTTACGGTTTTGAAATTGAGCGAGCATCTCGAGAACTTCCTCTTTGGTGGGTTTGTATCCTAATCCAAGGGGTATTCTTTGTGAATTACCCTCTTTGTAGGGTGCAAAGGTGTTTCTTCGGATAGGATTCAAAGGCATTCCCGGGACGTATCCCTGGGTTTTGAGTATGTGGTTGACCACTAAGTTAGAGTAGGGATTGAAGTATAATGGTGCCAATTCACTCTCTATGACGTTTATGATATGGAAGCCCCCAAGTTCATGTACTGGATCTGTAAGGACTTGATTGCTTGACTTCTTTTCGATGATTGCCTTGATGGGCGACGAAGTGATCGTCACCACCTTACCATTTAGTGGGATTTTGATTTTCTCGTGGAGTGTGGATGTTATCGCTTTGGAAGCGTGAATCGGAAGCGTGAATCCAGGGTCTTCCCAGAAGTATGTTGAAGGATGCCTCAATGTCCACTATTTGGAAATTGACCTTTCGCTCAATCGGCCCTGTGGCTATGGTTAGTTCAACAAGTCCCACCACCTTTCATCGTGTACCATCATATGCGCGAACACCTTGGTTGGTAGGGGTCCAATCTGATTCTTTCATGCCCAATTTGTATGCCGTTTTTAAGGGTATAACATTGACTGCGGAGCCATCATCTACCAAGGTCATTGGCACATTCTTCTTTAAGCAAATGACGGTGATATAAAGAGCCAAGTTATGACTAGCACCGAAGGGTGCCAAATCCTCATCCGAGAAAGTAATAGAATTACTTAGCTTTGGTGATTCTTGGAAGAACAAGTTGACCACGTCGTCGGGTGTGGAGTTATGTGCCACATTTAGTTTGGCCAAAGCTTGCAGTAAAGCTTGGCGATGTGGGAATGAGCTTGACACTAGTTGCCAGACTGAAAGATCAGCCTTTGTCTTTTGTAGTTGCTTTAGTAGATGGTCGGTAGAGTCTTCTTCATTATCATTTGGTGTGACCACATTGGTTGGACCGTTTGCTATGGGACCATTTTGAGAAGTATTTTGGTATGGGCGCCCTAAACGAGTGAGGTGATCTACATCTTGATTTTCACAATTCTGGACTATTTCCTCACTGACTTTGACTAAGTAGTGTTTAGTGAGATACTCATCTTCATCATCATCGGCCCATATTCCATTGATGGTAACAAGTTCCCTCATTCTCATGATTTCAGCTTCTAATTGGATAATTTGGTCGACTAGTTCATCAACCATGGCTACTACTTCTTGCATTGTAGTGTTTCGAGAGAAAGCTAGTGGTGCGCGTTCTTTAGGTGTGGCATTGGGGCCACGTAAGGTTGCCACTGTACTTTCTAGTTCCATGACTTGCCTATCCACACTTTTTGCCCATGCGATGAAATCAGTGATGGTTGGAGAAATGGTGGAGTAATTCCCTTCATTTTCTATTGCATGAACTTCGTTTTCGACTGGAGAAATGAGATGTGAACAATCTATGGTAGATTCTTCATTTGTAATCACTAGAACTCCAAGAGGATTCTGAGTGTTGTTGGGCTTACCTCCAGGTGGAATTGGTAGACGACCGTCTTCAATCATATCTTGAAGTATATTTTTCAATTTGTAACATTTCTCTGTATCATGTGAATTTCCTTGGAGGGGTACTTTTCTTAGATGGCTCAAGGAGGTTAACTTCATCAGTCTTGCTAGTAGAGCCGTAAGAACGACTTGTTGAGCCTTGATATCCACGACCCATCGTTTTGGACAAGAGCCCTTTACGAATGTCATCTTCGATCCTTGTTCCTAGTACGGTCAAATCTTTGAAAGTCTTGATGTTTGGATACCTCAAATGATTTGCGTAGATGGGCTTTAGGTTGTCCACGAATTTCTCCACAAGGGTAGCCTCATCTAGACGTTCAACAAGTTGAGTACTAGTCTTCCTCCACCGACTTAGGAAATCGGTGAAACCTTCTTTGTCATTTTGGGTAAGAACCTCTAAAGTGCGCATGTTGACTTGAATTTCAGCATTATCCGCATATTGTTTAGCAAACTCGATTGCGGCATCGTCCCAAGTAGCGATTTTCTTATGTTCCAGCGAATAGAACCATTGTTTTGGGATGGTGTCAAGAGATGAAGGAAAGATCCTTAAGAACATCTCAGGTTTAATGCCTTTGATAGACATGTAATCCTTAAAGGCACGGATATGGTTCAAAGGGTTTCCATGCCCCTTGAATTTCGGGATATCCGTCATGTTGAAGTTGGTTGGCAACTTAGAACTTACAGCCTCATATTTGCGATTATTCTCCCTATAAATGTCATCCCCTTTGAGATACATCAATTGTTCCTCTAAGTAATGGAGTCGTTTCTCAGCTGCAGTCATACCAATGGGAGGGTTTTCGTCCCCGAAGTTGTTCACGAAGTCATCGGCTATTTCACTTTCTCGAGGAGACATCCTTGTTTCCACGGCATATATTCGGCCCTCAATGGTGTCAAGACGATCATACACTTGGTCTTGAGTAACTTGGATACGAACTAGCGCGGCTAGGATTTGATCATTACCGTTCTGGAGTTGGTTGAAGTTCGCGTCGCTTGTTTCAGGCATCTTAGAAACTGAATAAGAGATCAACGACAAATCAAAACATGATCGACCACTCTAGCACACTTACTTGAAAAGAAATGTTTTGACTCGTGAAGTGGGAGTATGCCACTTGTGTCAAGTGAGTTTTGAGGAAATGACAAAGTTCGAAATATGTTGGTCCTAGTCAACTTTAGTATAGTTGTAGGAGTGGACGTGAAGTGAGGCTTTGAAATGGGTTTTGAGGCCCGAATTTTGACTCGACAATTGGACAGAGTTTCTACTTGTTTTGCGCTAATATAAGGCCCAAATTTTCGAAATTTTACATTTTAAAGAAGGATTTTGAATTTACAAAATCGTCATGGTTTTGTTTAGAAAAGGGTGATCACGTATGGTACAAACAATATACAAGCATTATAACGAGATGCTGAGTGCATTTAAATGGGTTTTGGTTTAAAGGGTGGGTTGCCATACCGAACAATCAAACCCGAAGTCTGTGGAGAGGCTCGTACCAAACAAGAGTAAGACCGATTCCTAGTCCATTTCCTCAAGTAGTGAAAGTCCTTGATACAAACAAGAGTAAGTACCATGGTATGGATGATGTCAATCACTATCCATCCTTAGGCCCAAATAAGAATTAGGACCGTTTAGACGGGACGATTGGTCGAATGAGTTGGGTTGGGCCTAGGAAGGCCGAATGAAACGATCTAGGAAGACCGAGTTATGAAAACCGACAATTGTCTTGTACAAACTATTTCCTAACCTTGTTCAAGTTTCACCCTTTTGGCTACATGTAAGTGTATTATCCCCAGCGGAGTCGCCAAACTGTGGACATGGGCCCACGGGGGCTCTTGGGAACAAGCGTTTGCATTTGTGGAGTCGCCACCATTTTATTGTGGAAAATTGGAAACCGTTCGAATACCTCGTGTCATGTCAAGACACAAAGTAGTGACATGAACACCAAGAACTCGTTACCCTTAGCATTCTATGTCAAGAATGACTCTCGTGGATGCCAATGAACACGGATGTTCACAGAGATCTGGAGTAAGGGGTGAGGGTACGTATTAGGAAGGTCTTTTGATCGAACACCTAATCCCGCCCGCCTCAATAGCAGCCTCTACTAATGATTAGGGAAATTGTCTATACTCGATATATTGTCGATTATATACATGCAATGTAATATCCATTAAATTAATCCTAACATGTGAGAATTAATACTAAGTCGGTTAACACGTAATTTAGCATACAATTGGGTCAAAGTAGGAATTTAAGTTCAATTACATGTGAAGGCATGCAAGTGATACAATAAAAGGAATACAATAATAAATACAATAAAGAAGAATTACAATAATTACAACGGGTTTAATGATTTATGTCGAAAATACCTTTAAAACGGATAATTTGAGAAAAGAAAGAATAAAGGAATAAACGAACAGGAACTTAGGGATAATACGAATAATAGTTAATTAAATACGTAATTAATAAACTAGGTCAAGGCAACACGGGAGTTCAGAGACAGAAATCAACCAGGAAGAGGCGCAGCAGTTGCTGCGTCCGTTCCTTGGCTCAGTTCTGGCTGTGAAGCCGAAATTGCAAGTCGTTAACGTTCGTTGGTTAATTTAATGATTGATTGTATTATTTACTCGGATGGAAGTGATTAATAGGTTATTTACATATGGTTGACGGTCATGAAAGCGATAAACATGGAACAAACGAAATAGGACGAACTATTCACAAGATTAAAAGAGTTAATAATTAACAAATTAAGGAACTAACTAATTAATTAGGTTAAATATGACGAATTAATGATGGAATAATGATGAATATGATAATAAACCGGTAGGAATATATCAAAGGTTGAATTCCAGAAACCCAATATGAATGAATTGAATTTCTACAACCCGGTTTGACTTTAATGACGAAAACCCGCAAATATTGGTTATTTGGGATTTAAGTCGGGAATTTAATGACGAATTATATGTTAACGATGATGAACAATATGTTAAATTATCATGTGAACGAAATAAGAACAAACAAAGAGGAAAGAAAACAAAAGGACGAAACCAACAGAAGACGAAGGAAGAAGAAGAGAAGCAAGAACGGCGACAACCCCAGGAAGAGCCGCAGCAAGTGCTGCGTCCTTTCCAAGAGGCGCATCAGTTGCTGCGTCCCTTCTCGACGTCTGTCTCCTGTTAATCCGTAAAAAGGGTTTAAACAAAGGGTTTTAGAAATCGGTTTTAATTGTATTTTCGACATAAACCTTACAATATGATTACAACAATAAAGAAAAATAAATAAAAGGGAGATTTACACCCTCAGAATTACATGTTTGACGAAATGAGATGAACTAAGTTAACGTTTAGTGATGCTCGACTCGAATGTAGACGAAAGTGCCCTCGTAAGAGGAAATTAAACAGATTGATTAAAGTTGATTATGGTGGAGTTGGTCAAATTGGTCGGTCATGCAAAACGAGGCTGGTACTCAGAAGGATCCGAGCTTACGTGGTCGAAAGTTCAAACACGTAGACGCCAAAAAGTAAGAACGTGGTCTAGAATGCAAAGGGAGAAGAGAAGGGCGGACACTCGCGTGAGAAATATGTGAGACCGAAGGTCTCTATTTATACTAATCACACGGAGGAAGTAGGGTTTTCGGAGAAACTTTGGAAGTGAATCTCGAAATGATATGAAGAAGATACGAAAAATACGCAGAAAAGGACTTGGGAAGAGGCGCAGCAAGCACTGCATCTCTTGGAAGAGGCGCAACACCTGCTGCGTCCTTTCCCAAGTGGTTTCCTCCTGCGGAAGAAAGATTTTCGTGTTTAGTTTATGGAATAACGGAATAATTTGGTTTTCCTTAATATTTTGTGTGAATATTACGGGAAATTGTTTGCCAAAGATTAAAAGATTTATAAAATATGGAATAGAAATATCAAGGAACATTCGAACATTTCGACTCGGTTTGAAAAAAAATGAAGACGGTTTTAGGCCCGGACTCCAAATGTACTCTAATTACTGCCAAAACGACCGTATCGGCACGTAGATGACAATTAAGAGGTAGACATAAATGTTTGAGCGATCACTTGACGATAAACTTACGAACTGTCACAAATCGTTCCGCATACCAAACATGCGGCCCAATCATGAACGGGTGGTTGGCGGGAGGTGCAGAAATGAGGTATCTACATAAACCGTTTGAAACTTTCAGACGGAATATGTCGTCAGAAATGAGACCTAACTAATGGTTAATTAGTTCACTAATGTTAGGTCTGAATTTTTCTACTACGTCATAGACTAACTCTGTAGGTCATCACTTTATATACTCGTCTAACACAACAAATTATGGAGGTGTTTGGTTGACAACTTTGAAATGGAATGAAATGGAGTTAAACCATTTTATTGTTTGGTTAGGGTGATTTGAAATGGAGTTAGATATCTAACGGATTTTAACTCCACCCAAACCCTTGGAATCCATACTCATCTTCCTCCCTTGAAATCAAATTGCATTCCCCAAATTTATTTACTCTCAACCAAACAATATTGAGCAAGAATGGATTTAGACCTCGTACTCCTTATACTATAAAACTTAATTACACTTTATTCCGCTTTGTTGAACCAAACAACCCCCAAGCACCAAAATGAAGCTTAAACTTTGGAATTAATATTAAGTATGAAGTTACTTCCTACTTTTGTGGAAGACTTTATGCTCTCATTTGGACATATGAAGTTGCTACTTATAACCATATCTTAAACCGCCGGTCAAAAGTAAGGAGTACAACCAAGGAAGTAGTTCCTACAAACAAGGAAACTCAACCATATAAGCAGAAGTATTATTTATTAATGATAGAAGAATCAACATTCAAATAAATAAATGGGCACTGAGATAACTCTTACCCACAAAGTCCCTATTGCTTGACATTACACCCTTATCAGCCTCAAAAACAAGTTTCACTCCAGCTTTAGTTAATAAGGGACCAAGACACGAGATCTCGACACAAAGTAAGGATTGAAGCCTTGATTGTCACTAAGTTTGATGATCTTGAAAAAAAATTGCTTGAAAAGATGGTTGAGAAAACTGTTGGAGAAAGCTCCAGTGGTGGATCTGGTGATAATGCTGATTTGATTAAGGGGATCAATGATATAAAAGGGTGGATGTTACTGAT
The DNA here is from genome assembly GCF_048544455.1 of Silene latifolia. Lineage (NCBI taxonomy): Eukaryota > Viridiplantae > Streptophyta > Magnoliopsida > Caryophyllales > Caryophyllaceae > Silene > Silene latifolia. The sequence goes on from NC_133536.1 coordinate 82,305,019, forward strand.
TAGCCGCGAGCTTGACACTATCACTGCAGAATTTGAGGATGCAAGCACGACTATTCTCGGATCTTTGGCTCCCTTGAGTGAGGTTAAGACTTCAATGGATCGTATTTCCCTGTCTGTTTCGAGTGTTATGCATGATATGGATGGAATCATAACAGGTGGAGATAGGTTGACTGCAGGTTTGACTAAGGCAACCCGTTTGGTGCGCAATTTTGCTTCTACTCCTACATCTAGACACACCGAGGTGATGGACCGTCTTCGATAGTTTTATGACGATACCTCACGAGCTCGCTACATTCTCAATGAAATCAACCCTAAAAAGTCTTAGATGGGCCGAGCTCTTTGGTAATGGTGACTCTGTTTTAGATATTTTCTTTCTTAGCTAGCCTTAGGATCCATTTCCTTCTCCTCTTCGCTTCTTTTAGTCTTAATTTCTTTGTTTCGTATGAACAATTTTGATTCTTGTTTCCTAACATCAACTATGTGACTTATCTTGTCCTTTTCGATAAAGTCAAGAGGAGAAAATAGACCTAAAGCTAGATTTAAATTAAGTGTCACCCCTTAACACTGACTTCTAGATTCGTTCTCTTACTATTTGATAATAGTTTTAATATCGTTGGTATGATTAGAGTTGGACATTAGATTGACTAGATGGATTTAACGTCACATGAATCTGTTGGAATATGTGTCCTCCAACAATAATGCGATCACGACTGTTGATCATGATGATCACATGTTTAAGTCTCATTATAAAGAATACAATTGGGAAGTAATTTTTACTGTCAACGGATCAACATATATCGTTAATGATTGGCTGACTAGAGTTTGACATTACTGTCGTGCGACGGTGGTGATCAGTTGATCCCCTAGGTCATACCTATAGGGCAACACTCTTAATTGATCATTTAATTAATCGTATAACGTTACGAGTTAATTAAATTACTTGAAAATTAACGGACGATTTTGGAAGTAAAATTTACGTATCACATTGAAATTTGATTAAATGAGATACGGTCTGAGTAATTGAATTGTATTATTACTCAGATGAAATTATTGTTTAAAGAAACAATGGAAATTGAATGAATTATTATAAATACAATTTATTGTGATTTATAAATTGGTAAAATATTTTGGTACAAGTAATTATGAATTACTAAGTCGATTTTTATATATGACGTATTTTTATTAATACGTTGATTTTTAATATGTTAAAAATACATAACAAATTTATGTGACATGTGACATATTGACAAATTGACAAAAATAAAATGGATTCCATTTGACATATATGTACCGAAATTAAGGGAGGATTAAGGATAATATTGTGTTTATTATTTGAGTGGTAAACATGATGATTACCCTAGTCTCTAGCCATGCAAACCTAATGCTCATTGTAAAGAACAATTCAAGCATGCATTGGCTCCCTCCCATGCCCTCTTCCACCCGGTTTTTTGAGATGAAAAACCACTTTGGTTTTTCATCTTATTTTACCTATTATACACAAAATGTTTTTGTTGTATGATTCATTCATTCATTCACCCAAAAATATTTTTAGAGAGATAAAATATTTCTTCCTTTTCTCTTCTCCTAACCGGTTTTAGAGAGATAAAAACCAAAATTATTTTGGGTCATTTTTCCTTATAAAATTAATATTGTACTAGTATTTATAATATTGATTTTAATTAAGAGTGTGCTTTGGGTATAAATCCTTGGGAGAGATCCTACACTTGGGTCTTTGTTCATCCAAAAGGAAAGCTAAAGAACAAGAGAGAAGGAGATCTCTCTTGTGCCCTAAAACCGAAAATCCAATGTAAGGATAGAAGATTCTTCTCTTTTTGATTATAGTTTGCATGCATAAGATCATTTATTAATTTTATGACAAATTAAGTTTAAACATATATGAATATGTTAAGTATATAGATCTACTTTTCTATCAATCAGTATCAAGAGCCATGGTTGTTTGCATGCAAATCGGTTAAAAGTTTTTCCGAGTTATAAAGATTAACATATAAAACTTGTATAATTTGTGTTATTATGATATATCAAGAAATTAATTTATGCATGTTAAAATTTCTGGTCCTAAAATGTTTTAGGATATTTTGGTTATTTACGGATTTTTATTGTTCATATTATTCAATAATGGCATTAAAATATGATTTTATGAGTAAAAATGTCATTTTCGGACTAAAATTAGCTATACTTCGTTTTTTCCGGTGATTTTTGGATATGTTGTCACATATATTATTTTGAGATGACCTGCAAATGTTCATAATTTTTGGACTTCTTATGCTCGAAAAATGGATTTTTCATTGTTAAAATCGGATTTAAGTGAAAAATAGGTTAATATGAGATAAATTTCGAATCTGGTCATAGAAATTTAGTATGTTGTCACATGCTATTTTACAAGATGTGTGTAAAATAATAGACTATAGTGAAGTCTTTTTGCATGATTTATGGATTTTTGAAGAAAAATAGCATGAATAGTGACTTTATTAGTGAAATATTAATAAAACATACTCTATGACTAAAGAAAGACATCATATGTTGCATTTTATTATCTTTTTCAGATCTAAAATTGAAAAGTTAATGAATATAATTTTTCACATGTTTTTATGATTATTTAGTTAAAACCGATAAACCGCAACATTGTTTTTCCGGATAAATTTTGAAATTTTTAACCTAAGTTTTTGAACATTATGAGTGTCATGGTATTTTTCCAGAATGTTCATGAGTTTAAATTTCAAATTTTGAATTTAATTGAAATTTTGTGATTTATTTGAAGTTTATAGCTTATTTTTATAATTTTAAGTCCATTAATGAACAATTTTTAGAAATATGAGTTAATTATGGTCAAATTATTAGTGAAGACTAAATTTTGAGTCCTAAGAGGTTAGGGTAATTAACTTATGCATAAATATGAATTTATGTAATTTTGTGATTATAAAATGTTGAAATCACGCAAACCAAAAAACCGAGTAATATACGATATTGGCTAATTAAAGGCGATTTAGCATAAAATTGGGCATGTTCATACATATTATAATGCTGCATTTTCTTTATGATTGTCATAATTTTAATTTATGTAATTTTTGAATCATGTAATTTTACTTAGTATGGCCTTAGTTTTAATTGGTATTACCCGAAATGTATGGGAATATCGATTCGGTTTTAATTTTTATTGTGATCTCGTATCACCGTCTTGTAATTTAATAGATTTATTTTATTATAGTTACAAATGTATAATAGGAAATTATGTAATTCGTTATGTAATTTTATTCATTCCGGAGTTCCCAAAGACGGATTTCTTCAAGATGGCGATACATAAAGACGGTGTTACCTCGAGATGCGTGCCACAACCGAAGTTCAAGGGACCAATGGAGTTGGTTTCCGAATATGTAATAGTTAAATAGTTTTCTTTTTAGGAAGGCCATACTAGGATTTATTTTTATGCTTTGCATTTTATTTATATGTCACATGCATCGCTAAATCGCCATAACTAAAACATGCATCCTCATCTAATCGAGTTCATCGACCGTGTCAATTAAAATTATCGTAGTTCACCGCTTTAGTTCACTTAAAACGTGATAGATAATATATTGACATGACCTCTCGCTAAAACAATCAATTGAGACATAGCCTTACCAAATAGTAGAAACCATGAAAACCTATTTCGTGAGGGAGTGCACTCGGCCATACCGGGGTACAAACCTTGTTACGTAGGGGAAGTGAGTGATGAATGTCTATCCACCGAATTCATGTTAATAAGGGGTATTTCGGCACACCGTGCCCTAAGTTGATATGGGTTTGGATTATGGACACATTTATTCGAAATTTGGGTTGTACTCAACGAAAGTATTCATGACGATTTCCGGATGTGTTTCGGGCTAGAGATGAATATTAATGTAAATATCATCGACCAGGAGTTCTAAAAGTAGAATCGATTAAAAGGTTAATCCACCGAGTTATGTTAATAAAGGGTATTTCGGCACACCGTGCCCTAAGTTCATATGAATTTGGGTCTTGGAATCATTTGTCTAGTTGGGTAGACGTCACTAGAAAAATGCATAAAACTTGTTTAAATTATAAATTTTTACGAGTATTATTATTAAAACGACATTTGTTTTACTCCTTCTATTTTTTTTTGTAGACCACTTCTTTTTCTCATAACAAATGGCAACACCAACCCCTAACGCCACGCCTCTCGCTAATTCATCATGGCTCCGATCCTTCATGGATCGATGTAAACTTGAAAAGAATGGGTCAAATTTCTCCGATTGGGATGCCCAACTCAAATTAGCCGCCCAAGGTGACGACAAGCTTCGTTACCTTACCGAGGCCTCTCCACCCGAACCTACTACTAGGTCGACCGCCGCCACTAGGGAAGCATATGAGGCTTACCAAAAGGAGTCCGCCGCAATGAAAAATGTCTTGATATTTGCGATGGAGGCGGATCTCCAAAGGAGAGCCTTTAAAATGGGCAACGCTAATTAGATTTACTCCAAGCTTGTGACAATGTTTTCACAAACTCCGCGGATCGTCCAATATGAGGCGGCCGCGACATTCTTTGATCTCGACTTCAAAGAGGGCCAAAAAGTTAGCCCTCATGTGCTCAAACTTATGGAGCTTGTCGAGACCTTGAAGATTCAAAAGGTTGAAATCCCCAAAGAACTTGTTGTAGATAGGATTCTACACTCCTTGTCCAAAGTCAAAGCGTATGTTCAATTCCGGGTGAATTTTAACATGCAAGACAAGGATGTGTCTCTTGAAGAATTGCACAAGTTACTTGTGCAAGCCGAAAGGGACATGGGGTTAAATGTGAACCCACCCAAGGATGTGCTTAACATAAGCACTAAGAGTAAGGGGAAGTTCAAGAAGAATGGGAGGAAGGGTAAGAAACAAGCTCCCACTTTCACCAAAGCTAGGACTTATGAAGCTAGCACTTCAAAAATCAAGAAGGGTCCTCTTGATAAATGCCATTATTGTAATGGTATGGGACATTGGAAAAGAAATTGTTCCAAATACCTTGGTGATATTAAAATTTGGAAAGATCACTCCAGTAGGTAAATGACTATCCTTTCTTTTATGTTTCTAATTCAACTATGGTATTGTGATACAAAGTTGTGATAATGTATCTCCCTTTTTATTGTAAATAGGGCCTCCACCAAGCAAAGACAAGGAAAAAGAAAAGCAAGCATAAGAAACCATCAAGAAGCTAGGAATAGCTTTCATGGAGCTTTGTTTTTTTTATTGTCTTATTTTACTCATGTTTTGGATTTGAGAACCTTAAGTTTCCGTGTTTGACATGGAAAGGTATTTTGGATAATTTGTTGTATTTTGGATAATGGTGACTTGGTTTGCAACCCAAGTCACCCGTTTTATCATTTTATCCTTTTGTTCTAAAATCCGTATTTAAATGCTTGCTCTTAGAAACATATGATTATTCACTTAAAGTGATCTAATAGACAAATATAATGACGAGATTCATTATATGTCCACATGCTTAAGGCTTGTGTATGATCATTTACAAAGTGATTTTGAGTCTATGAACTCTTTTAAAGGAATGTCAATCACTAAGTACACTTACGAAATCTAAAACTATTAGTCAATCTATGAGATAGTTCTCCTTATACTTCAAAATTCATTATTTGTGTCTCATATGCTATCTTTGAATCTATAGTGTATTTATTCTAAAGATAGAGTGGGAGAAAAATGAGATCACAACACGCAAGGCAAGATAAAAATTGTGTACTTGTGTAAATGAGATCTACGCAAGAGAGAATGATTTGAATGAAGGTATATCTATTTAAATAGTATACCCAATAGATGAGATCTATGGTCTCAAGTAAGTTCTATATGACTAAAGAGACCAAGTGAAGTAATCATAAGAGTATGTTCTCAAGATAACTACACGAGGAGACCAAAAGAAAGTTTTGGAAGAAAAATGACTAATGTAAAGTCTTAACAAGAGTTTTGACTAGTTTATGAAAAATTTTGACCAATAGTTTCAACCTTGAGATTTACTTAAGAGCCTAAATGAATCAATGTAAAATCCTAGTAATAAGCGATATTTATGACTAGAGGTTGGAAGGATTGATATACCGATATCTTCAATATCCAAAGTTTTAAACCACGCAGATGTCATTACTTAACCTCATTATGAAAATGAATTGGTTAAACCTCCTTCTAAAAGGGATATTTTGAAGGATGTGTATTAGATATTACTTATATTTAATAAATAACATTGCCACACATCATTATGACATGAATGTGTTAGAGATTTAAAATCTCTTTCCATAAGGTTAAGATGAGACCTCTTCGAAATAGGAATTTTAAAAGGATATGATGGGAACATATATGGTTTCATCTTAATAACTTTGCAAAACAACATACATTCCAAATTTTGAAATGTTTTCAATTGAGTAATCAATTTCGAAACATGTGGAATTAAGTGGGAGTTTAGAAATTATCATCTGAAGACATGGAATTTAGTGGGAGCTATCATCCTCTGAATGTTTACAACTCATTACTCATTAGGAATGACGAGCTAATATCTTCTTTCACAAAGAAGTATTTGAGTTTTCAATTCTGGATGAATTAGGACTATGATGAATCCAATTACATCAAAAAAATATTGGATTAGTATTAAGAGATACACATCGTATCAACATACACATAGGTTATTCATGTAGATGAAAATGGAATTGCCATTAGCAGTCATGGTCGTTCATTGAACCTAAGAACGGTTGATCTCATGATTATAAGTTACTAATGTTTCCGCCATTAGAATAATCATGCACATGTCCAATTATAAATCATATGCATAAGAGCATGATGAATCATTGGTAAGCCATAGTAGAAACGTCATGAATTCTCGAGAAGAATCCGATGAGCGATTTCGATGTTTGACAGAATGCTCTGTTATGTGACATGAGGTTGCACATATTAATGAAAATCCGAGCACATGTAAGGATTTATGAGAATCCTAAGCCTTTCAAGCTAAAAGGGAAAATAAGGAGTTTGGAAAGATACTTAGTTGAATAAGAAGTTGCTCAAAACTAATCTTTCCTAATATGCTAGGACTTGTGAGAAGTGCTAGGTCAATCATCTTGACAAATTGTTGCAAGACTCTGCAAAACATATACCTAGTGCATTGTGTGTGAATGGAGTACTTGATCGGTACAAGTTATATCATCCACCACAAATTCGTTCGTTATGTGATAATCGATAACGAAGTTCTTTCAAGATAAAGAACCAAAACCAAGGTCGGGAACCTTGATGTGTACTTGGTAAGGTTCATGCTATGAGAGATAACATGAATGTAAAGGAAAATGCAAGTATAAGAAGTTTGAACACATGGACACATGGCATGTTAAACTTCTATTGCAATCAATAAGTGTTTACACTTACGATATACATCACAAGGTTGTAATATGGTATTGACTACCCGAGTGTGATGTCGACATTTGTCGTTTGAGTTATTATTAACTCACCTTATACATTGTTATATCCAAACGGGTTGTGGAGACAATTGAACCCCGTTAAAGTGAACATGGATTAACATTGTATTTGCCCATAGTCACTTGTATGAGGTGACGTCTCGAAGTGACTAGAGTGTGATGCGATTGATGGCAAGTTCAAGTGCCATGGAGTCATGTGAGATGACTAGTCGATCACATAGGCAGACTGTTATGAACTTTTTGTCTGGCCTAATGACCGCTTATAGAGTTCTGGCAAATTTATATAGCCTGGTCGTGGCGAGAGCTGCTATAGTATTCAAATGAGTCGATTCTTTTGACTAAAGACTATTCGCCTAAGATGGCACAGTTTCAGATTAACTTTGATTTGTGTTACTACGACCTTTGTAAATGGGGTCAAATGGGCATATTTTGGGTTATGATGGCTGTGGCTAGTTGAAGGGAATAAGTGCGATAGAAATTGTTCACCCCTAGTCAGGGTTATAAAAATATCTCAGGGCCACTCGAGGAGTAATGAACTGGAAATGCGTGGCCACGCTCGGAATGTATCCATGGTGGATAAATCTGGTCAATCAGTTATTCTCCAGATCGAGGAAACCACTCTCGATATGATCACTTGCAAGTACGACCTGAAAGACACCTTGCATTGAGTGGGAGATAGTAATAGGACAAGAGAATTGGTGACGCACACTTGTCGAGGACAAGTGGGAGATTGTTGGAATATGTGTCCTCCGACAATAATGCGATCACGACTGTTGATCATGATGATCACATGTTTAAGTCTCATTATAAAGAATACAATTGGGAAGTAATTTTTACTGTCAACTGATCAACATATATCGTTAATGATTGGCTGACTAGAGTTTGACATTACTGTCGTGCGACGGTGGTGATCAGTTGATCCCCTAGGTCATACCTATAGGGCAACACTCTTAATTGATCATTTAATTAATCGTATAACGTTACGAGTTAATTAAATTACTTGAAAATTAACGAACGATTTTGGAAGTAAAATTTACGTATCACATTGAAATTTGATTAAATGAGATACGGTCTGAGTAATTGAATTGTATTATTACTCAGATGAAATTATTGTTTAAAGAAACAATGGAAATTGAATGAATTATTATAAATACAATTTATTGTGATTTATAAATTGGTAAAATATTTTGGTACAAGTAATTATGAATTACTAAGTCGATTTTTATATATGACGTATTTTTATTAATACATTGATTTTTAATATGTTAAAAATACATAACAAATTTATGTGACATGTGACATGTGACATATTGACAAATTGACAAAAATAAAATGGATCCCATTTTACATATATGTACCGAAATTAAGGGAGGATTAAGGATAATATTGTGTTTATTTTTTGAGTGGTAAACATGATGATTACCCTAGTCTCTAGCCATGCAAACCTAATGCTCATTGTAAAGAACAATTCAAGCATGCATTGGCTCCCTCCCATGCCCTCTTCCACCCGGTTTTTTGAGATGCAAAACCACTTTGGTTTTTCATCTTATTTTACCTATTATACACAAAATGTTTTTGTTGTATGATTCATTCATTCATTCACCCAAAAATATTTTTAGAGAGATAAAATATTTCTTCCTCTTCTCCTCTCCTAACCGGTTTTAGAGAGATAAAAACAAAAATTATTTTGGGTCATTTTTCCTTATAAAATTAATATTGTACTAGTATTTATAATATTGATTTTAATTAAGAGTGTGCTTTGGGTATAAATCCTTGGGAGAGATCCTACACTTGGGTCTTTGTTCATCCAAAAGGAAAGCTCAAGAACAAGAGAGAAGGAGATCTTTCTTGTGCCCTAAAACCGAAAATCCAATGTAAGGATGGAAGATTCTTCTCTTTTTGATTATAGTTTCCATGCATAAGATCATTTATTAATTTTATGACAAATTAAGATTAAACATATATGAATATGTTAAGTATATAGATCTACTTTTCTATCAGAATCTTTGAAAACTCCTAAGATGAGATGATATTTATTTGAGCAGGAATGACCTTAGAAATAAAATCTTAGGAAGACTTGACATCGTCAAAAAGGGGGAATTTATTGACTCTAGGTCTTGTTATGTTTTAAAGTATGTCAAGTACATTTTATTTCTAAGTTAATGTTTCTGGTTTTATTTATACTTTTATGACCTTGGTATGTTTCGTAGTATATATTTTTTAGGTATCAAAGCTCGAATTAACAAAGAAGCATAAAGATGATGATCAAAGTCAAGGGAAGACTCATAAAGTCGTCACAAAGTTTGATGTGGCTCATATTTGCATACTTTTAACCCCTTAGCCAACCTTATTTATTTTCCATGCTATTACGGTCCTTTATAGTCTTTTTTCTAGTCAATTGCTTTCTATTTGCTTCCTAATGTGTTTTTACATGTTTTGAAGGAAAAGAGCCTAACAAGGCGGAATTCGCGTCCTTATGCACCTTGGGAGCTAATCAAAAGTATAAAAGACTAGCATGAAACGGCGAAAAAGCGCCATAGACCCGTAGTATCAATAAGAAGAGATAGTAGGGCAATGGAGAACAATACCCACGAGCCCATGCACCATCCCCACGAGTTATGGGGCAGCAAGAAACGAAGAAGAAGGAAAAGCAAGTAAACGACTCGAGCGAGTTCATCATTGACTCAGACGAGCTCAACCTGAACTCGAGTGATTTCCCCCCGAAGCTCGTATGAGTTCCTCAGCAGGGATCAACCTTCCTTGGCCAATCCCCATGAGTTACACTGGACTCTTGCAAAGACATGAACTCGTTTTATGGGCTTACACTCCATGTGAGCCCTTAATTAGCCATAATCTTGTAATAAATATAAATACCTTGTCTTTAATATTTCGAAGGATGCTCTTTTAGATCAGACAAGACTTAATTAGATTAGAATATCGTTAGATTAGAATACTCTCAAAGATTAGGAGTAGATTAGCCTTTAATCCTTCCAAAAAGCACTTTAATATTTCTACAACCATTCTTTAAATTGACATCTTCAATAGTTTACATTTGGATTTCTTGGGTATGTATTTGAAGACTATGTGACAAGTTTTCATCTTTATGCAAGGATTCACCTTTATTTACGTTCATCTTTACTTTCCAAGTTGGTATCTTTCTTATCTTTCTTTAATCCTTTGTTCTTACTTGCTTCATCTCATCATGCTTAGTTTAGTGTCTTTGTTTGTGGTTGCTATGATCTGTCGCGTCGTCAACAATCAAATCAAACAATATTTATAATCTTGACAAGCATATAGCAAGTAGCAAGTGGTTAAATCGAGGTCGATCCATGGGACGGTGTGTATTGGGTTATAAGTCTATCTATTTCAAATTATGCAAGTATCACAATTGAGTGGGGTTTTGTATCTAACTTAATGAAATCAAGCAATAATAACAAGATGTAAACTATTAAAGGAAATAATTAAGATGTCATGGTATAGATACCCAGTATCTGTTGAATCCCCAACAAACACCCGATAATTATCGGACTACAACATGCTTAGGAATCGCTACGTTTGATCGACTGTATAAATTACGCGTCGGAAAACTAAAAAACGATTAAGAAAGTAAAACATTTTCAAAACATTTAAAAAGTACCTAAAATGTTTTGTGCATGACGACGGGGTCGAAATGACACTAACTAGAGTTAAAACAGACACCGGACCAAAAACCGACTCAAAATTCAAATCCCGACTCCAACAACGGGTCAAACCGAGTCAAACACAAAAAGCAAATATCACAAACCTTCCATGCTAACTATACATGGTATACTTGATGGTCAAGTACAAAAATCATGTCCTACAAAACCTAGGATAGAAAAAACCACAAATCTAAATGTGTGATAATGACAAGACAACTTGAAGACCCGCGGACATGCTCACGGCTCTTCAAGCTGCCCATGTGGCCACGTCGATCAAAATGCACACAACGACACAATCCTCTATAAATACCCCTCAAATTCCACCATTTGAAGGCACGCGAGCGTCCGCCCCCTCTTTCCTCCCTTAAAATTCCAGACCTCGACTTCCCGAGTCAACAAACGACACGTATTTTCGACCTACCGATTGAAAATACGAGCAATACACATTGTTTGGTACCTTCATTATGCATTAAGTCACTTGACTTACCACGTCGACCGCCTACACCATCACTAAAGCAAAGCAACACTCCATACTTTACAAAAACGGTTTTAAATCGAGTTTTCCGACTCATAAGTTTACACTTTGTCGATTTCTCGTCAAGCAACCTTGCATGTAAGTATGAGGGTGCAATTAATCCTCTTCTTTCGTGTTCTTTTAACCGTTTTTATGAATTTAACATGCTAAAACATGCATAACATGATCCAAAATACGGATTGATTGAGCCAAAAATGAGTTTTGACTTAAAGCAGAAGCCCCTAGTCACAAGTAGGTGGCTCGCGCCTCTTAAGGCACCCCAGGTCAGAGTTCAAATGTGTGTGAGTTCATCTTTCCTTCATTTCCATTTACTATTTGTAATCGATTTTTACCATTTCAAATATTTCAAATCATTTTTCACAACAAGCATTTTTAACCATAAATTATATCCACCCTTGGTTCCTTATACCATGACGGTTTAATCCGTGACTCAGTGATACTATTCGGTTAATTACATTTTAAAGGGTATTTTAAAGCCTTTTCCTTTCATTGTTTACATTTGCAAAAACCATATTAGTCATACATGCATAATCATCCTTGGTTCTATATAACATGTCGGTATAATCCGAGTACGATGATAAACTTTGACTAATTACAAGACAATGAACTTAATATAATTAGTTCATAACAAGCATCGTTTTACACTTTAATTACAAAGCAATAAACTTAATATAATTACTTCATATCAAACATTTTTTGCATCTTTTCTTACAAAACAATTCATGTCAAGCTTGCAAAACCGAACCTGACATCAAATATTATCAAGACAATGATGATTATTCCGAGTCCCGTTCTTCACATTAACACAAAAACGATCTCAACGACCTTTTCTGTAATACCCGACATCTGTGGGACCCGTACTTAGACCTAGGGACACGTGAGGGAACCCACACGCACTCGGATAAGACCAAGTAAGACCTAAACTAGACCTAGTGTACTTCCAATGGACCGAGTAATACCTCAAGTGGACCAAGTGAGTCGGCACTCGGTTGAGTGAGGGTGCACTCGACCGAGTGAGAGCCACTTGGTCGAGTGTGCTGAGCTGTACCCGAGAGATGATATTTCGAGATTTTCATTCTACCCAACCCTATCCCATTCATTCTTCTCCTTCTTCCTTCTCACACTAAAACCCTCTCCCCTCTCTCTAAAATACCCCCAAATGCCTTTCTTTGACCTTCAAGCTTGGATTAATGGTGGAACATGCCTCCTATGCCCTGATCTACCTTTGTAAGTAGAAATCTCACCCTTTTCCTCTTTGTTTGATGTTAATCTCGAATTAGGGTTTATTAAGAGAGATTAATTAGTAATTAATTATGTAAAGTGAGTAATTAGTGATTAATAATGAGGGATTTTATATTATAATCTAGTATAGGGTGGATTGTGATAGTTATTACATGATTTATGTAGGATGAGACAGTTTTATGAGATGGATACTTGGTGATTTAGATTAGCTTGAGGATTATGCTTAAAGGTAGGTTATCCTACTCGGTTTCAATGTTGTATAAGCATGTTTATGTGTCTTTCCTTGTCACATGCATTCATGAATTGGTTGGTATATCATGTGGGTATTGGAAGGGTTGTTATTCATAACATGTGGGATGGAATTCATGAATTTGTCATATGCTTAATGTGGTTCTTCCATTTTCTATGTATAATTGTGAATGGGTTGTGTTGGGATCTTTGATGGTGGTACTTGATTGTTGAGGAGACGTAAGACGGTTGGGAAACCGTCTTACGCTCGAGTCGCCCCTTGGAGCTTCCCACTCCAAGGGGAATGTGCACATTAATGACTTGAGTACGAAGGGACGCGTGTGGTTGAGACACGACTTCTGGCAGAGGATCCTGTTGGCTTCCGGACCCGGTACGTCTGGGCATGTCTCGGTACCTAGTGTGATGGTCGGTATGTCTGGGCATGTCCCGGTACCGGTATGATGGTTATGGATACGTCTGGGCGTGTCCCGGTACCGGTATGATGTTGATTTATTCGTGTCTCATTCATATAATCAACATGTTGCATATTTCCTTATTTATATCATGTTTTGCATTTATCATTGAAACTGACGTTGTTGTGTCCGTGTAAATGTCACCTATTTCCGAGGTGGCCTATATTGATCCATATGATATTTCCGATCATATGGGGAGCAGTTGTTTATAGGTTAGCCTTGGTAGTATGCGGAAGAAGGGACGCGGCCTGATGATATCCGAGTCAGACATGTTTGATTAGATTAGTTTAGGAGTCATGACTTGTAATCTTTCATTATTTATTTATTCGTTGTAAACCATTAAACGTTCTATTTATAAAATTGTTCTTGGATTGTATCTCTGATTTCACTACCTCGGGAAACCGAGACGGTAATGCTCCAATTATCTTGGCTGGATAGTTGGGGTGTTACAAAGTGGTATCACAGCGACGATTTTGGAACCTAAAACCAATGAACCAAAATGAACTAGGTGTGTCTAATAAAATGAACCCGATTGAGTATGATAGGAGATCGGTTTTGTATGGGTGGGCGCCCTCATATTAATGCTAGTGCCTATTACCTCAGTTGGTCACTACGTGGGTGGTTACAAGTAAGGGTGAATGATATTGACAATGTGATATGGTTGCATGAATGATATGGCTCTCGATTGACTCTTGCATGCTATGAAATTTCACATGTGTATGAATGGATTTACATGTCTTGACATCTCTTGGAAAATGATAATCCCATTCCCTTGATGTATGTTATGCGGTTATATAATGCTTGATAGGGTTATTGTTGGTATATAGATGGCAACATTTCGGTAAGATGAGTGCGAGTGTAGATGTAAGAAGTACGGATCGACAACCTTGATGTCGCATGAGCTAACCCGGGACGAATCACCAATAAGTGGTGGACTCCTGAACCTTATATTGTCTTGTAGGAAATCCGTCTATAAGCTCTTAGTGAGAATTTGAAACCCAACGGGGTCACTTGACCGAGTGCAGGTACTAATTCGGTCGAGTAAGCGGGTACTCGACCGAGTGAACCCTCGACTCAATCGAGTGGACCTGATTCCAAGGGGTTATACATTCTGGAAAAGCCATCACTCGACCGAGTGGGTCATCCACTCGACGGGGTGGACTCATACTCGACCGAGTGCACTCGGCACTCGACCGAGTGGGTTCACACGGGTTGGGTTACTCGGCTTAAAGCCCTTATTTTTCGCCAATTCTTCATTCTTATCTTCATACCTTCATATCTTCATCCCTCCAACACCAAATTCTCCCAAAAACCTCCATTGTTGCTCTAACTTGCTTGGAATTCATCCTATTTCTCCATCTTTCTCAACTAATCTCACTAACTTGGTCAAGGTAAGCTTATTCATCTTCTTCCATCTTTTTCCCCAAATTTGAATTTCTTAGATCTACTTTTAAATCCTTCAAGTTTTGTTAATTCATTGTTCCTTTTGCTTAATTCATGGTACTAGTAAGCTTTTAATACCATTGTTGTTGATAAAAATCAAATTTTGGTAGAAAATTTTTGTCCTCCATTGTAGAACTCGAAAATTGGTGTTCTTGAGTGAATGATTGGATTTTGGTGATTGTTGTTGTGTATAGTTGGACAAGAAAGGCCTAACTTTTGTTGTCATGAATGGATCTTGTATAAAATGTGTAAATTTTGTCTTAAAACTTCGTCTTAAATTTTCGAATTCTAGACAAGTCATGCCCAAATTTTGATTTTTCATGAACTAGACTTAGTTTAATTAACCTTGTAAGACTGTTGTCTTGGTTGATAATGTATTATGTAAACCAAAATAAACACAATTTTGTCTTAAAATTTGGGTGAAAACTCTTCTAAGTTCTTCTAAAATCCTCATGAATAATGCATTCTTGTGCCTTAATAGTGATTTTCCTATGTGGTGATATTGAGGATTTTGTGGTCACTACCACCTTATAAGAGGGATTAAAATAAATTGTGTCTCAAAGTCTTGAAAATTCGGCACAAACCATATTAAATCTTAATTTTTATACTCACTACTTGTATTACTACTTACTTGTTCAACTTAAAGATTTTCTTATAATGGAGAAGCACTTCACTCACCCAAAATTTCCTTTTTATTTTGACAAGCTAAATTTTATTTCTACCAACTTTGACGAGAATGTTGTTAATGGTAATGTCATATAATCACTTAAGTGAAGCCTTGAAGTATAGTGTGTCATGGATGAGTCGAAATTTGACAAGTCGGGTGATGAATTGGGATAATACATGTAATTAAGGTCATACTTAAACTCGTGTTATGTCACAAGGATCTTTAAATTCCGGAAAAATAATTTTTGTAACATAAGAAAATTTTGGAGAGGTCAACTAAATTACAAGAAACTATGATAGAAATCCTCTTTCTTTTGGTGTCTATAAAATTGAAAAGTTGAGAAAATCCTATCAATATTCAAAATTTGCTTCAATTCTTACCTTTCCCGTTCCATATCTTGTGTGATATTCTCTTGTAGCATGGCAAGGAACGCGAGAACCGGTCGTGGAAGGAATGCTCGCTAACCTCAACAAGAAGCACCGCCCGCTACCACCCTCCCCGATTACCCCTCCATAGCTTTTGAGTGTGAGGAGCACCGAGATAAGTTTGAGGTCCTCGCCACTAGGAGGATGGCCCCAACCAAGTGTATGTCGGTGAGTACCTTGGAAGCCCTAGGGATAGAGAAGGAGGTGCATAACATCTTCACGGTCCTTGGATTGGAGGGTTTGTACACCTTGGAGGAGATAAGTTACCACAACCTCACCCTCGAGTTTTTGAGCTCCTTCACCTATAACAAGAATAACCATAAGGTGAGTTTAGACTCAAGAATACCTCTTTCAACTTGAGTAGTAATGCTTTTGCCGACCATCTAGGTGTGGGTAAGCGAGTTGTAGGTCACCATGACAAGATTGAGAAGGACTTGAAGGCTTCAAAATACTACCACCTTTACACAAGCAAGGAGAAGGTTAGTGTAAGTAACATGAAAACTAGTGACATTGAGCACCCCGGTATAAAGATTTTCTTGCGCTCCTTTACCAATCTCCTCTATGGGAGGAGAGACCCGAGTAAGCTCAACTCCACGGAAGATTGATCTCAAGCTCCTACTTTAACCCCCGTCATGAAACCGTCTTCATTTTAATGCCGTGTCTTTGGTGAGTCTTGCCCCTGAGAGGATGGCCGGCGTGAAGCAATGATCCTTAGATTGTGGGGCCTTGGTGACTCGATTGGCCAAGAACATGTTAGCTTATGAACCGGGGGCGGTGGATGCACCCATGACTAAGGAAGTGGTTTATTTTGATCTTGATTGGTTGAAGGCTAAGTCTTGGGTGGTGGATGGAGAGGAGGACGGTACCTATTCCTTGAAGATTGATGATGAGTGGTACATGAAGCTTCTCGTAAGTGAGAATCTACCTCCGACTTCCCCTTTTGAGAGAGCGGGATCACCTCGCCCCGAGGCCCAAATGTATACCATCCCTAGTGACCTCACCTTTGACCTTGGGGATGTAGGTTAATATCCGTATACTACCCTTTAATTGCAGGACTATAACGTAAATTTAAACATGCAATTTATAGTCATAAAACGATAAAAACAATATGGAAACGATAAGGAATTTGAATCAACCTCGGGTCCTTATAGTGCGGCGTAAAGAACAGAAATCAAATGAGATTCCCTCCTAATTGTTGCACCCAAGACCTTGTCCGAGATATGCCCTTGTGCTAGAACAGTGTTCTCCGATTGCCTTGCAATATAGGGAGAACTGATGTGTGTTTTGCTTGAGATGTGAGATCTCGGTTTCTACAGAGAAGAATGCTCTTCGAAACCCTAATTATCTTTCACTAATGATGATTAGGTTTTAATGAGAAGGAGGAGGTCTCCTTTTGTTCTCCTATTTCGGCCAAAACCGTGACCCACAAGGGGAAGTGGGCTTCCACTTCCTCTTGGTTTTAACTCGAGGTCCGGTTCGTTAAACACTAAAATGTATATGACGGGTTTGTATTATAAACTGTTATCGGTTATCGGAAATTAAGGCATCGGCTAATAATACGGGTTATTTGAATTATTAATACGTGTCCGACAAAAAAGTATTGTATAATTATTTTTAATATACATTTAATTAAATATAAATCACGTATATTTAATTTTACGAATTAACCGGTTAATTCGCCTTAGCCCATGATATTTAATCAGTATTAAATATAATATCTCAACATCACATATTTGACTAATTACTAGTCAAATAACTCGGACTAACTTGGTTAGTCAATTTTTTTGGCATCTACATGACAAGTATTTTCATCTTGTCACATCTCTCGAACGTATCCTATAGGTGTGACTTTTAGGGACCAGTTGATCACCGCCATCCGTATGACAATAACGTCAAACTTATCTAGCAAGCCAACCGTTATTGATAAACGTGGATCAACCGATAATAATACCAAAAGTATGCCCTTTGATCCTTTTAGAGGTTTATAAGTCCTTGCACTAACCGTTAAGGACACTAACCCCAACAAGCTCCCACTTGTCCGTACAAGTGTATGTGCAATGACGTTATCCGCACTAACCGGAGGACACAAGCTCCAACAAACTCCCACTTGTCCGAACAAGTGTATGTGCGATAACCGATTCTCATATTCATTTAAAATTTCTCCCACTCAATGTAAAACAATTTGCAGATCTGGATCCACAAAGGTCGTATTTTACAATCGATCTGTATCTAGAGTGGTTTCCCCGACTAGAGAGTAACTTAACTGATAAAACGAATCCGTATCCGAGCATGGCCATGCATTTCGATTCTGACTCCTCGAGTGGCCCTGAGAAATATCGAGTACCTGATAAAGGCTGAATATTTCCTTCAACTCGACTCCTTCCGATCTAAGCACAGCATGAAATGACCCAGAAAAAATCTACTTGGCCCCCTGTTACGGATGACCGTGAGAAAGAAACCAAAGTCACCCAAAATCTGCCGTAGTCTCAAGAGACAGTCGATAGTCAAAGAATCGACTCTTAGGATCACCATGGAAGTCCTATCCACGACCGGGCAACGAATGTTATAAAACATTTAGGACTCCACGTCGATGTCACAATAGTGTCCTACGAAATATCCGTATAAATCGCCTATGTGATTGGTCAGTCAACCGGTTGACTTATGGCTCGTTGAACCCACCATCAACCAACGTCACAGAATAATTGCCAGAGTTATCAGCTCATGTGGGCAATTAAGGACTAAAAACTATAATGTTTGTTCAGTTCACTTTGTGGTGTTCAAAATTGTCGTACAATTCCACATGAAAAACAAAATATATATATATAATATCAAAACGATGATGTCGTATAGAGTACAAAAGAGAATGAATCTAATCCATAGAAGAGTACTACAACTCAGGAACACGTTTGATTCCCATGGAATTTACGTGCCCTTCATGCTTATCTTGTCGTAATGCTTTAGTGAGAGGATCTGCTATGTTATCATCTGTAGCAATCTTTTCTATCACTACTTCCTTTTGCTCCACGTAATCCCGGATTAGATGAGCTTTCCGTTGTACATGTCTAGATTTGTTGCTAGACTTTGGCTCCTTAGCTTGGAAGATGGCACCACTATTGTCGCAATAGATGGTGATCGGGTCATTCGAACTAGGCACTACAGATAGTCCATGTAAGAATTGACGCATCCATATCGCTTCCTTTGTTGCTTCGTACGCAAAGATAGTACTCGGACTCGTCGTAGAATCTGTAAGATTTGTTTCGAACTCTTCCGGTGATCAGTAGCGCCATTAAGAGTAAAAACGAATCCAGATCGAGATTTTGAGTCATCTCGATCCGTTTGGAAGCTAGCATCTGCAGAATCGGTTGCGCATAGCTTTTGTTCGCCTCCATAAGTCAATGCCCAATCTTTAGTCCTCCGGAGGTACTTAAGAATGTTCTTGACAGCCAACCAATGTGGTTCAAATTTGTTGTTCTTTGTTGGAATCGACTTGTCATACTCAATGCATATGCCACGTCCGGACGTGTGCATATCATGGCATACATGATTGATCCTATAGCCGAAGCATAAGGAATCCGTGTCATGCGCTCTTTCTCTTCCGGTGTCTCGGGTGCCTGAGACTTGCTCAAATGCACCCCTGGAGACATAGGAAGGAACCCCTTCTTGGAGTTAGTCATGTTGAATCTCTCTAGGACTTTGTCTATGTAAGACTCCGATCGAGAGATAACATCCGTCGTGGTCTATCTCGATAGATACGGATGCCAAGAATTCTTTGTGCCTCTCCCAGATCTTTCATCCGGAAATGGTTTTTCAACCATGCTTTCACCGAAGTTAAGAGAGGTATGTCATTCCCAATCGGGAGTATGTCGTCAACATACAATATTAGGAAGACAATCTTGCTCCCACTCGACTTGATATATAAACATGGTTCCTCGACAGATCGAGTAAATCCATTTTCTTTTATCACTTGGTCGAAGCGATGATTCCAACTCCTTGATGCTTGCTTAAGTCCATAAATGGAACGCTTAAGCTTGCACACTTTCTTAGGATGTTCTGGATCGATGAAACCTTCGGGTTGTACCATGTACAACTCTTCCTCCAAAAAGCCGTTTAAGAAGGCGGTTTTCACATCCATTTGCCAAATTTCATAGTCATGAAAAGCGGCGATCGCTAAGATAATCCGAATGGAACGCAAAGATAACTACGGGTGCAAAAATCTCATCGTAGTGCAAACCTGGCACTTGGGTGAAACCTTTAGCAACCAGTCGTGCTTTGTAGATATCTTGTTGACCTTCCACAGAATGCTTTATCTTGTAAAGCCATTTGCATTGAAGGGGACGAACCTTAGCAGGTAAGTCAACAAGATCCCACACGTTGTTCTCATACATGGAGTCCATCTCGGATTGCATGGCCTCAAGCCATAGCTTTGAGTCGAACTTGTCATGGCACCTTTATAGGTTGCGGGTTCACTACTCGTTAAGAGTAGAACGTCATCTATGTCATGTTCCTCGACCATACCGATGTATCTGTCCGGAGGAATAGAGACTCTACCCGACCTCCTAGGTTCCTCGGGAATATTCACGCGCCGGGATTGAAGGAATTGGTTCCTCCAATGGTTGCTCGGTGTTTGGTTCTGGAATCTCCGACAGGTCGAAGGTTCTATCACTCTTTGCATTCTCGAGAAATTCCTTCTCTAAGAATGTCGCACTAGCCGCAACAAAAACACGTTGTTCGGTTGGCGAATAAAAGTAATGACCACGTGATCCTTTAGGATAACCTATAAAGTATGTCTTGACCGATCGCGGGCCGAGCTTATCTTCAGGTCTCCACTTGACATAAGCCTCGCAGCCCCAAACCCGTATAAAGGACAAGTTAGGGACCGTTCCCTTCCATAGTTCATATGGAGTCTTGTCAATGACTTTAGACGGACTTGGTTAAGTATTAGAGCGGCCGACATAAGAGCATAACCCCATAATGAATCAGGTAAAACCGTGTGACTCATCATGGATCGAACCATATCAAGTAGTGTTCGATTTCTCCGTTCGGACACACCATTCAACCGAGGTGTTCCGGTGGAGTTAAGCGTAGGGCAATCCCACAGTCCTTCAGGTGTTGATCAAACTCGTGAGAAAGATACTCGCCACCACGATCTGAACGTAGTGTTTTAATCTTTCTACCTAATAGGTTCTGTACCCTATTTTGGTATTCCTTGAATTTCTCAAAGGATTCACTTTTGTGCTTCATTAAATAGACATAGCCATATCTACTCAAATCGTCCGTGAAAGTGATGAAATACCTATAGCCTTCTCGTGCGGTGATTGACATAGGACCACATACATCCGTGTGTATGAGCCCTAATAGGTCAGCAGCGCGCATTCCAACACCTTTGAAGGAAATCCGAGTCATCTTACCGATGAGACATGATTCACACGTGCCAAATGATTGAAAATCAAAGGCCGAGATAGCTCCATGTTTGATGAGCTGTTTTACGCGTTTCTCATTAATGTGTCCCATGCGGCAGTGCCATAGATACGTTTGATCTTTGTCACCAACCTTTAACCTTTTATTCATTATGTGTAATATTTCGTTGGTCTGATCTAAAACATAAATTCCATTCATGGAAACTGCCTTGCCGTAAATCATATCGTGTAATGAGAAAATGCAAGCATTGTTTTCTATTACAAATGAAAAACCAAGTTTATCAAGCGCAGAAACTGAAATAATGTTTTTGGAAAGACTAGGTACATAATAGCAGTCATATAATGACAACTCAAATCCGCTTGGAAGCTGGATCACATATGTCCCCTTGGAGATGGCAGCTACTCTTGCTCCATTCCCAACACGCAGGTCCACCTCACCCTTTACGAGGGGTTCGATGTTTCGGAGCCCCTGCACATGATTACACAGATGAGAACCACAACCAGTATCAAGTACCCAAGTTCCGTAACTTGCGTGGTTAATCTCAATCATATGAATAAAAGTAGAAGAGAGAGAAGACATACCAACAGGTTTGACACGACCTGCCTTTAAGTCCTCATGATAAACAGGACATGTGCGTCTCCAATGCCCAGTCTTGTGGCAATGATGGCATTCCATGTTTTCACTCTTGCTCTTTGTCATGCCTGATGAGTTGCTCGCCTCACCAGGACCACTCTTCCCCGAACCCGACTTCTTGAACTTCGCCTTACCTCGTTAGGTTTGCCGGAGCTTTGCCCTTACCTTTCCCTTTGTTTGACACAACGAGAACATCCTGTTTCGAGCTCCCACTGCACTTCATGTCCTTCTCGGTCTGTACGAGGAGGGAGTGCAGTTCATGGGGAGTTTTCTTCAAATCATTCATATAGTAATTCGCTCTAAATTGCGAAAAACCATCGTGGAGTGAGTGAAGCATGCGGTCGATAACAATGTTCTCGCTGATGTTACAGTTAAAGGTCTCGACTTCTCGACATTCTCAATCATCGAGAATGTGTGGGCTAACCGGTTGGCTTTCGGAGTCTCGCATCAAAGAAGCGAGTGGTATGCTCATAGGTCACGATTCTCGGTGCTTTCGAGAATTCCTTAGTGAGCGTGGTGAAAATCTTGTTTGCACCATGGGCTATGAAGCGCTTCTGCAAATTGGATTCCATTGCAAAAATGAGTACGTTTTTAATCGCACCCGCTTCCATACAGAAATCGTTAAACTTGGCGATTTCGGTAGCTCTAGCCGTGGGACCTGGGTTTGCCGGGAGGGGCTCTAACAAAAATTTTGAGCTTCCCGTCGGCGGTGGCAGCATTCCGCAATGCCGCCTCCCGTCCGCGAAGTTGGATCCATCATTCTTGATCGAGTAGACCGATTCATCTGATTCATGAAGATCCTAAGCCAGGACTCACGGTCCAATGTGGCACTTGGCATTGGGTTATCACTTGAACCAGCCATTTGATGTTTAGCAGTTTAAAATCGTGATCTACACTGAAAAAGAAAGAAAAACAAAACGAAATAAGCAACTCATCGAGGTGATTTAAGTCTATTTTAAAATTCATTTTAAACATGTAGACTCTCGCACTTGCATAATTGATCTCCCTCAAGAATGATACAAGTGATCCCAAGACTCAATTTCTGTAAATTGATAAGCCAACTCTTTAGCTAATTCTTCCGGAAGAACTCTTGGTCGATAGATTTCCGTAAATCCTATCTATAGTCCACCATAGTCACAGGATCGTACGAGTGACCATAGTGTTGAGATAAAATAGGTCAATCGGTTCCAACTTACCCGACGTAGAAGGGGTCATAGTATGCCTACCGACGAAGAAGGGACTCATTGGAGTTTGACCTATAAAGACCGTTCTCAATTTTGGTTTATACGAGGAAGATCCCATCAACAAAAATTATAATTCATTTTAAGTGAACGAATAACTAGCGTCTGTCGTGAATGAATTTATTTGGAAGATGGCTTAGAAACGTGTGACATGAGAATGTCAATGAAAACTAACTCGTGACCTCTATATGTGTCAGTTTTCATGCAATAAATTATAGGTGGTTTGGTTTTTAGGCGGAAAATGATGCATATTATCGTTGCATAAAAATAAATAAAGGAATGCGATACGTAAATAAAAATTAAAAATTCCTAGTGTGGCCTATCCTAGTATAAGAACAAGATACAACTTTGGAATCCACCGTTGGACCCGAAAAGCTTGTCTTGATGTTCCATCTTGATCCAAGTAGCGGGAGTGAGCATCCGGTCTCCATCTTTAGTCTTCTCAAAAATTACAATTTAAAATTACAAATATAAACCTATTTACATTCTAATTAAAACTGTAATTACAAGTGAAAAATCCAAAACGGAGATACAAGATCTCAAAATACAACCAAGACCGTGTTCCATCATTACGGTAACACGTTCTACTAAGGCCACACTAAGTTACAATCGCTTGTAAAATTAAATACGTAATTAAAAGGCATTCACGGCATTCATAAATTAACGATAAATAAAAATGCATCAACTAAAAACAAATTCATTCGTGACATAATTCAGTAATTATGTTAAATTTATCCAAACCACCTTTTAATGATTAAAATTCGTGTGATAAAACCGCTTCTATCATTTAATTTTAATCTATTATAATCCGTTACTTTAAATATAATTTAAAATAACTTAATGGTACGTGTGTGAACCGTTTCACAATCATAGCGAGTGTACTATATCCGGATAAAGTACATATTGAAGCCAAAAGAAAATTTAAATCAAAAGAAACAAATTTTCAAAGTGTTAAAGATTTAAATCCTCGATCCAGGGACACGAGTGCTCGATCGAGGGACAGAGGGCTCGATCGATCGAACGCAAGTCGATCGAGAGGTATACTAATCAGAGGTGCTCGATCGACTAAACCGGGAGGTCGATCGAGTACCTATATCAGCAAAACTACTCGATCGAGTACGAGGACAACTCGATCGAGCAGAGAGGGGTTTTGAAAGGTGTCGATCGAGTACAGCAAGGACTCGATCGAGCAAAAGGTTTTTGAGACAGGGTCGATCGAGTACAACAGGGACTCGATCGATCAAAAACAAGACAGAAACAGCACTCGATCGAGTAGAAATACGCTCGATCGAATGCTAAAGTGGCTGAAACTTCAAAACCCTCGTGAAAACATATTTCGAGACAAAATCAATTGCAAATATGATCAAAAACGCATTAAAACAAATTTGACAATTGACAAAAACTTGACATGTTGCTATAATCTCTGTATAAAATAACAACATGTAAAAACAACATGAAATTTGTAGCAAAACAGCCGTGTATAACATGGCACGGTTTGGTTTTCGAGACAAAACAACAACAAGAGCAACCGTGTAAACAAGACACGGTTCCCAAAGCAACCAAAAAAACGCAGCAAATTAAAAAAATTTCTGCCGAGTAAAAAAAATGGCTGCCGAGACAAATTTTTTTTAACCAAAAATC
Organism: Silene latifolia; assembly: GCF_048544455.1. Taxonomy (NCBI): domain Eukaryota; kingdom Viridiplantae; phylum Streptophyta; class Magnoliopsida; order Caryophyllales; family Caryophyllaceae; genus Silene; species Silene latifolia. The sequence goes on from NC_133536.1 coordinate 82,330,099, forward strand.
ATCGTTTCAACAACGTTTTATGAAAAACACATGAAAAATTCACGTGGCCTCGCTCTGATACCACTTGTAGGTTAATATCCGTATACTACCCTTTAATTGCAGGACTATAACGTAAATTTAAACATGCAATTTATAGTCATAAAACGATAAAAACAATATGGAAACGATAAGGAATTTGAATCAACCTCGGGTCCTTATAGTGCGGCGTAAAGAACAGAAATCAAATGAGATTCCCTCCTAATTGTTGCACCCAAGACCTTGTCCGAGATATGCCCTTGTGCTAGAACAGTGTTCTCCGATTGCCTTGCAATATAGGGAGAACTGATGTGTGTTTTGCTTGAGATGTGAGATCTCGGTTTCTACAGAGAAGAATGCTCTTCGAAACCCTAATTATCTTTTACTAATGATGATTAGGTTTTAACAGAAGGAGGAGGTCTCCTTTTGTTCTCCTATTTCGGCCAAAACCGTGACCCACAAGGGGAAGTGGGCTTCCACTTCCTCTTGGTTTTAACTCGAGGTCCGGTTCGTTAAACACTAAAATGTATATGACGGGTTTGTATTATAAACTGTTATCGGTTATCGGAAATTAAGGCATCAGCTAATAATACGGGTTAGCTGAATTATTAATACGTGTCCGACAAAACAGTATTGTATAATTATTTTTAATATACATTTAATTAAATATAAATCACGTATATTTAATTTTACGAATTAACTGGTTAATTCGCCTTAGCCCATGATATTTAATCAGTATTAAATATAATATCTCAACATCACATATTTGACTAATTACTAGTCAAATAACTCGGACTAACTGGTTAGTCAATTTTTTTGGCATCTACATGACAGTATTTTCATACTGTCACATCTCTCGAACGTATCCTATAGGTGTGACTTTTAGGGACCAGTTGATCACCGCCATCTGTATGACAATAACGTCAAACTTATCTAGCAAGCCAACCGTTATTGATAAACGTGGATCAACTGATAATAATACCAAAGTATGCCCTTTGATCCTTTTAGAGGTTTATAAGTCCTTGCACTAACTGTTAAGGACACCAACCCCAACAAGCTCCCACTTGTCCGTACAAGTGTATGTGCAATGACGTTATCCGCACTAACTGGAGGACACAAGCTCCAACAGGGGATGCCACCGAGAGACGGGAGGCACCACCGTTACCTACCTCACCTTGGGCTCCTATCGAGCAACCTCCCACATCTTTTCCCCACATCATGCCTACAACTATGATGACCCCACCTGATGCCGGAAACTTTGGTCAAGCCCCACCCGCCTTTGACTCCAAGTATCCCATGTCATACCTTATACACCGAGTGAACACCGACCTTGTATTGAGGGACATGCACGGGGTGGCCTACAACCAATGAGTGCGACCCGCCCACCGCCCTAGCTTTTGGTCCGGACCCGGAGACACTTCCGGAGTCTTCAAGGCCTATGGTATCCAACCATAAGATTGGGAGATCAACTTTCCTTTCGGCGTGGCATACTTGCGTGACCCATATGATGCGTGTCTATAATATGATGTTTTACATCTTTATTTCCACGCATTTTATGTCTATTATATGTAGTTTATTCTACTATTTCCCCTATTTCTGTCTACTCTCGTATTTTTATGTAATATTGCAGATTATTGCGGAAATGAGCAGAAAATGAACCAAATCTTGACCCCGGAAGCTAAGCTTAGGAAGGACATGAATATTTGACTCGGACTTGAAGTTTAGAATGCATTTCAAGGCCTGAAGATAGCAAAAGCATGGGTGCGTACGAGTTTAACAAGCAAAGAAGCACCTCACGACATTGCAGGCTGCTTCTGATGGCTATATCTCGAGTTCTAGAGTAGATAATCGAGTGATTCCAATTGGATGTGAAAGCTTATCCTCTTAGCTTTCCAACGCCGCGTAGAACGCCTGATTTGACCAAGTAACGAAGAAATGGCAGCTGTTTTAAGATCAGTGCGCGCTGCAGGAATCGTCGAATGCAGTGCATGTAGCTGTTGGTCGATCGACTGGTCCAAGTGGTCGATCGACCACCCCACGGGTTCCAGTAGCTACTGTTCGCTGCTACTCAGTCGATCGACTGCCATGCTTAGTCGATCGACCAAGACACTACTTCAGACGAGAATTAAAAGATCGAGATTTATCAAGCCCACAAGTTATTAGGTTTAGGAATAATAGCTGCGTACTTTTCCTTTATAACGTAGCTTTAGCTTTCAGTTTTATTCATTCAGTTTTCATCATCAAAATATTAGGGTTCTTTAGTTTAGAATAATTTTCTTCAATAAAAGTTACTTTCGCTTTCGGTTTTGATCTTTCCTTCCTGCTTCCATTCGGTATTTCTCTGTTTATTTATTCAGTTTCGTTTCCGTTCATAAATTAGAAATTGCTAGAGTAGTTTTCCCAAAGCCAATTATCGTTTCATGTTATTTACTTATTTAGTTATTTCAATCATGCGATCAATAGTTTTACTTGTTAATCTTATTGTTTTTATCGTAAGTATGAGTAGCTAATCACCCTTTGCTAAGATGTGAGGGAATTTGTGGCGTAGACGACGTAGAATAGGTAGACCTGTTTTGGGGTTTGGTCGATCGACTGCACCAGCTAGTCGATCGACTGCGTCGCGTAAGAATTAGCATTGTTCAATTGATTTAATTGCAATTTTTGATAAAAGACCGAGAGGCTATTTGTTAAATACTTAGGAATTGACCGACCCAATAGATCGAAAGAGAGGGGAGGGCAATAGACTACCAATTGAATGACTAAATTATACTAAGATCGTAAGATAAATAAAATTTAGGCATTAGGAATCACTTTTTAGGGCGTGAGCTAGTATTAGTGAGACCTAGGGACTAGTAGCTTAGGCTGAGCGGCGCTACTTGTTAAGTTGGTCTGAGAGGACTTCTTATTTTCCCACTTTACGTGATTATTTCAGATTTACCTAGGACTTGCGTCGTCGTAGCTACAATGAACCGATCGTCTTAGCATCCTTTTTATCATCGTTTACATCGTCAGTTTCATTTGCCTATTTATTTATTTGCATTTAGTTTAACTATAAATCAATCAAAACCCCCCTCATTGTTACCCTAAGACTAAAATATAAAGCAACTAATAATTCCCTACCTCCCTGTGGTTCGACCCTTGCTACCACTAGCTTCTGTTAGTTTAGCTCGGAATTATAAATTTTATTTTTGATACTAAACGACGGTATCAAATTTTGGCGCCGTTGCCGGGGAGGCAGCGCTAATTCTTAGTTGTTTTTAATTTTAGTCTTTCTTTCTTTAGTCTCAGGGAACTTCGGTTCCTTGAGACCGTTCTCATGACGTTCTATCTGAGATTTCCGCAGGAAGAGAACGAAAGTTTTGGCGCTTATTTCGCCAGGCTTATGGAGTGGGTCGAGCCCAGACGAGATGCATTCTCTGAACTCCAAACATGCTTGACTCTCATCAACAGTATGAATGACCCTACGCGAGCATACCTAAATTCTATTGGTAAGGGGGATTTCGCAGGACTCCCCGTAATTGAGGTATTAGAATTCTTTAATTGGTTTGCTACTGAATCTCTTAAACCTACTTTTTCTCTTCATGTTGACTCAGATGAGGGGGTGGGTGAGACCTTAGAAACCGATCTAGGAAATGCTGACGGAGACATAGAGGAGACCATTAGCGTGGTCGACAACCCTTTTTATGAGGATAGTTTAGAACCCCTTTATGATTCTTGCACTGATAGTGAGGTCGATTTGGAGGATCTCTTTGAGAACCTCCAACTTGACGAATCTAGCGATAAGGAGAGTGAGGAGGAAAATTTAGACAGTCTTGAGGTCAAATGGGATACTTATGAAGATATAGATGATGAGCCTATTATAGAGGACCCGATTGACCCAATTGACTTTACATCCCCATGCATTTGGGACGATTATCCACCTCCACCCTTAGTTGACCAGACTCCTCCACCTCACAGTATATACCCGTCTGAGCATTTAAATTCTACTCGCACTGTTTTTGGGTTGAATGCTGTTGAGCTCTCTTGTTCTCCACCTGCTGATAATTTGAGCTTTTATATTCCGCCCTTAGCTGGAGGGCGGAATTATTTTGTGAATAATTTTAGGAGCTTTCATAGGAAATTTGTTAGGCTTAAATATTATTATATTTTGATTTCCTATGCTATTACTATAATATGGTGCTACTTACAGTTTTGTGTAGCACATGCGCAGCTTTTTGACAGGTTGCTGCGAGCTTTGAGCTATTTTGATTGGGTTCATTTAGACTAGTTGGTGAAGAAAAGAGGTCGAGCGGGACTGATCGAAACAGCGCTAGCCGGAGGCAACCCGGAGTGTGATTTTTGTTATCTTGCGAATAAGCTTTGTTTTACAACTCTTTAGACTTTACATTTGGGTTTAGCGCAATTTTGGGCGCGTTTTTATGTGCATTTACAGGTTATTAGACCATGTTAACTCAATTCATTGAGTTAATTCGTGAGCAGGAACTATTCACGTCAGGTAACTTGGTCGATCGATCGATTAGAGTGGTCGATCGATCGACCTTCGCACCACAGATGGTTATTTTGAGTAACTTGGTCGATCGATCGCCAAGGCGGTCGATCGACCACCGTATTGTTATACCTCGTTCTTTTAATTAATTCTTTACACATAATTACCGTTTCAATTTTGCTTTCTCGAATTATGCGCGGTATTTTCTGTCTTTTCAGGTACTTTATGGTAGCACTGCTGGCTACTGAAACCTCCTAGCTCACGCTGGTTTGGGGAGGTTTCCCTTTGCACTTAAAATCTTGTAAGTTTCCAAGTCCCAATTTCATGTCTTATTTAGTTATTTATCGCAAAATCCCGTTTCCTTTTGCTTCTTTATACATGATTTCGCACAATGGGGACATTGTGTGATTTGATTTGGGGAAGGGTTTTGCGTCGCATTTGCATTGTTTTTATTGCATTTCAGTTACACGTTTACATTTTTGTCTTGCATTGTTGTGTATTTTCCCCTATATATACAGAAAATCCAAAAAAAAAAAATTTGAGAAATTTGAGAAATTTCAAAAAAATTAAAAAATATCATGTTTAATTTTGCATATTAGGATGAGTCAGATTGGAGTATTCATTACTGATAGTTGTCATTTGCTTAAGCCTTGCATTGTTTCACATCTTTTAGCAAAAGTTTTTGCAATATCTCGAATTTCGTTTCAAAATTTGTTGAACAATTAGACTTGACTTGAAATTTTGTCAAACTACAAAACTTTCTAAGGAATTAGAGCCTATAAACTGGTGTCATTCATGACCAGTTTCATTTAGGATTGTGAGTAGTTACTCCCTGCATATCGTGTAACATTAATTTGCACAAGTATGACATTTAATTTCTTTTTGCCTGCATACATTCGGGTTAGTGGTTGGTATTGCATGTTTGGAGAATGCTTGCGAAAATCCCTTTTGTTCATTTTACCCATTAGCTTCACATTAGCCAAAAATTGCCAGTTGACCCTTTAGCTACAATCCATAAACTAAGCCTACCCTTTTGCTGAGCTAGTTTAGTAGTTTTAGTGGTATTCGTTGTATTGTATCAATTTTGGCTCGATTTGCACTCTATGAAGTTGGTAATGAATGAAGGAGAAAAGAAAGAAAAAACGGAAAAAAAAAGAAAACAAAAGAAAAAGAAACGGCAAAGAAAAATGAAAAAAAAGAAGAGAAAAAAGTTTACTCCTATGTTTGCTTTATATTTTATGAGGAGTGTTATTTGGATTAATGAAGTGTTTGCCTAATTCATTAAGGCATTTGAGCTTATTTCATTGAGTTAGAAGTGGATGTTTTATTCGGTTTGTTAGGATGCTAGCTTGGCTATTTCCCTCTCATTCCCATATTGTTTTGCCTCTTCTTACCCATAGCTTCACTTATCCAAATCTTTGCAAGTATTCGGCATGTGATGGACCCTGAATGGTTGAAATGTATGTGCACGGTAGCTAGAATTATTTATCATACTATATTGCATGCATGATCATGTTGGTTGAGTCTAGGTGAGCGACTTTTGTCTCTTTCTCTCTTACATATAAATTGCTTACCATTTGCTTTGTTGAGAGAAGAGTGACCCGGGAGAGTCCAATCTTGAAAGTCTCGCAAAGTCAAATGTTCAACATCTCTTCGAAATATGCATAAATTCGTTTGCATGACATTGAGCAATTAGTAGTTGATTCATATGCATTAAATTAGTTTAAGTAGACGATTTTCAGTTTGTCCATGTTTTGCTCATTTCTATCTAGATTTAGTTTTGCATTTAGTTTGCTTGGGGACAAGCAAAGGTTTGGTTTGGGGAAGTTTGATGCGTGTCTATAATATGATGTTTTACATCTTTATTTCCACGCATTTTATGTCTATTATATGTAGTTTATTCTACTATTTCCCCTATTTCTGTCTACTCTCGTATTTTTATGTAATATTGCAGATTATTGCGGAAATGAGCAGAAAATGAACCAAATCTTGACCCCGGAAGCTAAGCTTAGGAAGGACATGAATATTTGACTCGGACTTGAAGTTTAGAATGCATTTCAAGGCCTGAAGATAGCAAAAGCATGGGTGCGTACGAGTTTAACAAGCAAAGAAGCACCTCACGACATTGCAGGCTGCTTCAGATGGCTATATCTCGAGTTCTAGAGCAGATAATCGAGTGATTCCAATTGGATGTGAAAGCTTATCCTCTTAGCTTTCCAACGCCGCATAGAACGCCTGATTTGACCAAGTAACGAAGAAATGGCAGCTGTTTTAAGATCAGTGCGCGCTGCAGGAATCGTCGAGATGCAGTGCATGCGGCTTTGTTGGTCGATCGATCTGGTCCAAGTGGTCGATCGACCACCCCACGGGTTCCAGTAGCTACTGTTCGCTGCTACTCAGTCGATCGACTGCCATGCTTAGTCGATCGACCAAGACACTACTTCAGACGAGAATTAAAAGATCGAGATTTATCAAGCCCACAAGTTATTAGGTTTAGGAATAATAGCTGCGTACTTTTCCTTTATAACGTAGCTTTAGCTTTCAGTTTTATTCATTCAGTTTTCATCATCAAAATATTAGGGTTCTTTAGTTTAGAATAATTTTCTTCAATAAAAGTTACTTTCGCTTTCGGTTTTGATCTTTCCTTCCTGCTTCCATTCGGTATTTCTCTGTTTATTTATCCAGTTTCGTTTCCGTTCATAGATTAGAAATTGCTAGAGTAGTTTTCCCAAAGCCAATTATCGTTTCATGTTATTTACTTATTTAGTTATTTCAATCATGCGATCAATAGTTTTACTTGTTAATCTTATTGTTTTTATCGTAAGTATGAGTAGCTAATCACCCTTTGCTAAGATGTGAGGGAATTTGTGGCGTAGACGACGTAAAATAGGTAGACCTGTTTTGGGGTTTGGTCGATCGACTGCCCCAGCTAGTCGATCGACTGCGTCGCGTAAGAATTAACATTGCTCAATTGATTTAATTGCAATTTTTGATAAAAGACCGAGAGGCTATTTGTTAAATACTTAGGAATTGACCGACCCAATAGATCGAAAGAGAGGGGAGGGCAATAGACTACCAATTGAATGACTAAATTATACTAAGATCGTAAGATAAGTAAAATTTAGGCATTAGGAATCACTTTTCAGGGCGTGAGCTAGTATTAGTGAGACCTAGGGACTAGTAGCTTAGGCTGAGCGGCGCTACTTGTTAAGTTGGTCTGAGAGGACTTCTTATTTTCCCACTTTACGTGATTATTTCAGATTTACCTAGGACTTGCGTCGTCGTAGCTACAATGAACCGATCGTCTTAGCATCCTTTTTATCATCGTTTACATCGTCAGTTTCATTTGCCTATTTATTTATTTGCATTTAGTTTAACTATAAATCAATCAAAACCCCCCTCATTGTTACCCTTAGACTAAAATAGAAAGCAACTAATAATTCCCTACCTCCCTGTGGTTCGACCCTTGCTACCACTAGCTTCTGTTAGTTTAGCTCGGAATTATAAATTTTATTTTTGATACTAAACGACGGTATCACCATACATGAGTGATGACGGGATCTATTCGAGCTATGTCTACCAAGGGAGTGGAAGTGAGGCGGGAACATCCACGGCGGCAGAGGCCATGGACTTAGATGAAGTGTGGGAGGCGGCGGCTTACAAGGGACCGGAAGAGGAAGAGGAAAATGAAGAAGAGGAGGAGAAACAAGCGGAAGGAGGAAGCAAGACGGTGAAGAGTTGATCCGGATGGGCCAAGTGGGTGTCTAGCATTGGCAAGAAGAGGAAGTCCCCTAAGTGATGGTAGCCTTATGATTCGAGATCATTGGGACTTTTAGTTATCATTCGGAATTTTGAACAATTTAGTTTTTATGTTGTAAGCCGGCCATAAGGCCAAGACTAGTAGACCTTGCATAGTAGGATGATGTAGTGATCACCATTTAGACCCCATGACATGTATGATCAACCATAAGGAAGCTTAGAGGCCATTAATGACCGAAAATTGGACTGCCCAGCGACACTCGACCGAGTGCCGTGTTCACTTGACCGAGTGGTGGTCCAGTCGACCAAGTGCCCCCTTCACTCGATCGAGTAAGCCTAAATACAGGTTCTGGAAACCCCCTGTAAATACCCCTACTCGACCGAGTGGCGTGACCACTCCACCGAGTGACTCTGACTCGGTCGAGTAACTCCTGAATTCGACTAAGTACAGTGGAATTTGACCCTTTTTGGGAATTTTAGACCACCTACGACGCATTTGACCGTGAACTTGAACTATGCCGACCTATTAAAAGTCGATTGGCTATAGAAAACTGATAGTAATGTTTTGTGTCGGTTTAAGAGGGTGATTTTATCACCCTCGTGTCTTTTAATATGGGTCGTTAAGTATGCTTCCCCTAGTATTTGACATTCGGTTTTTATGTGGTAACTTGCGCGTTCTACCTCGGTTTTATAATTTATGTTGAAGCACGGAACCCGAGAGTCAAAGAGGGCCCCTCAACGGTCAAGAACAAGGCACAAGCGGCACATGTGACCTAAGTTTCAGCTGGGAGAAGTTAGAAGTGAAGATTAGAAGAAATGAGAACAAGTGAAGAGGTCAAAGCTTTTGCAATTAGAAGGCCAAAACTGCGAGCCTATGCACAGGCTGCGCAAACAGGTGGCACAGCTGCGCACGATTGCGCAGGCTAGGGTATTTTTGGCGCAGGCTGCGCAGCCTGCGCATCTCTGTTTTACGGGGCCTTCTAATCTTCTTTTGGGCTTCTTAAGTGCAAATCTTTCTAGGTTTTCCTGAAGCCCTATATATACCCAAGAATTTGAAGACCTAAAATCATCATACACCATCATATCATCTCATCTAATTTCATATTTAGGGTTTTAACCTTGTAATAATTTAGAAGACAATTTTCATTCAAGTTGTAAGCTTTCCTGATTGTTTTGGGTTTATGAAGACTATGGAAGGCTAAATCCTTCCTTGCTTGGTGTAATTCATCCAAAGTCTCCAACTTTGGTATTGTAAGACTCTTTTAATCTCTTCTTATTTATCTATTGATCTTTCCTTATGCTTAATTCTTATGTTGAGTGGATGAATGTTAGAATTGATCACTCTTGCATCTTGTTTACCCAACTAATGCAAATTCTAGAGAAATGGTTTAATCTATCTAGGATTATTTGGAGCAAGCTTGTTGTATGTTGACTTGGTTTAAAGGATTCATGCAATAAGTAAGGAATTTCATGTCTTTTCTCATTTGTATGGTTTAATCTTGTGAGAATTGATCCTAGCTTCTTGTCTTGGCACAAATCTTAATGCTCATGTTTGATTTGCACTCATGGTTTAATGAATTGTTGATTAAACTTGAAGGACATACATGGATGGTTTAATTTGTGTATGTTAACATCTTGATTTGAAAGTATTGGGTAGATAATAAGAGGAGAGTTATCAAAGAGTCAAACTTTACTATTGTTGGTTACTAAGGAAGGATTGCACCAAGTCCTCTTTAATATTTAATTCTCTTACTCACCAAGTGTTTGTTATATTTCTTGTTAGACAAAGATTGCAATTTTACTTTGTTTCATGTTACCAATCAGCTCAAAACCCTCATTTTATCTATGTTTATCGATTGTTTGTCATTGTTGATAACCATTGTTTGTTTATAAACTTGTCATTAGTAGTCAATAGTTTATAATTCAAGTATTTAGCTTAAAAGTCCTTCTCTTGGGATTGACCCTTACTTGCACTACATTGCTTTATCAATTGGAGTAATCTAGAGTATAATTTGGCTTATAAATTGTTAATTTGGTAGTTTAATTCTAGTAACGACCTAGTATTTACGCTATTAAATTTTGGCGCCGTTGCCGAGGAAGGGCAACATAGCTAGAACTTGAGTTTGTGAATTTATGCTTAGTTGTTTTTATACTCCTCTTGTTGTTAGAAGTAAGTGAAAGTTCTAATTTGTTTTGTGTAGTGTCAAGGTTTATGTTTAATTCCCCACAAGGTGGTGAATTTACTCCCGTTGAAGAGGATTCATTCGGAGCATACTCTTGGTTATTTACGAACCCGTGGTATCAAAGACCACCTAGGGAAGCCGAAGTTGAAGAAGAACCACTTTCGGTAGACCTTATTGAAGTAGAATATCCTAGAATGGCGAATGATAATAGAACCATTCGGGAGATAAGGGCAAGAAACTATGATGAACAACCATTATGCATCACATACCCTCCTTTGGGAGCAAATGCCAACTTTGAAATCAAGGGTTTCTTCTTTCACAACTTACCCAATTTCCATGGACAAGCGGGAAATGATCCAAACCGGCACTTATTGGAGTTTCACATGATGTGTGAAGGAGCCATTCCAAATGGGGTGATGGAGGACCAATTCAAGCTTCGTGCCTTTCCGTTTTCCTTGTTGGATGCGGCTAAGGATTGGCTTTTCTATCTTACTCCGGGGTCCATAAGTACTTGGAAGGAAATGAAAGCAGCCTTCCTTTAGAAATTCTATCCCGACTCACGCCACAACCGTGCAAAAATGGCAATTACCACAATAGTGTAAGACCATGGGGAAACCATGTATGAATATTGGGAAAGATTTAAGAGGTTGGTGGCTCAATGCCCATACCATGGGTTGAGTGAGGATGACCTTCTTGTTAACTTTTATGAAGGTTTAGGCCAAGAAGATCAAAGGATGGTCAATTCCGCTATCGGGGAAGTTTTGGAGAATTATTCCATAGCGGATGCTAAGGAAATCATTGAGAGACTTGCCTCAACCACAAGAAATTATGGTAGAAGTCAAAGGGGATCAAGAAATGCATCTTCAATGGGAACCTCCTCCTCATCTACTCAAAATCTTGAGCAAAGTGTGAATGACCTAACTCATCTAGTGAAGAACATGATAGTGAACAATCCAAACAAGAATGGAGGTCAAAGGAATCAAGTGGAATGCAACTATTGCCAAGGTCCTCATTTGGAGGAAGCTTGCCCCATTATGATTGAAGAAGGAATTGGGGTGGAAAATGTAAGTGCAATGGGTTATGGAAATTACAATGCTAGGAATCCTTCCGGGGGAGGATATTACAATTATGACCCTAGTGGTAACACTTACAATGTTGGGAGTAGAGACAATCCTCGTCTTGGTTGGGGTGGTGACACCTCAAAGAGATTTGTGAATGGCCAATTAAACCACTTGAGAGACCAAAATTCCCGACAAGGTCAAGGTTCAAATTCTCAAGGAAATAGGAATGGCAATTTCAACAACCAAGGTCGAAACCAAAACTAAGGTCAATCATCCCAATTTGGCAACCAAGGTAACAACACCAATTCTCACAAGGAACCAAGTGTTCAAGACTTGTTTAAGAACATTTTGCAAGAGCAAGTTAAAACAAACAAGAGGTTTGACAAGATTGAAGCCGACAAGGGTGTTAGTGATGCCAAGGTTGCCAACCTTGAGGTCCAACTTGTACAAATTGCCCAAGAACTTGCCAAGCAAAATCAAAGGAATTCCACTTCTATTCCCTCCAGAACATTTCCTCCTAGGGAAAATTCTAGTGCTATGACATTAAGGAAGGGGAGAACTTTAGATTCCACTCCAAAGAAGAAGAGAAGGGGCAAGTCACAAGAAAGGATCATTGAAATTGAAGAGCAAATTGAAGAAGAGCTTGTGATTGAACAAGAGAAAGGGACATCTTCAAAAGCTAATGAGGAAGAAGAAAGGAATCCTTGAGCATTGACAAAGGAAAGAAAGGAAGCACCAACACAAAGGATCAACTTGAAGGGATTGAAAGAGAATATGAACCGGAGGTACCATTTCCAAGTGCCCTCACAAATCCCAAGAAGTTTGATAAAGACTACGATCTTTATGAGACTTTTAGGAAATGTGAGGTCAACATCCCTCTTTTTACTATCATTAACTCCGTCCCTAGGTATGCAAAGTTTCTTAAAGAACTTTGCACCCCTAAACGGAAGCCAAGGAAAGGAGTTGAAAGAGTCACAGTTAGTAGGCATGTCTCGACAACTTTCAAATGAAATCTTCCCAAAAAGTGTGATGATTCGGGCATGCTAATATACCGTGCTCAATCGGAGGCAAAGCTTTTGCTAGAGCTATGCTAGACTCGGGGTCCTCTATTAATGTTATGCCTTATTCCATTTATGAAACCTTAGAATTGCCTCCCTTGTCTAAGACCAATGTTGTGATCCAATTGGCGGACCGCTCTACAATTCACCCCAAAGGTCTTGTAGAAGATATGTTGGTAGAGGTTGATAAATTCATGTTTCCGGCCGACTTTTATGTTTTTGACATGGAACCGGACTCCAAGGCTACACCCTTTTGCTAGGGAGGCCTTTCATGAGAACCTCCAAAACCAAACTTGACATGTATGATGGAAATTTGACCATGGAATTTGAATGGAAAATTTTGAAGTATAATGTGTATGAGACAATGAAAAAGACCGATGATTTGAGCTTTTGCTACTTTCTTGATAAAATTGAACCTTTGGCAAATCGAGTTTACCAATTGAGTCATAGGGACCCACTTGAAGTGGCCCTTACTAACAATGTTGAGAAGGAAGGGTTGTGGTTTTTGTTGTCTCATGATGTGCAGGAAAATATAGAGGCATTGGAGAAGGAAGAACCATTATAAGAATCTAAGGAAGAAAAAGAAATGAAAGAAATTGAGGAGGAAATGTCGAGCCAAGGTGTAGCCTGCGCAAGCCAGCGCAGCCTGCGCAGTTCCCAGCTCCACAAAGCCTTGTTTTTCTTCCTCTTCTTATGACTACCAATCCAAATTCCTTCCCCTAGAGGCCTCCCTTGAAAGACCACTCCCATCCATTATAAAGCCACCTACTCCCAATCTAAAACCACTCCCCGACCACTTGAAATAAATTTTTCTTGGGGAAAACAACACTCTACCCCTCATAATCTCAAACCAACTTGAGGGTGATCAAGAAAAGAGATTGGTGGATGTATTGCACAAGTACAAGGAAGCTTTTGGGTGGAGTATTGAGGATCTTAAGGGGATAAGCCCAAACATATGCATGCACAAGATCCGGTTGGAGGGAGAAGCAAAGCCGGTTCGGCAACCACAAAGAAGATTGAACCCACCAATGATGGAAGTGGTGAAAGAAGAGATCAGCAAATTACTCTAAATGGGAATCATCTACCCCATTAGCGATTCTCAATGGGTAAGTCCCACTCAATGTGTACCTAAAAAGGGTGGTGTGACGGTAATCGAGGGCAAAGAAGGAGCTTTAATTCCCACTCGGATTCAAACCGGGTGGAGAGTTTGCATCGATTATCGCCGCTTAAATGCCGTGACATTCAAAGACCATTTCCCTTTACCCTTTCTAGACCAAATGCTAGAGAGGCTAGGGGGAAAGTAATTCTATTGTTTCTTGGACGGATACTCTGGATACTTTCAAATTCCCATACGTCCGGAGGATCAATCCAAGACAACATTCACATGCCCTTTCGGAACATATGCATACCGAAGGATGCCATTCGGTTTGTGTAATGCTCCGGGTACATTTCAACGTTGTATGGTGAGTCTTTTCTCGGATCTTGTAGAAAGAGTCTTAGAAGTCTTCATGGACGACTTCACCGTCCATGGAGACAATTTTGAAGCTTGCTTGGACCACCTAACTATGGTCCTATCACGATGCATGGAGTCACACCTTGTGTTGAATTATGAGAAATGTCACTTTATGGTTAAAAGCGGCATCGTGTTAGGTCACATAGTCTCAAAGAGAGGGATTGAGGTGGATGTGGCTAAGGTTGAAGTAATAAAAACCTTGCCATATCCCACTAATACTCGGGAGATAAGGTCGTTCCTAGGATTCGCGGGCTTCTACCGTCGATTTATTAAGGACTTTTCCAAGATTTCTTACCCCTTGTGCAAGCTTTTGCACAAGGATGTGGAGTTTGTTTTTGATGATTCTTGTAGGTTGGCATTCGATTCTTTGGTGGAAAAGCTTGTGACGGCCCCGATAATTCAAGCTCCAAGATGGGACCTCCCTTTTGAAATCATGACCGATGCTAGCGATTATGCCCTTGGCACGGTTTTAGGCCAAAGGAAAGGGAAGGTTGCTCATGTGATACAATATGCTTCTTCACTTTTGAATGATGCTCAACGGAACTACAACACCACGGAAAAGGAATTCTTGGCGGTGGTGTATTCCATTGAAAAGTTCCGGGCTTATCTCTTGGGTGCCAAGGTCATCATCTATACCGATCACAAATCTATAAGACAACTTGTAGACAAGAAGGACACCAAAGCAAGGCTAATGAGATGGGTTCTTTTGTTGAGTGAGTTTGACATCGAGATCAAGGACAAGCAAGGGAGTGCTAATGTTGTAGCCGACCATTTAGTAGGCTTCACATTAATGAGGATCTAGTGAAGACCATGGGAGTAGTGAACGGTAGCTTACCACATGAATCCCTATATTCTATGAAGGCCGTTGAGCCTTGGTATGCTAACCTTGTCAATTACATGGTAACAAAGAAGTTTCCAACCTCATTCTCATCAAGTCAAAGGAATAGGATAAAGGCCGATGCTAGATTCTACATATGGGATGACCCATACCTATGGAAGATGTGCCAAGATCAAGTCATTCGGCATTGTGTACCGGATGTAGAAATTCCATCCATCCTCAAACATTACCACGAGTACGCTTGTGGGGGTCACTTTGGGCCTCATAGAACGGCACGGAAGATCCTATAGTGCGGCTTCTACTGGCCCAAGTTGTTCAAGTATGCTCACATTTTCGTCAATACTAGCGATAGATGCCAACGTTTTGGCAACATCTCTCGTAGAAACGAAATGCCCCAACAACCGATGCTTTATTTGGAGGTTTTCGATGTGTGGGGAATAGACTTCATGGGACCATTCCCCAATTTCTATGGATACCTCTACATCCTCTTAGCGGCCGATTACGTGTCTAAGTGGGTGGAATCCATTCCCACGAAATGTGATGATGCAAAGACGGTGAAAGCATTTGTCAAGAGCAACATATTTTCAAGGTTCGGATTCCCAAAGGCCATTGTTAGTGATAGGGGAACTCATTTTTACAACAAGGTGATCTCAACCTTACTTCAAAAATATGGTGTGCTCCACAAGGTTTCTACAGCCTATCACCCTCAAACAAATGGCCAAGCGAGAGTCTCTAACCGGGAGATTAAACATATCTTGGAAAGAACGGTTAATCCCGACCGAAAAGATTGGAGCAAGAGGCTTAGAGATGCTCTATGGGCTTATAGAACGGCTTATAAGACCCCAGTCGATATGTCTCCATATAGGCTAATTTATGGGAAGGGATGCCACCTTCCCGTAGAAGTTGAACACAAAGCCTATTGGGCAATCAAAGCTTTCAATCAAAATGTGGATGAGGTGGGATTGCACCGAAAGCTTCAAATTCAAGAATTAGAAGAGCTTAGGCAAAATGCCTATGACAATGCTAGCATTTACAAGGAAAAGACTCGGTCTTGGCATGACAAAATGGTGACAAGAAGGGTTTTGAAGAGGGACAAGATGTATTGGTTTTTCAAAGTCGTCTCAAGAACTTTCCCGGCAAGCTAAGGTCGAAGTGGTATGGGCCTTACAAAGTCAAGAAAGTCTTTCCACATGGAGCGGTGGAGGTAGAAGACCCGACCTCGGGGAAAGTGATAAAGGTCAATGGGCAAAGGTTGAAGCATTACTTCAAGGGAATCGAGCTACAAGGTGAAGAGGATCTTCTAAATGACTACGTCGAGCCATCGACATTAAATAACGGCAAATTTGTAAATATTCTATCTCAATTTAATTGCTTTCCTAACATAGTTTATTGCCGCAATTTATTTCCTTGCATGTTAATTTCGTTTAATTAATTTAATTTGCATTGACATGTAAAAAGCACTTGAGGTTTGTTAAATGATGTAGTGATTTGCAAAAACCCTCTTGGAAGGCGTGCCCAAGAGGAGATGAGAGCCGAGTTTAATGGACAAGTTCATTGGAGGAAACCAAGAAGAGGGATCAAGGAAAATAGGAGCCAAATTTGGCTAAGTGTAGAATTGAGAATAAAAAGAAACAAGGAGCAAAACTGCAAGGCTAAGCGCAGCCTGCGCAAAAGGTTTGCGCAGCTGCGCAGGCAAGACAAAATATTGTGCAGTCTGCGCAGGTCCGTTGTCCCGTTTCTTTACCTTTCCCAATCCCGTCTTTGTCTTCATTGATCACTCAATTCTTCATCGACAAAAACCCCAACCCTCATCTCATTCATCTCAAAACTTACCAAATCATCTTATTTCATCAACAAACTTCAAATCTCTTCACCAAATTCTTCACAAAGTTCGTTTTTGCTATCAAAAACACATTCAAACCTCCAAATTTCTGAAAAAATCCCCCAATTTCCCAAGAACCCTAAAATTTTCCTGGTTAAATTGAAGCTTTATCAAGTGGATTTCTAGGTCATAAGGGGTTTTTTATGCACCATCCTTCTTCATTCAAGCAAGTTTGAGAATTTCCGGGAAGGTATAACAACTTTCCTCCACTCTCTTTATTTTCAATTAGTTTAATTCAATTTACATTAGTTAGTTGAGTTAAATCCTTGCTTTTGATTGATTATTGGGGATTTTTGGCAATTATTTTCTGTTAGGGAAGGAACAATTCAACAAAACTACCTGAAACAATCCAGTTTTTGCTAGTGCACATAAGGTGTTTGTTGAATTGCCCCATAAATTTTTTTTCAGATTTTGGTTGTTTTAAGTGTTTTTTGAAACATTTGTACGAAAGAAAAATGGTTTTTGGACTTGGAAAAGGGAAATCAAAGAAGAGAGGTGAGTCCTCAACCCAAGCACAATCCGATGCACCACCACCACCACCTAAGCCTTTTCGGGGGGATGAAGGGTTACCCGCACAAGCAAAATATTTCTTCAAGTTCCTTCAGAGCAAACCCTTGCCTATATCTAAATTTCTTCACCCGAGAACCTTGAGGGATATGGGTATCTATGACCAAACCCTTGCCTTCCTAACCAAGGTAGGGCTTGAGAGGTACATGAACCTTCAACCACATACTTACCCCGCCTATACTTTAGAATTCCTATCTACCGTACATATCACTGGGGAAAAGGAGAGTGCTAGGGAGAATTTCCGGTTGAATAAAGTGTGGCACACTCTAACTTTCGAGAGGGTGAGGGAGATCGTAAGAGTTACTAGACCACCCTCCTCTATAAACCCACCGGGAATGGCATTGAATGATACTTGGGTTGCCCTCACGGGAAAAACTCACATGACAAAACCTTCGCCATCACAAACCCCCCCATCCGAATTCTTACCCGGATGATATCTTGTTTCTTCTTTTCGATGGGGGAGCCAACAAAGCTAAATGATGGTGTCCGTGAGTGAATTTGGGCGATGTTGCCCGAGGGGGAGGGGGTTCCGGATTGGGCTAAGCTCTTTGTGGTGAGTGCGTCGAAGCATAGAGAAAAGAAGGGGAGTATAAATTGTGGGGGTTTGGTCACTCTCTTTGTGGCTAGCTTGGTTGGTGCTATTTCCGATGAACAACCTAGGGTGTGGGAGAACAATCTTTACAATGAAGCAGGGTTGGTGGAGACCCATATGATCCACACCGTGGACACGGTCCAATGGAGTTGCTATTGTTTGGGGGAGGGGGGTGTGCAATACATGAGGCTACCATTGAATGGCCCCCTTCCAAACGGGTTGAGAACCCGAGACTTCTTTTGTCCCGCCGAGGCAAACCTCCCCAACCCACCCCCACAAAGAATGCGCAAAAGAAGAGCAATTGAACCATCCCATGGCCCCCAACAAATGGAAGAAAGAGTGGTTGAGATTATAGAGGGGAGATTTCATGCTACCCCACATATTCCTTCGTCCTACCAACTGCCTCAAGACACCCCTATGTATGAGGCCGGGGGTTCCTCTACTCCGACGTTGGAACCATAGCAACATCAAATGTTCCAATACTTTGAGGATACCCGGGGGACTTTGAAGGAGATTAGTGGGAGGGTTGAGAGCTCCCATTCTTGGCAACAACAACAAGGGCCAAGATTGGAGAGTTTGGAACAATTTCGAAATGCTTTTGAAGAGCACAAACAGTTGGGAGATGAGGCCGAATTGGCCCAAATGAAGATGCTTGAAGGAATAGCAAGGAGGCAAGAAGAGTCTTCCGCTTGGCAACAACAACAAATCAAGCATTGGGAAGACAATCAAGCCATGTGGATAGCTCAAAACGAGTGGCGAGAGCAAGTGAGCCACCAATTTGGGGTACAAAACGAAAGGCACCACCAATATCTTGAGAACTCATATCACGATGCTCAAGCCCAAGAAGATTCCTCCGGCCTCAGTCAAGGCCTATTTGGCATGACCCTCCACCAACATAAACCCAATTACCAACCCACCATTAGTGAAACCCAAGTTGATGAGGCCTACGTGAGGGCTAAGAAAGAAAGAGAAAGAGAAAGAAGAAGAGGCAACCGGGGGGCATATGAGCAAGGTGAAGGCTCGGGCCCCTCCCACTACAATCCTTGAAGAATTTGGCACTCCTTCACATTGAGGACAATGTGAGATTTAAGTGTGGGGGAGTGAGTAAGTGTAATATATGTAAATTGCTTCTTTTGTCAATGCAAGTTCAAAAAAAAAAAAAAAATCTCGGCTAGGTGAAAACCCACAAGGGTGGGCACCTAAGGCAAGATTGGGAAGGTGGCCGAGGACGGAATGAAAACCCGAAAGGGCGTTCCGGGCAAAATGAAAAATTGAGTTACGAGGCACCATGAGAGGAAAGGGAAAGCTAAGGTGAAAACCCGAAAGGGCACCTTAGGCAAAATGAAAGATTTTCAACAAAAAAAAATGAAAAAAATTGAAAAAGTAATACCAAAAATATGGAGGGACAAGAAGGGAGTGATAAGGAGGGTCTTGGAAGGAGGCTAGTTTTAGGACTTAATTTCTTTTTGTGTCACAAAATTTTGCTTCAAATTGGTGGATTTTCCGATTGGCTACTTGAGTTGTTGACTCTTGATGATGTTTGGCCAACCAAGTAGCATGATCTTGCAATTCTTATGGAGTTATAAGAGGGTGATATAAGTGGAGTAATTTAATGATTTAGGAGGTTTTTTAGACCACTTTGCTATCACCTTGGGATAAGGTGAGAGTGGTCATCTCTTGATAGGTGATATAAGAAGGGTGGTTGTGATGTTGATGAGTCGGAGTTGGAGATTGTTGTGTCTTTGTTTGAGGGAGATATAATGAGGGCGTGTGAGAGAAGAGAATGTGTCAAAACTTGAGTCAAGTTTTGTCTTTTTAATTGGTGGTTGTTTAAGAGGGAGATATAAGAAGGAAGAGGTAAGGGAAGAGTGATCATTCACAACTACACTCTCTTGGAGACTTCATTTTGGCTATTTCGGGTTTTGCTCGGGACTAGCAAAAGTCTAAGTGTGGGGGTGTTTGATAGTAATGTTTTGTGTCGGTCTAAGAGGGTGATTTTATCACCCTCGTGTCTTTTAATATGGGTCGTTAAGTATGCTTCCCCTAGTATTTGACATTCGGTTTTGATGTGGTAACTTGCGTGTTCTACCTCGGTTTTACAATTTATGTTGAAGCACGGAACCCGAGAGTCAAAGAGGGCCCCTCAACGGTCAAGAACAAGGCACAAGCGGCACATGTGACCTAAGTTTCAGCTGGGAGAAGTTAGAAGTGAAGATTAGAAGAAATGAGAACAAGTGAAGAGGTCAAAGCTTTTGGAATTAGAAGGCCAAAACTGCGAGCCTATGCGCAGGCTGCGCAAACAGGTGGCGCAGCTGCGCACGATTGCGTAGGCTAGGGTATTTTTGGCGCAGGCTGCGCAACTCTATTTTACAGGGCCTTCTAATCTTCTTTTGGGCTTCTTAAGTGGAAATATTTTTAGGTTTTCGTGAAGCCCTATATATACCCAAGAGTTTGAAGACCTGAAATCATCATACATCATCATATCATCTCATCTAATTTCATATTTAGGGTTTTAATCTTGTAATAATTTAGAAGACAATTTTCATTCAAGTTGTAAGCTTTCCTTATTGTTTTGGGTTTATGAAAACTATGGAAGGCTAAATCCTTCCTTGCTTGGTGTAATTCATCCAAAGTCTCCAACTTTGGTATTGTAAGACTCTTTTAATCTCTTATTATTTATCTATTGATCTTTCCTTATGCTTAATACTTATGTTGAGTAGATGAATGTTAGAATTGATCACTCTTGCATCTTGTTTACCCAACTAATGCAAATTCTAGAGAAATGGTTTAATCTATCTAGGATTATTTGGAGCAAGCTTGTTGTATGTTGACTTGGTTTAAAGGATTCATGCAATAAGTAGGGAATTTCATGTCTTTTCTCATTTGTATGGTTTAATCTTGTGAGAATTGATCCTAGCTTCTTGTCTTGGCACAAATCTTAATGCTCATATTTGATTTGCACTCATGGTTTAATGAATTGTTGATTAAACTTGAAGGACATACATGGATGGTTTAATTTGTGTATGTTAACATCTTGATTTGAAAGTATTGGGTAGATAATAAGAGGAGAGTTATCAAAGAGTCAAACTTTACTATTGTTCGTTACTAAGGAAGGATTGCACCAAGTCCTCTTTAATATTGAATTCTCTTACTCACCAAGTGTTTGTTATATTGCTTGTTAGACAAAGATTGCAATTTTACTTTGTTTCATGTTACCAATTAGCTCAAAACCCCCTCTTTTATCTATGTTTATCGATTGTTTGTCATTGTTGATAACCATTGTTTGTTTATAAACTTGTCATTAGTAGTCAATATTTTACAATTCAAGTATTTAGCTTAAAAGTCCTTCTCCTGGGATCGACCCTTACTTGCACTATATTGCTTTATCAATTGGAGTAATCTAGAGTATAGTTTGGCTTATAAATTGTTAATTTGGTAGTTTAATTCTAACATTCAACGACCTAGTATTTACGCTATCAAAAACCCACACAATAGACCCTAATGAATTGTTTACTCTTGACCTTGTTAGTTGTGGGACAGTATAAGAAAATAATCGAACTATAAATGATTATATGATGGCATAAAGTGCATGGAAACATGTAGACATTCCGTAATAATAGTGAAAAGTAAATAATAGTAGTGAATACACACCATGTGACGAGTTGGTAACACTAGTACGTGTTGTGGCGGTCCGATATGATATGTGAATAATATGTTGAATGTTGAACGTGGTTGCGTCTAGTCATAAAGAGTATGATACCCGTCGTTGTGAGTACCAAAAATAATATTTATAAAACCTATTAAAACTAACAAAAGCTAGTGGTAACAGGGTCGAACCACAGAGAGGCAGATGTAATTATTAGATGTCTAATTTCAGTCTAAGGTAACAGTATGTGGGGATTGAGTTGATTTGGTCTATAGCTAAAGGCAAATAATAAATGACAATAAACTAAATAAACGGATAAAATCAAGAATAAAAAGGGTGCAAGAATGGTCGGTTCACTATAGTTTCGGCGGCAGCAAACTAGATAGGTCTAAAGCAATCACGTGAGACGGGAAAATAAGAGGTCCTTTCGGTCTGTTGGGAAATGTGTCCTCAACAATAGTGCGATCACATGATTTAAATATCATTAATAAATCTCATATAAAGAATACGTAAGGGATGATTCAATTATATAGTCGACTGATCAACATTAATCGGCAACGATTGGCTTGCTAGAGTTTGACGTTACTGTCGTGGGACGGTGGTGGTCAGTTGATCCCTTAAGGTCACACCTAAAGGATGATGCCCTTATCTATAAAGTTGATTAATTGTTTGACGATGCAAGTTGATCAATTCCTTAAAATTGAACAATTCGATTTGTGAGAGAGAATAAATATCTTATTGTAATGGGATTAAATAAGATTTATTTTAGTAATAAAATGCTTTGTTACTAAAATTATTTATTGTTTGAGAAACAATAGAGATAGGAATGAATGGTTAATTATAATTACAAGATATTGTGAATTATAATTACATGACCCATTTTATTTATGTGATCAAGTATCACTAGTCAAATTAGTGGATGTAATTTAATTAATTCATAAAATGATATTTATGTGATAAATATGCACTAAAATTAATTAATAACATGTAGCATACTACATGTGACATATTGTGTGACAAATGACAATTTGACAAAAATAAAATGGTAGTCCATTTTATAGAAGTGGACTAAATATTGGTGTGGAAATAGTTAGTGGGTGAATTATTTTATGAGATAAAATAATGTAATCATGGCTAACCTACACTAGCTTACACACCTACACTAAGTAGACTTACATGCCTACAATTTGGAGAAGTGAAAAAACATAAAGCAAAATGCCATCCTTGGCTTTTGTGGTGTTCCAACCGTGCCTCCTCTTCACTCTATGAGAATATGAGTTCTCTTACATTCATTCACACATTAACACATGCAAGTTCATGCATTATTCATTTTCTCTCTTTTTCTTCATCAAAAAACATGAGATTTTTATTGAAATTGTTCATAAAAGATTACTAATATTATTAATGTAATATATGAGTGTTAGTAATCAATTTTAAGGTAAACTACTAAACTAATATCTAGCTAATATTATTTAGTGGGGATAAGGGTTAGTCTTGGGTGCAATCAAGAGGAGAATCTCTATTTTGGGATTTTTGGAGGATCATCCTTATATATGGATAGCTCAAGAACTAACAAGAAGGAGATCTTGTTGGTGCCCATTTGACCGAAATTTATTTGGTGAGAAATTGATTTTCTTATCTCTTTTGTTTTAGTTTGCATGCATAAGATCAAGTTTTAATTTTATGACTAAATTAAAATGATACATATATGAATATGTTAAGTAATGAGATATAGATTTCCAACAAGCGGTATCAAGAGCACAAGGTTGTTTGCGTGCAAATCGGTTATTGTTTTTCCGAGTTATATGATTAACAAACAAAACTTGTAAATTTGTGATATTATGATATATCACGAAAATAATTTATGCATGTTAAAGTTTCTGATCCTAAAATGTATTTAGGATTTTTTGGTTAATTTATGGATTTTATTGTTCATTTTATATAATATTGGCATTAAAATGTGATTTTTATGATAAAAATGTCATTTTTGGACGAAAATTAGCTAAACTTCGAATTTTCCAGTGGTTTTTGGATATGTTTTCACATATATTATTTTTAGATGATCTGGAAATTTTCATAATTTTATGAATTCTTATGCTCGGAAAATGGATTTTTCATTATAAAAATCGGATTTAGATGAAAAATAGGTTAATATGAGAAATATTTCGAATCTGGTCATAGAAATTTAGTATGTTGTCACATGCAATTTTACAAGATGTGTGTAAAATAATAGGCTATAATGAAGTCTTCATGCATGATTTATGGATTTTTGATGAAAAATAGCATAAATAGTGACTTAATTAGTGAAAAATTGCTAAAACATACTTCATGACTAAGAAAAAACGTCACATGTTGCATTTTATTATCTTTTTCAGATTTAAAATTGAAAAGTTGATGAATATAATTTTTCTCATGTTTTATGATTTTTATTGATAAATCCGATAAACCGCAACATTGTTTTTCCCGATAAATTTTGAATTTTTTAACCTAAGTTTTTGAACATTATGAGTCTCATGGTATTTTTCCAGAATGTTCATGAGTTTAAATTTCAAAATTTGAATTTATTTGAAATTTTTGTGATTTATTTGAAGGTTATAGCATTTTTATTGTAATTTTGAGTCCTTTTATGAACAATATTAAGAAATATGAGTTAATTATGGTCAAATGGTTAGTGGAGACTAATTTTTGAGTCCTAAGAAGTTAGGATAATTAACTTGTGCATAAATATGAATTTATGTAATTTTTGTGATTATAAAATGTTGAATCACGCAAATCCGTAAAAACCGTGTAATATACGATATTGGCTCCTTAAAAGCGATTTAGCTTAAAATTGGGCATGTTCATACATATTATAATGCTTCATTTTATTTATGATTGTCATAATTTTATTTTATGTAATTTTTGAATTATGTAATTTTTACTTAGTATGGCCTTAGTTTTAAATTGATATTACTCGAAATGTATGGGAATATCGATTCGGTTGTAATTTTTTGTGATCTCATATCACCGTTTTGTAATTTAATAGATTTATTTTATTTTAATTACAAATGTATAATAGGAAATTATGTAATTTATTATGTAATTTATTTATTTCGGAGTTCCTTGAAGACGGTGTCACTCAAGAAGGAAATCCATTAAAGACGGTGTTACCTCGAGATGCGTGCCTCAACCGAAGTTCAAGGGACCAATGGAGTTGGTTTCCGAATATGTAATAGTTAAATAGTTTTTCTATTTTAGGAAGGCCATACTAGGATTATTTTATTTATGCTTTGCATTTTATTTATATGTTGCATGCATCGCTAAATCGCCATAACTAAAACATGCATTGTCATTTTAATCGAGTTTATCGACCGTGTCAATTACAATTATCGTAGTTCACCGCTTTAGTTCACTTAAAACGTGATAGATAATAAATTGACATGACCTCTCGCTAAAATAAACAATTGAGACTTAGCCTTACCAAAAATTAGAAACCCATGAAGTACCAGTTTCGCAAGGGAGTTGAGCCGGCTTTACCGTAAGACAAACCTTGTTATGTTGGTGAAGTGGGGTGATAAATGTCTATCCACCGAATTTATGTTAATAAAGGGTATTTCGGCACACCGTGCCCTAAGTTGACATGTGTTTGGATCACGGACACATTTATTCGAAATTTGGGTTGAACTCAACGAAAGTATTCACGACGTATTTCCGGATGTGTTTCGGGCTAGAGATAAAATATTAATGTAATTTTATCGACCAAGAGTTCTAAAAGTAGAATCGATTAAAGAGTTAATCCACCGAGTTATATTAATAAAGGGTATTTCGGCACACCGTGCCCCAAGTTAATATGAATTTGGATCTTGGAATCATTTATCATAGTTGGGTAGAGGTCACTATGTAAATGCTTTACTTGTTATTTACAAGTATTAATAAAACGATAAATGTTAAGTTTTCCACTATTCCGTTATCATATTGTTCTATTTCTTTACCACAATTCATATACGATATCATTTCGATTCAAATCTCCATTAAAACATCGTACTAAAGACAAATATGAATTTTCTTCTAAAAACCTCGAATTAACCATTGCTAAGGATCTTATGTAAAGAGTATAGATGAAAGTTATTCATTATCAAACAGGTTTTTGATTCTTGACTAACACATCTACTTACAATGGATTATTTCTCATATGCTTAATTAAATTAAGTACCTTGAAGCGATAAATTGTTTTGGTAATTAGATTTGTCAGAATTCGTAATTGACCAAAATAACGCAACCACTTCAATGAAAGTTTTAAGACTAAAATGAACAAATGAAGAGCAATCTTCATGAATTCAATTTTGCTTCTCAAAGGAAAAACTCATTGAAATGAGTGGGAGCATTCTCTTAAACCGTTAAGATGAGGGTGAGGTTCAAGAAGTAAAATTAGAATGGAATTGATATAAGGTAATGTTAAAAGTAAAGTTGTTGAGAATAGCGATACTAAACCTATCAATCCCGACCGATAAAGTTTCCACTGTCTTAAATGTTGGACACTAGAAAGGAAACTACCCCAAATTATTGAAGAATCAACAAGTTAGTTGTGGGACATCTAATGAGACCTTCTTCTTTAAATGTTTAATTGATTAAACATAAATTTTGCTAGTACTACTTCGTCAATATTAGAAACCGGTGGTGGTTTTCATCATTTGTACTTGATACATAGGATGATTAGAATATGACGACTAGCAACAATCATGTTGAGAGATAGAGTCTTTGTGTAATCAATCTAGTTTTGGATTTATAGTTGTACTTAATTATGACTATTAAGTGCATAAACTCTAAATAAGAATATAAACTTGTTAAAGATACAATAGAGGATTCACTTTTGTGACCCTATACACCATAATTGATGTATGGCTAGCCCATTATCAAGGTGATTATATTCTAAACCAAACTTAAATGATATATCATGAAGATGATGCAAGACTCAAATTGGTAACCTAAGATTAAACCTTAGATTTTGGAATGATAAACGCAAAGAGTTATCGAGTACTCTTGAAACCATTAGATCTTATGGTATATGCGTATCTTGTATTCAAAGCAAGATGTCTCGTGCCTTTTGGTTGAAAAGGAGATCGAGGTTGTAAATCATTGATCCAAAATAGGTTGATCATTTTCTTTTACCAATGATTTAAGTTGACGCTAAAATGTTCACTTAATAAGGTAAATAGAGAAATCTTTGAAGAAGTTCAAAGAGTTCAAAGGATCACGATTTAGTCGTGATGGGATTATCTAAGTGAAGACTTTGATATAAGCCAAAGGAAATGTGATATAGTATCACAAGTTAATCTCTCTTAGCACGCATTATGGAATAATGTGTGGTTGAATAAGAAATCAATCGCTATTCGATATGGTTTGGACTTCGATCAAGTTACTTTGAGTTACTTGATCCTTTTGAGGATTTTATCATTTTGTCTAGATTATTTTTCCACTGAATCTAAAACGATTCATATGAGATATGAAATGGTAGGGTACCATATTTGTAAGTTTTCACAAGAAACAAATGCTCATTTTTCCCTGTTCAATTATCACGAGTACGACGGGTTTGCGGCTCGTGAAGCTGTCTTTCTAAAATACAAGTTTATTTCTAGAAGACAGAGTGGGAGAAATTATTCAAGAGCCACAAAGAATGTTAAAAGAATGTTATGTCGCAAGAAACTGGTCTTTCTTGGCTACATGAGACGTTTTGTATAAGACATTGTTTCTTTAAGAATGTTATGTCGCAAGAAACTGGTCTTTCTTGGCTACATGAGACGTTTTGTATAAGACATTGTTTCTTTAAAACCTAGTTGGTTAAATTCGTCACTTGTTGAAAATGATGATTTCATGCTACTTTTAAGAAAGTAAAGAGCTTATAACTTACAAAGAAATTGTTTGATTCAAGTTGATTACTTCTGGAAAGTAATAAACATATGACTTACATGAGAGTGTTTAAGTCACAACTCAATATAAGGCTTAGAGCCATGAAAATCCGAAATAAAAAGGCTTGATTAGTGATAAAGGGTTTTGCACTAATAAAGAGAGATTTCAGAGCTTGATTGGTTGCAAAGGGTTTTGCACTAGTTGAAATGCTTAAGTCAATTTGGATCTTCTTAGGGATTGTGTTTCATTATTATGAAATACATAGCGAGTGAATCTAAAACCCACTTCTTCAATTAGAAGGAATGTATTCAATACATGTCTTGACTTTTGTAGATTCTTGCAATCCTAAGATAATGTGAAACTTAAGAGAGGATCTTAAGTAGGACATCAATGAGTTGGAATCAATGATTTGATCATGTTATAAAACTTTTCTCGATAAGTCGAGAAGTTGTGTTTATACATGGAGTTTAGTGGGAGTTACGGTAATTTTAATTAGTCTTATATGTGATGACATATTGATCATTGCGAATGATGTAAGACTTTTGGAGTATTATAATACATCTTTAATATCCGAATTTATGAAGATAAATCCACATGATATTAGCGTCAATAAGAAGTCTTATGTTGATAAGATTCATGACTAGTTCAACCAAGTTGAACATATTTGATTGATTCCATTTGCTTCCGCTGCCAAATCAGTTAAATAGAAAATGATGTATAACACTTCATATACTTTGAGTATGATGAATTGATTTCAAATTCGAATTTAAGTAATCTTTGCCAAGTAAGCCATAAAGATTACCCTTAAGTGCTTGCAGAAGCATTAAGGAAGTAAAGCAAAGTGTTTATGATGCAATTTTGTGTAAGGGTGTTACACAAGTGACAATTGACAATTGAGATTGCGCATGGTTTCCGACAAAACCATAATCAAAACACATTAGGATGGTTAAGATACCATTGTGGCTATGTTATTTAAGAAATAGATTTTCTAGAATCGTTCTAGGCAATAAAGAACAATGAGAGATATTTATAACGGAAATTGAGTACACTGGTAATCATGAGATGTATAAGAGGATGAGTCCCGCACACTGTGAAAACAGTGGGAGCCATTTTTGGGCTAAAGGGCCTATGTCTTGATTGGATCTCGACACGTACTCAGAAAGTTTTGTGATGCAAATGTATACATTACAAAGGAAAACAAGTATGTAGTAAGGTCAAGTAAGGTACAAGAAGTTGATAAAACCTACTAACCAAAGCCTTCTCATAGGCTAAACATGATGAGTCATGTCATTACAATTGAATTGAAATGAACAACTACATACAATATCAAATTAGATTATAGAACATGAAATAGTAATCAGGCATTGACTATTCATATGTGATAATCGCATTTGTCATTCGAGTTTTACTTTAAAACTCTTTTATTATACTTTGTTACATCCAAACGGGTTGTAGAGACAACATTGAACCCCGTTAAAGTGAACCCGGATTAACATAGTATTAGCCCATAGTCAGTTGTATGAGGTGACGTCTCGAAGTGACTAGAGTGTGATGCGATTGATGGCAAGTTCAAGTGCCATAGAGTCATATGAGATGACTAGTCGATCACATAGGCAGACTCTTAGAAACACTTTGTCGGGCAGTGACCGCTTATAGAGTTCTGGCAAATTTATAAAGCCTGGTCGTGGCGAGAGCTACTATAGTATTCTAATGAGTCGATTCTTTTGACTAAAGACTGTTCGCCCAAGATGGCACGATTTGATTAACTTTGATTTGTGTTACTACGACCTTCATAAATGGGGTCAAATGGGCATATTTTGGGTTATGATGGCTGTGGCTAGTCGAAGGGAATAAGTGCGATAGGAATTGTCCACCCCCTTGTCAGGGTTAAAACAATATCTCAGGGCCACTCGAGGAGTAATGAACTGGAAATGCTTGGCCACGCTCGGAAAGTATCTATGATAGATAAATCCGGTCAATCAGTTATTCTCCAGATCGAGGAAACCACTCTCGATATGATCACTTGCAAGTACGACCCGAAAGACACCTTGCATTGAGTGGGAGATAGTAATAGGACAAGAGAATTGGTGACGCACACTTGTCGAGGACAAGTGGGAGATTGTTGGGAAATGTGTCCTCAACAATAGTGCGATCACATGATTTAAATATCATTAATAAATCTCATATAAAGAATACGTAAGGGATGATTCAATTATATAGTCGACTGATCAACATTAATCGGTAACGATTGGCTTGCTAGAGTTTGACGTTACTGTCGTGGGACGGTGGTGGTCAGTTGATCCCTTAAGGTCACACCTAAAGGATGATGCCCTTATCTATAAAGTTGATTAATTGTATGACGATGCAAGTTGATCAATTCCTTAAAATTGAACAATTCGATTTGTGAGAGAGAATAAATATCTTATTGTAATGGGATTAAATAAGATTTATTTTAGTAATAAAATGCTTTGTTACTAAAATTATTTATTGTTTGAGAAACAATAGAGATAGGAATGAATGGTTAATTATAATTACAAGATATTGTGAATTATAATTACATGACCCATTTTATTTATGTGATCAAGTATCACTAGTCAAATTAGTGGATGTAATTTAATTAATTCATAAAATGATATTTATGTGATAAATATGCACTAAAATTAATTAATAACATGTAGCATACTACATGTGACATATTGTGTGACAAATGACAATTTGACAAAAATAAAATGGTAGTCCATTTTATAGAAGTGGACTAAATATTGGTGTGGAAATAGTTAGTGGGTGAATTATTTTATGAGATAAAATAATGTAATCATGGCTAACCTACACTAGCTTACACACCTACACTAAGTAGACTTACATGCCTACAATTTGGAGAAGTGAAAAAGCATAAAGCAAAATGCCATCCTTGGCTTTTGTGGTGTTCCAGCCGTGCCTCCTCTTCACTCTATGAGAATATGAGTTCTCTTACATTCATTCACACATTAACACATGCAAGTTCATGCATTATTCATTTTCTCTCTTTTTCTTCATCAAAAAACATGAGATTTTTATTGAAATTGTTCATAAAAGATTACTAAAATTATTAATGTAATATATGAGTGTTAGTAATCAATTTTTAGGTAAACTACTAAACTAATATCTAGCAAATATTATTTAGTGGGGATAAGGGTTAGTCTTGGGTGCAATCAAGAGGAGAATCTCTACTTTGGGATTTTTGGAGGATCATTCTTATATATGGATAGCTCAAGAACTAACAAGAAGGAGATCTTGTTGGTGCCCATTTGACCGAAATTTATTTGGTGAGAAATTGATTTTCTTATCTCTTTTGTTTTAGTTTGCATGCATTGTTGGGAAATGTGTCCTCAACAATAGTGCGATCATGTGATTTAAATATCATTATTAAATCTCATTTTAAAGAATACAATTGGGAAGTAATTTTGTTACTGTCAACTGGTCAACATATATCGGTAATGATTGGCTGACTAGAGTTTGACATTCTTTCGTCGTGTGTGACGGTGGTGATCAGTTGACCCCCTAGGTCATACCTATAGGGCAATACTCTTAATTGATCATTTAATTAATCGTATAATGTTACGAGTTAATTAAATTACTTGAAAAATTGACGGACGATTTTGGAAGTAAAATTTACGTATCAAATTGAAATGTGATTAAATAAGATACGGTCTGAGTAATTGAATTGTATCATTACTCGGATGAAATTATTGTTTAAGGAAACAATTAAATTTGAATGAATTATTATAAATGCGATTTATAAACGATAAAATATTTTGGTACAAGTAATTATGAATTACTAAGTCGATTTTGTATGTGACGTATTTTTGATAATACGTTGATTTTTGATATGTTAAAAATACATAACAAATTTATGTGACATGTGACATGTGACATATTGACAATTGACAAAAATAATATGGAATCCATATTACACAATGTGCCGAAAATTGGAGGAGTATTAGGCTTAATATTGTGTTTATAATTAAGTGGAAAACATAATGATTAAAAGGGAGAATAGCCATGCAACCCTATTTACCTTGTGAAGGCAAACTAATGCATGCATTGGGTCTTTTTCTTCCCCTCTCCTCTCCTCTTACACGGTTGGAAAAAGAAAAAGGAAAAGAGTTTTGTCTTTTATTTTTTGCTATACACTACATGTAATAGTGTGTAAGATTATTCATTCATCTAACTTCCAAAAAGGATTAAGTTTTAGAAAGATAAAATCCTCTAAAATCCCTCTCTCTCAACCGGTTTTGAGAACCCAAAAACCAAACAATTTTGGTTCAATTTTTCACTAGATTAATATTATACTAGCTCAAATAATATTAATTAGATTAAGAGTTAGCTTTGGGTATTATTCCTAAGGAGAGATCCTACACTTGGATCTTGTTCTTCCATTAAAGGAAAGCTCAAGAACAAAAGAAAAAGAGATTTCTTTTGTGCCCCATTAAACCAAAATACCATTGTAAGGATATGATTTCTTCTCTATTTTATTATATTGTTTGCATGCATAAAATCCGTATTTAATTTTATGACAAATTAATTTCGACATATATGAGTATGTTAGTATGTATATGAATCTACATTTCCTTCAATTGGTATCAGAGCCACGGTTGTTTGCATGCAAATCGGTTAAAAGTTTTTCCGAGTTATAAGAATAACAAATAAAACTTGTAAAATTTGTGTTATTATGAAATATCACGAAATTAATCCATGCATGTTAATATTTCTGGTCCTAAAATGTTTTAGGATATTTTGGTTAATTTTTCGGATTTTTATTGTTCATAATTTACAATAATGGCATTTAAATGTGATTTTATGAGTAAAAATGTCGTTTTTGGTCTAAAATTAGCTATACTTCGAATTTTCCATTGATTTTTGGATATGTTGTCACATATATTATTTTGAGATAACCTGTAAAGTTTCATAATTTTTGGACTTGCTATGCTCGAAAAATGAATTTTTCATTATTAAATTCGGATTTAGGTGAAAAATAGGTTAATATGAGTTAAATTTCGAATCTGGTCATAGAAAATTAATATGTTGTCACATGCAATTTTACAAGATGTGTGTAAAATAATTGGCTATAAAGAAGTCTTTTTTCATGATTTATGGATTTTTGAAGAAAAATAGCATAAATAGTGACATTATTAGTGGAAAATTAATAAAACATAATCTATGACTTAGGAAAAACATCTAATGTTGCATTTTATTATCTTTTTCAGATCTAAAATTGAAAAGTTAGTGAAAATAATTTTTCCATGTTTTTTATGATTATTTTATTAAAAATCGATAAACCGCAACATTGTTTTTCCGGTAAATTTTCGAAATTTTTAACCTAAGTTTTTGAACATTATGAGTGTCATGGAAATTTTCCAGAATGTTCATGAGTTTAAATTTCAAATTTTGAATTTATTTGAAATTTTGTGATTTATTTGAAGTTTAATAGCTTATTTTTGTAATTTTTGGTCCATTTATGAACAATTTTATAAAATATGGGTTAATTATGGTCAAATTATTAGTGAAGACTAATTTTTGAGTCCTAAGAGGTTAGGGTAATTAACTTATGCATAAATATGAGTTTATGTATTTTTGTGATTATAAAATGTTGAAATCACGCAAATCCGTAAAAACCGAGTAATATACGATATTGGCTAATTAAAAGGTGATTTAGCATAAAATTGAGCATGTTCTTACATATTACAATGCTGCATTTTCTTTATGATTGTCATAATTTTAATTTATGTAATTTTTGAATTATGTAATTTTACTTAGTATGGCCTTAGATTTTAATTGGTATTTCCCGAAATGTATGGGAATATCGATTCGGTTGTAATTTTTATTGTGATCTCGTATCACCGTTTTGTAATTTAATAGATTTATTTTATTTTAGTTACAAATGTATAATAGGAAATTATGTAATTTATTATGTAATTTTATTCATTAGGAGTTCCAAAAGACGGATTTCTTCAAGAATGACGATACATAAAGACGGTGTTACCTCGAGATACGTGCCACAACCGAAGTTCAAGGGACCAATGGAGTTGGTTTCCGAATATGTAATAGTTAAATAGTTTTTCTATTTTAGGAAAGGCCATACTAGGATTTATTTATCTTTATGCTTGCATTTTATTTTATGTCACATGCATCGCTAAATCGCCATAACTAAAACATGCATCCTTATTTTATCGTGTTTATCGACCGTGTCAATTAAAATTATCGTAGTTCACCGCTTTAGTTCACTTAAAACGTGATAGATAATAAATTGACATGACCTCTCGCTAAAACAAACAATTGAGACATAGCCTTACCAAATAGTAGAAACCATGAAAACCTATTTCGCGAGGGAGTGCACTCGGCCCTACCGGGGTACAAACCTTGTTACGTAGGGGAAGTGGGTGATGAGTGTTAATCCACCGAGTTCATGTTAATGAGGGTTTCATCGGCCATACCGTGTCCAAGTTGATGTGGACTTGGATCATGGACACATTTATTCGAAATTTGGATTGAGCTCAACGGAAGTATTCGCGACCGTAGTTGCATGTGTTCCGGGCTATAGATAAATATTAGAGTAATTTTATCGACCAAGAGTTCTAAAAGTAGAATCGATTAAAACGTTAATCCACCGAGTTATATTGATAAGGGTTTCATCGGCCATACCGTGCCCAAGTTAATATGAATTTGGATCTTGGAATCATTTACTATAGTTGGGTAGAGGTCACTATATAAATGCTCATATCTTGTTAATTTGCAAGTATGATTTAAAAAGACAAGTGTTAATATTTCCTTTTCCTCCATATTTGTAGTTCTTTACAATGAATCCACCAAATGTTACCGCACCGATAACTATTGAGTCATATCACAATGTTCTTGACGACGTTTGCTCCAACAACAATTTCGATACTACTAGAGAACTTCATTTCGGGATAGGTTCGGATGGAAACCTTAACTTCATCACTTCTTCTAAACCACCTACTACTACTAGACCTCGTGTGAGTCCGTCTCAGGAAGACTACCTCATACAATCTATAGGGTCTTTGTCTCTGGAAGATAAAGATGCCAAAGCTAGTGGGAGCTCTAGCAATCAAGTTCTTGCTTCAAAGGGCAAGAGGTTCAAGAAGAAAGGAAAGAAAATCAAAAACTTCAAGCAAGTTAATGATGAGTGCCATTATTGCTATGGCATGGGACATTGGCTTAGGAATTGTCCCATGTATTTGCGAAATATAAGGGACGGACTCATTGCTCCAAAAGGTACAATTCCTAAAGAAATTTATGTTATTGATATAAATTATACTTCCACTACGACATGGGTACTAGATACCGGTTGTGGTTCTCACCTTTGTAATCATTTACAGGGTTTAAGAGATGTGGAGAGGCTTAGCAAGGGAGATGTGGATCTACGCCTTGGAAATGGAGCTCGGGTAGCGGCCGAATCCAAGGGAACTTATGTTTTAGCTTTGCCAAATGGATTTGAGTTGTATTTGCATAATTGTTTTTATGTACCTACACTCTCTAAAAACATTATTTCAATCGCCATGCTAGACGTGGACGGTTTTTATTTTGTCATTAAGAACAATCGTTGTACTATTTCTAGGAACGACTTGGTTATAGGCCAAGCTTCCTCTATCAATGGCATTTACATTTTAGAGACCTCAAATCCGACTAATGATATTTATAACATTCAATCAAAGAAACTCAAAACAAGTGACCCAAGTGAAGCGTTCATTTGGCATTGTCGATTAGGTCACATAAACGAGAATCGCATCAAAAGATTAATTTCTACTAATGTGATTACACCATTTGATTATCAATCATTTGGTACATGCGAATATTGCCTACTTGGCAAAATGACTCGTAATCCTTTTAGTGGTAAAGGGACACGAGCTAGTGAACTATTGGGACTCATACACACTGATGTGTGTGGACCAATGAGTATCACCGCTCGTGGTAATTATGACTACTTTATAACCTTCACTGATGACTTAAGTAGACATGGGCATGTCTATTTAATGAAACATAAGAGTGAAGCGTTTGAGAAATTCAAGGAATTTCAAAACAAAGTAGAGAACCAATTGAACAAAAAGGTAAAAGCACTACGTTCCGATCGTGGTGGTGAATACCTTAGCCTTGAATTTGATTCACACTTGAAAGGTTGTGGTATTATATCACAACTTTCTCCACCCGGAACACCACAACTCAATGGTGTTGCCGAAAGGAGGAATCGAACCCTACTTGATATGGTTCGATCCATGATGAGTCAAACCGAGTTACCGAACTCGTTTTGGGGATTTGCGATTCAAACCGCAATTAGATCTTTGAATAATAGTCCCACTAAATCCACCGAAAAGACTCCATATGAGATGTGGACGGGAAAGGTTCCCAATATATCCTATATGAGGATTTGGGGATGTGATGCTTACGTCAAGACTAAAGCCGACAATAAGCTTGCCCCAAAATCCGAAAAATGCACCTTTGTAGGTTACCCCTCGCATTGTCGAGGATACTACTTCTACAAACCTCAAGAAAACAAAGTGTTTGTGTCTAGTGAGGCTGTCTTCTTAGAAAGTCAATTTATTTCTAAGAGACAGAGTGGGAGAAATTTTGAACTTGACGAAGTTCAAGAGCCACAAACCGAGGAAGAGACGCAAGAAGATGTTCCTTCGTCGTCTAACGCGGTTGTACCTCCTCCACTAAGAAGGACGGGCCGAGTAATTCGCCATCCCGATCGATATGTGGGACTTATCGAGGAAGATGGAACACTCGATGTATTGCTTATGGAAAGTGATGAGCCCGCCACCTACAAGGCCGCAATCTCTAGTCCAAATTCCTCCTTATGGCTTGAAGCCATGAAGTCCGAAATGGATTCTATGCATGAAAACCAAGTTTGGGACTTGGTAGATTTGCCTAAAGGGGCAAGACCCTCCAATGCAAATGGATATTCAAGGTCAAGAATGGCATAGAAGGACATGACGATGTCTACAAAGCTAGGCTAGTGGCAAAGGGATTTACCCAAGTCCAAGGTCTACATTATGATGAGACCTTCGCCCCCGTAGCCATGCTAAGATCCATACGGATTTTGTTAGCGATCGCCGCATTTCATGATTATGAAATATGGCAAATGGATGTCAAAACCGCTTTTCTAAATGGGCATTTAGAAGAGGAGGTGTACATGATACAACCCGAAGGTTTTGTTGATTCTAAAAATCCTAACAAAGTGTGCAAGCTTAAGAGATCCATATATGGTCTTAAGCAAGCATCTAGAAGTTGGAATCATCGATTCAATCATGTTATAAAGGAAAATGGTTTCACTCGAAATATTGAGGAACCATGTTTATACATGAAATTCAGTGGGAGCAATGTTGTGTTCCTAATTTTGTATGTCGATGACATACTACTCATTGGAAATGATATTCCAATGTTGTCTTCTGTTAAGAAGTGGTTAGGTAACCACTTCCAAATGAAGGATTTAGGAGAGGCACAACGCATATTAGGTATCCGGATCTATAGAGATAGATCCAAGAGGATATTGGCACTAAGTCAAGAGTCTTATGTCGATAAGATTCTTCGACGGTCAAAGCATGGACAAATCCAAAAGGGGTTTGGTACCTATGGTAACCGGGACGATATTGAGCAAGACTCAATGTCCCTCCGAACCCCATGATGTTGAACACATGAAGTTGATCCCTTATGCTTCCGCTGTTGGATCAATCATGTATGCCATGATATGCACACGTCCTGATGTCTCGTCTGCCTTGAGCATGACGAGTAGATATCAAGGAAATCCCGGTGAGAGTCACTGGATTGCTGTCAAGAACATCCTTAAGTACTTGAGAAGAACTAAGGATTCTATCCTTGTGTTTGGAGGAGACACTGAGTTGCGTGTTAATGGATACACGGACTCAAGTTTTCAAACAGATAGAGATGACATGAAATCACAAGCTGGTTTTGTTTTCATGCTCAATGGTGGTGCCGTAAGCTGGAGAAGCTTCAAGGAAGTCAGAATCGCGGATTCGACAACGGAGGCTGAGTACATAGCAGCATCAGAAGCTGCCAAGGAAGCTATGTGGATCAAGCAATTCACGGAAGGTCTAAAAGTAGTACCTACCGCCAATGATCCCATCACTCTCTATTATGATAATAGTGGTACGATCTTCCAAGCTAAGGAGCCAAAGTCTAGTAATAGATCTAGACATGTACTTAGAAAGTATCATGTAATAAGAGATTTCATTGAAAGAAAGGAAATTGCGATTTGTAAGGTTGGAACGGATGACAACATAGCCGATCCGCTCACCAAGCCTTTATCGCAGGCTAAGCATGATGGACATGTTACGTCCATGGGACTTAAACGTGTACCAAGTTTTTGTTAGATTTTGAAATGAAATAAAAGTGTTGTTTTTGTTCATGTTCATAATCACATTTGTCTTTTATCTTTAATTTATACTTTGTTACATCCAAACGGGTTGTAGAGACAATTGAACCCCGTTAAAGTGAACACGGATTAACATAGTATTTGCCCATAGTCACTTGTATGAGGTGACGTCTCGAAGTGACTAGAGTGTGAGGCGATTGATGGCAAGTTCAAGTGCCATAGAGTCATATGAGATGACTAGTCGATCACATAGGCAGACTGTTAGGAACATTTTGTCGGGCCTTATGACCGCTTATAGAGTTCTGGCAAATTTATATAGCCTGGTCGTGGCGAGAGCTACTATAGTATTCTAATGAGTCGATTCTTTTGACTAAAGACTATTCGCCTGAGATGACACAGTTTCAGATTAACTTTGATTTGTGTTACTACGACCTTCGTAAATGGGGTCAAATGGGCATATTTTGGGTTATGATGGCTGTGGCTAGTCGAAGGGAATGAGTGCGATAGGAATTGTCCACCCCTAGTCAGGGTTATAACAATATCTCAGGGCCACTCGAGGAGTAATGAACTGGAAATGCGTGGCCACGCTCGGAAAGTATCTATGATAGATAAGTCCGGTCAATCAGTTATTCTCCAGATCGAGGAAACCACTCTCGATATGATCACTTGCAAGTACGACCTGAAAGACACCTTGCATTGAGTGGGAGATAGTAATAGGACAAGAGAATTGGTGACGCACACTTGTCGAGGACAAGTGGGAGATTGTTGGGAAATGTGTCCTCAACAATAGTGCGATCATGTGATTTAAATATCATTATTAAATCTCATTTTAAAGAATACAATTGGGAAGTAATTTTATAACTGTCAACTGGTCAACATATATCGGTAATGATTGGCTGACTAGAGTTTGACATTACTGTCGTGTGACGGTGGTGATCAGTTGACCCCCTAGGTCATACCTATAGGGCAATACTCTTAATTGATCATTTAATTAATCGTATAATGTTACGAGTTAATTAAATTACTTGAAAAATTGACGTACGATTTTGGAAGTAAAATTTACGTATCAAATTGAAATGTGATTAAATAAGATACGGTCTGAGTAATTGAATTGTATCATTACTCGGATGAAATTATTGTTTAAGGAAACAATTAAATTTGAATGAATTATTATAAATGCGATTTATAAACGATAAAATATTTTGGTACAAGTAATTATGAATTACTAAGTCAATTTTGTATGTGACGTATTTTTGATAATACGTTGATTTTTGATATGTTAAAAATACATAACAAATTTATGTGACATGTGACATGTGACATATTGACAATTGACAAAAATAATATGGAATCCATATTACACAATGTGCCGAAAATTGGAGGAGTATTAGGCTTAATATTGTGTTAATAATTAAGTGGAAAACATAATGATTAAAAGGGAGAATAGCCATGCAACCCTATTTACCTTGTGAAGGCAAACTAATGCATGCATTGGGTCTTTTTCTTCCCCTCTCCTCTCCTCTTACACGGTTGGAAAAAGAAAAAGGAAAAGAGTTTTGTCTTTTATTTTTTCCTATACACTACATGTAATAGTGTGTAAGATTATTCATTCATCTAACTTCCAAAAAGGATTAAGTTTTAGAAAGATAAAATCCTCTAAAATCCCTCTCTCTCAACCGGTTTTGAGAACCCAAAAACCAAACAATTTTGGTTCAATTTTTCACTAGATTAATATTATACTAGCTCAAATAATATTAATTAGATTAAGAGTTAGCTTTGGGTATTATTCCTAAGGAGAGATCCTACACTTGGATCTTGTTCTTCCATTAAAGGAAAGCTCAAGAACAAAAGAAAAGGAGATTTCTTTTGTGCCCCATTAAACCGAAATACCATTGTAAGGATATGATTTCTTCTCTATTTTATTATATTGTTTGCATGCATAAAATCCGTATTTAATTTTATGACAAATTAATTTCGACATATATGAGTATGTTAGTATGTATATGAATCTACATTTCCTTCATGCATAAGATCTAGTTTTAATTTATGACTAAATTAAAATGATACATGTATGAATATGTTAAGTAATGAGATATAGATTTCCAACACGGTCCACTCTCACAAGTAGCATCTTTCGATCTCGCTACAGGTCCCTAATACCACTAATACTGACTTTCGTCCTGAAAAGTGACTAAAGGTCTAAATTAATCTATCTTTCGATCTAATTAATCTAGTCGTCTTAATTAGGCAGGCTATCTCCCTCCCCTATCTTTCGATCTTTATTGGGTCGGTCAAATCCTAGGTATTCAACTGGTGGCGTGCACTCGATTCGTCAAACACAACAATTAAAACAATTAAAACGAAACAAACTCAGCGAGGCCAGTCGATCGACCAGGGAACCCAGTCGATCGACCGGCATGCGATTTCAGGCCATGTTAATTCTAATGCCGCCTAACCTACAATTCCCCTACATCCTAGCACAATTAATTTAGCTACTCATACTAGGAATGATAACAACAATGAAATTAACGAAATTAACTACTGAATTCATGCTTAAATTAACGGAATAAAAGGCTAGCATAAAACGATAATTATGGCTTCGGGAAACTAACTAACAATTCTATACTATGAACGATAAAGTAATGAAACTGAAAATAGGCAGAGGAAAATACCGTAAAGAGGAATTGTAACAGAAAGATTAAAAGAACGAATGAAAGCAATATTCCGAACCCTAATTATTTGATACGCTAAAACTGATAAAGAACTGAAGGAAAACTAGATGTATTAAAGACTGGATAAAAGCTCGATGATCGTATCTGTAAACTAGGTTACGTTATATAGAATACAACGTAGTTCTTATTCCAAAACCTAATGTACTATGGGCTTTAAATTTCTCGATCTTTTAATTCGCGCTGAATCACGGCCTCAGTCGATCGACCATGATGCTCAGTCGATCGACCAATGTATGCTGAACAATAGCTTCTGATCTACGTGCCTTGGTCGATCGACTAAAGGAATAAGTCGACCGACCACTGTAGCTGGTACCTTGCTTCAAAACTTCGTGGATTTTTCTTTCGGGCCTCGAAATGCGCACCAAGCTCGTTCGTTGAGTAAATACTTCATGTCAAATGCAATGCAAGATACTCGGGGACGGATTTAGCTCAATATCTACTCATTTCCGCATAAATCTGCAATATTACATAAAAATACGAAAGTAAAAGAAATGGGGCAAGTAGTAGCATAAAACTACACAATTGAGCTCTGAAATGCGTGTAAAATGGGGTGTTAAACATCATATTTAGGACACGCGTCAAACTTCCCCAAACCAAACCCTTGCTTGTCCCCAAGCAAGAACTAGACCCGATTTAAAGGAACGAGTTCAATCTCAGAGCGAAATGCAATTAAATAGCCTAAACCAATTTAATGCAAAATTAACAATCAATCAGTAACGTGAATCATGCAAACGAGTTATGGAGTCGTTAAAAACTTCTGAACCGTCAACTATGGAGACTCATCAAATTGGACTCTCACGGGTCGCTCAAATCACTCAAATAAGCACAAGGTGAATTTGTGAAAGATAGAAAGAATTCATTTTGTTAGTGACACTCACCTAACTACGACCTATAAGAACATGCCTGCAATATAATATGAAAGCAATCTCTACAACCGTACATATGCATTCCAAACGAACAAATGACCATGACACATGCCGAGGTATATATGGGATATGTGAGGTAATGGGTAGGAAAGGCAAAACATTTATGGGAATGTGGGGTACAGGTGATCAAGCTGGTACCGTAACAAAACCATATGACAATATCCACTTCTTGCTCAAACTTCAATCCACACGGTGCTATAGCAAGCACAAAACTCACAATCTCCGAAATAATCAACTCCCCATAAGGTACAAATGAAACATGGGAGCAAAAAT
Source organism: Silene latifolia (assembly GCF_048544455.1). Classification (NCBI taxonomy): domain Eukaryota; kingdom Viridiplantae; phylum Streptophyta; class Magnoliopsida; order Caryophyllales; family Caryophyllaceae; genus Silene; species Silene latifolia. The sequence continues at coordinate 82,371,906 of NC_133536.1, forward strand.
CGCCATTTGAATAAAGACTTGAATCATGCGAATTGATTTTTCTTTTTCTCTTCTCGGGCGGCGGTCGATCGACCATAATTGGCAGTCGATCGACTGCCTCTACAGTACAGCACACTTTTTTTTCGAATCATTTTTCTTTTCTCTTCTTTTTTTCTCTTTCTTTGTTTCCTTCTTTCAATTTCCCAACATCATCTCAAAATGAGCATAGCTACCAAAAATGAAGTAACAATCCCAGAACATAAACTACTAGCTTGACAAGGGCAGGCTAAATGTAGGATGTAGTTAACGGGACAAAAAGGCTATTTTTGGCAGTGTGGGGCTTATGGGTAAAATGAGAAAAGGGGACCTCTACCACATGTGTCAACTAACCACTAACTGAATGCATACAGGTATTAAGCAGATTAAGTTCATATTTATGCACATTTATGTAACATGTCTCATAAGGAGTACTACTCACAATCCTAGATAAACCGGTCATAGATGCCACTAGTTATAGGCTCTAATCCTCAGAAAATATGATGTAGTTTGCCAAAAATCAAAGTCAAGTCTAGGGTCCAGCAAAATAATTTAACGAAAACTCGTAGACTGTGCAAATGATTCTACTAATAACATGTCAATTAGCAAGGCTTAGGCAAAAACAGACGCAAATGCAATGTCATCATTGAAATACTACCGTTCCGACACAACCTATACGCTAAAATAAACGTGCATTTTTTGAAATTTTATTTTTGAAATTTTTGAAATTTTGTGTATATAAAGGAATTAAACAACAATGCAAACTGAAATGTAAACGTGAATGCAAAAATATATGAAATGCAACGCAAAACGCTTCCCCAAACCAAATCGCACAATGTCCCCATTGTGCAAAATCATGTAACGAAGAAAAGGAAAACGGGAATTTGCGAAAAATTAAGTAAACAAAACATGAAGTGAAGACAAGGAGACTCACAAGACTTTAAGCGCAGCAAAAGGAAACCTCCCCAAACCAGAGTAGGCTAGGAGGTTTCTGTAGCTAGCAGTGCTACCAATAAGTACCTGAAAAGACAACAATACCACGCATAAAATCGAGAAAGCAATGTTGAAGCGGTAATTATGTGCAAAATTAAGAAAACGGAAGAAATCAGATATATGACGGAAAATAAAGTTGAGTAGAAAACTCCCTTAATTCCGCAAATCGACCAAACACAGCAGGGGAGTGATCGTAAACAGGTACAGCAGCGTCCTCGGTCGATCGACTACATTACCCAGTCGATCGACCAATGTGTCAGGAACTGAAGCTCCTGGAACTGTGCAGGTCAGTCGATCGACCAATAGGGTTAGTCGATCGACTGGAATAACTGCTGTAACTTTCTGATTTCTTCGAATTAGCTCAATAAATTGAGCTAACAAGGTCTAAAAACCTGCAAATGCACAATAATACGCGCCCAAAATTGTGCAAAACCCAAAGTAACCATCTAAAGTGTTTAAAATCCTAAGCAAATTTAAAATACGAGGTCTCGCGCACACAAAAGCAATAAATAAAAAGGTTCAACGAAAGCAAATAAAATGTATAGTTTGTGAAAAAGTCTCAATCAACTAATAGTTGATCAAGAATGGTCATGGAATGGCCCACTTGACTGGCTTCTGGCTACAAGAGGTAGCCTCAATAGTGCTCATCTTCTTAGCTGCACTCTTCTCAGCTTCATCATCCGTCAAGCTCAACGGATCAATATGTCGGACATCTTCCCATTCAATGACCTCTTCGGACTCGTCGGAATCCAGATCGGACTCCGTCGCTTTGACTGGCTCATCTTCGGGCTCCTCATCCGTGCCATAGCTAAGGCATCCTAGACCACCTCTTTGAATGATCGGCTCCTTCACAGCTGGAGCAACATGTGGCTCTTCCTTCCCCAAACCAGCTCCTGCAATGTCTACAACAGAAGAATCTTCCTCCACTTTGCTCCCAATCTGGGGTGGAGGTGTCGCAACAGGAGTAGGAATAGAGACAGGCATATCAGGAAGTATAAAAAAAGATTTCTTTTCAGAAACCGTATTGCAAGTGACAGTCCACATGGGATCTTTCTTCCTAGCTGTATGGGCAAAGACAATGGAATGCTTCCCTACCTTAAAGGTCAAAGTACCCGAACCAACATCAATAACTGCACCAGCAGTTTGCAGGAATGGTCTACCCAAAATAATAGGAATGTGGGCATCTTCGGGCATATCGAGCACCACGAAGTCAACAGGGAAGAAAAACTTCCCTATTTGCACGGGGATGTCCTCTAAGACTCCTATTGGCTGGACCGCAGAGCGATCAGCAATCTGTACTGTCATGTTGGTTACTGCGAACCTAGTCAATTTGAGCTTCCTAGCAAGACTCAAGGGCATTACACTAATACTGGCTCCTAGGTCACATAAGGCTTTCTCTATAGGAAAGGTGCCGATATTACATGGGACAGAAAAACTACCCAGGTCTTCTAGCTTAAGGGGTGCAATATGGGTCAAATAAGAGCATGACTCCTCAGTGAGTGCGACAGAGTGCACAGTTTCAAGTGACTTCTTTTTAGATAAGAGTTGTTTCATGAATTTTGTGTAAGCAGGCACTTGATTGACCAATTCAAGGAAAGGAACTTGCACATTTAAACTACGAATAACCTTTTCAAACTTATTAAATGATACCTGTTCCTTTGTCAGCACTAATCTCTCTGGGTAGGGGGCTGAAAGTAGCAACTTAGCCCTCTCCTCTAAATCTCTCATGCCGACATCGGTGGACTTAGGCTGGAAGTCCACAACCTTCTCCTTGTTGTAGCTTGACCCTTCTTCAGACCGTCTCAAATGTGAACCATTAAGTGACAAAGGGTCGTACTTCGGAACCGGAACGGACCCATCGGCAGTCGGGTCTGTCCTCAATATTTTCGGGGCATTAGTACTCCGAAACAAGTGGTCCCTCAAGTTATCGGGCATTGGAGGACGAAAAGAATCACCTTCAACAGCAATCTCAGTCGATCGACCAGGTTGGTCAGTTGATCGACTGACTTCAACAGGACCAGAAGCTACTGTTTGTCGTACTTCAGTCGATCGACCGGGTATGTCAGTCGATCGACTGACATACCTGCTGATCGTCTTTTTCTTGTTTTTATTCGCCACTGCCTTCTTCTTTCTTGTTTCCGCCTCATCCTTTTCAGTGACGTCCTCAACCATAATGGGCCCATCAAGGGTAGACCCACTCCTCAAGGTAATGACAGTAAGGGTCTCCTTTTGATCGGTTTGAGTCGGTAGATGTCCCGGACCTCGAGTTGTGTTATTGTTAGCCAATTGGGCAATTTGGCTCTCCAACATCTTCATCCCGGCCTCTCCAGCCTGGGATTCCTTCAGCAACAAATTCTTCAACTCACTGAAATCAGAACCTTGGGCTTGTTGCTGCTGCTGTGGGACATACGGGGGCTTTTGGAACTGTTGTTGCTTATGAGGGGGCACATAGTTCTGCTGCTGCTGTGGAGGTTGATTCGGATTCAAGACATTTTGGCTACTCCACCTCAAGTTTGGATGGACATTCGGCTCATAGTATGTGTTTGTCTGCCTATAATGTTGAAAGGCAGCACAAGACTCAAAGGGACTAGGACAATTGTCTGAAACATGTCCCTCAGCTCCACATCTTTTACAGACAAAAGGACCGTCTGAAACAGCATTTACATGGTAAATCCCTCCTTTAGAAGCTCCTCCTAATTCGTACTTGTCAAACCTGGCCGTGAGAGCTTCTAATGCAGCTACAGAAGGAGATTCAGCAGCTCTCCTTTGATTTCCCTGAGAATTCCCATACTCAGCTTTATGGGTGGACAAGTCATCAATGATCTTCCACCCCTTAGTCTCCCCCGTATTCTCCTGGAATCTATCATTAGCTGTCGCATCCAGGATAGCCCTTTGATCGTCATAGAGCCCATTGTAGAACTGATTGCATAGGCTCCACTTCTCAAACCCATGATGCGGAATGGTTCGCACCAGTTTCTTGAAACTGACCCATGCCTCATGAAAGTTCTCATCAGGCCCCTGTTTAAAGCTCGTGATTTGAGCTCTAATAGCATTCGTCTTCGAGGCAAAAAAGTACTTCTTGTAGAATGCCAAGGCCAAAGAATTCCAGTCGGTGATCCCATTAGCAGCTCGGTCTAGATCTCTGTACCACTCCCTTGCAACATCGCGGAGTGAGAATATAAACATAGTCTCCTTTATCTGGTCCTGGGTCACACCGGTCGGCGGGGGTATAGAGCAGCAATAATCAATAAATATCTCCATATGCTTGGCTGCATCTTCATTTGCAACTCCCCCGAATTGGTTCCTCTCAACCAAGTTGATATAAGTAGGCATCGGTTCAAATTTTCTATCAGCTCCCGGTAATTCGAACACCTTGTATAGATTTGCAGCTGTCGGCTCAGAGTGACTTGCTATACTCGCTTCTTCAGCCATGACTGGAAATTCTGGAGATGTGACTGTCTCAGCTGAAGAGGTGGAAATGGGTGATGAAGGTGGATCCTCCTCGTATAGCTCTATCTCGTAGTAACTAGACAGAGTACTCAGCTCTTCCTCTGTCGGAAGTACTCTAGATTATCGTCTCAACTCACGCAAGGTCTTCTCAATCTCAGGATTGAAAGGTACTAATTCACCACCCTGTGACCTGCGCATAAGAAGAAACTACAAAAAGAATATGAGAATAGTTTAAGGAACGAATGTCCCTTAAACTAAGAAACAGACTAAAATAAAACAACTAAAAATTAGAACAATTGCCTCCCCGGCAACAGTGCCAAAATTTGATACCCGTCGTTGTGAGTACCAAAAATAATATTTATAAAACCTATTAAAACTAACAAAAGCTAGTGGTAACAGGGTCGGACCACAGAGAGGCAGATGTAATTATTAGATGTCTAATTTCAGTCTAAGGTAACAGTATGTGGGGATTGAGTTGATTTGGTCTATAGCTAAAGGCATATAAATGACAGTAAACTAAATAAACGGATAAAATCAAGAATAAAAAGGGTGCAAGGATGGTCGGTTCACTATAGTTTCGGCGGCAGCAAACTAGATAGGTCTAAAGCAATCACGTGAGACGGGAAAATAAGAGGTCCTTTCGGTCCACTCTCACAAGTAGCATATTTCGATCTCGCTACAGGTCCCTAATACCACTAATACTGACTTTCGTCCTGAAAAGTGACTAAAGGTCTAAATTAATCTATCTTTCGATCTAATTAATCTAGTCGTCTTAATTAGGCAGGCTATCTCCCTCCCCTATCTCTCGATCTTTATTGGGTCGGTCAAATCCTAGGTATTCAACTGGTCGCGTGCACTCGATTCGTCAAACACAACAATTAAAAGAATTAAAATGAAACAATCTCAGCGAGGCCAGTTGATCGACCAGGGAACCCAGTCGATCGACCGGCATGCTATTTCAGGCCATGTTAATTCTAATGCCGCCTAACCTACAGTTCCCCTACATCCTAGCACAATTAATTTACTACTCATACTAGGAATGATAACAACAATGAAATTAACGAAATTAACTACTGAATTCATGCTTAAATTAATGGAATAAAAGGCTAGCATAAAACGATAATTATGGCTTCGGGAAACTAACTAACAATTCTAAACTATGAACGATAAAGTAATGAAACTGAAAATAGGCAGAGGAAAATACCGTAAAGAGGAATTGTAACAGAAAGATTAAAAGAACGAATGAAAGCAATATTCCGAACCCTAATTATTTGATACGCTAAAATTGATAAAGAACTGAAGGAAAACTAGATGTATTAAAGACTGGATAAAAGCTCGATGATCGTATCTGTAAACTAGGTTACGTTATATAGAATACAACGTAGTTCTTATTCCAAAACCTAATGTACTATGGGCTTTAAATTTCTCGATCTTTTAATTCGCGCTGAATCACGGCCTCAGTCGATCGACCATGATGCTCAGTCGATCGACCAATGTATGCTGAACAGTAGCTTCTGATCTACGTGCCTTGGTCGATCGACTAAAGGAATAAATCGATCGACCACTGTAGCTGGTACCTTGCTTCAAAACTTCGTGGATTTGTCTTTCGGGCATCGAAATTCGCACCAAGCTCGTTCCTTGAGTAAATACTTCATGTCAAATGCAATGCAAGATACTCGGGGACGAATTTAGCTCAATATCTACTCATTTCCGCATAAATCTGCAATATTACATAAAAATACGAAAGTAGACGAAATAGGGCAAATAGTAGCATAAAACTACATAATTGAGCTCTTAAATGCGTGTAAAATGGGGTGTAAAACATCATATTTAGGACACGCATCAGAGTACTCATATACATACATATATACATATTGTAATCATACACAACTTGTGGTAATAATTTTAGGTTACCGGAAGAGCGTCATGTAAGACTTACAGCGAACTTGGGGACGAAGTTCCCTTTTAGGGGGAGTGAATGTAAGAACTCGAAGAAATTTAGAAAGAAAGAACGTAATACGTAGGAAGTAAGGAGAGTGAACAAGAAACTTAGGATAGATAGGACACATGTGTGTAACAATAAGAGTGATAAGGGCAAGAAAATACAAGAGGACCGAGAATGAGGCTTGAGAGAAGACCGAGAAAAAATTGGAAAAGGGAGTGAGTGGTGAACTTCGGGGACGAAGTTCATTTTAAGGGGAAAATATTATAATACACGGCATCTGTGGGACCCGTACTTAGACCTGGGGACATGTGAGGGAACCCACACGTACTCGGATAAGACCAAGTAAGACCTAAACTAGATCTAGTTGACTTTCAGTGGACCGAGTAATACCTCAAGTGGACCAAGTGAGCCGGCACTCGGTCGAGTGAGGGTGCACTCGACCGAGTGAGAGCCACTCGGTCGAGTGAAATGGTCACTCGGTCGAGTGTGCTGAGCTGTACCCGAGAGATGATATTTCGGGTTTCCATTCTACCCAACCCTATCCCTTTCACTCTTCTCCTTACTCTCTCTAAAATACCCCCAAATGCCTTTCCTTGACCTTCAAGCATGAATTAATGGTGGAACATGCCTCCTATGCCCTGATCTACCTTTGTAAGTAGAAATCTCACCCTTTTCCTCTTTGTTTGATGTTAATCTCGGATTAGGGTTTATCAAGAGAGATTAATTAGTAATTAATTATATAAAGTGAGTAATTAGTGTTAATAATGAGGGATTTTATATTATAATCTAGTATAGAGTGGATTGTGATAGTTATTACATGATTTATGTAGGATGAGACTATTTTATGAGATGGATACTTGGTGATTTCGATTAGCTTGATGATTATGCTTAAAGGTAGGTTATCCTACCCGGTTTCAATGTTGTATAAGCATGTTTATGTGTCTTTCCTTGTCACATGCATTAATGAATTGGTTGGTATATCATGTGGGTATTGGAAGGTTTGTTATTCATAACATGTGGGATGGAATTCATGAATTGGTCATATGCTTAATGTGGTTCTTCCTTTTTCTATGTATAATTGTGAATGGGTTGTGTTGGGATCTTTGATGGTGGTACTTGATTGTTGAGGAGACAAAAGACGGTTGGGAAACCGTCTTACGCTCGGGTCGCCCCTTGAAGCTTCCCACTCCATGGGGAATGTGCACATTAATGACTTGAGTACGGAGGGACGCGTGTGGTTAAGACACGACGTTTGGCAGGGGATCCGGTTGGCTTCCAGACCCGGTACGTCTAGGCGTGTCCCGGTACCTAGTGTGATAGTCGGTATGTGATGTGACTCATATTTACGCACATTTAGTCTCTTAACTAGCCTAGTTCCTATGCTTTTTAGTGTGTATTAGGGTCGTTTCTTGTCTTTAGCTTCCTATTATGCATATTCTATGAGGTTTGTTGTCCTTTGTAGAAGAGGAGTACTAACCTTACCCAAACGGAATGAAACGGGCTAAATTGATAACATCAAACGACCAATCATCGAAGAGGAGACCAAGCTAAAGGCCTTAGTTCAATAAATCAAGTTTTAGGGTAATGAAGGACAACCCCCACAACCCAAGAATCAATCCCCACAATTTGTTGAGCAAGGATGACGAGAAGAAAGCCATTACAAGAGGAAATTGCTTGAAACCAAACTAAGAGTTGCTTTTTTGGCTCTAAAACTATGGTAGATGAAACGGCGTCGACAAATCAAGTGGTTTAGACTTTTGAATCACTCCAATAGGAGTCCGGATGAGGAAATGACGTCCGTTTTACAATACGAGCTCAAATAGACAAGCTGACCTATGATCCGGGCGTCCCGAGCTCAGGACAGGCGTCCCAGACTCAGGACGGGCGTCCCCAAGCCATAAAGAGCAGATTGTTAGGCAGTCAAGAATGGAGGAGGAACCCTGTCCCACGATCCGGGCGTCCCGAGTGATACAGTCGTTTTTGTACCAAAAATAAACCTACATATACTAACAGAAGCTAGTGATAAGTAGGGTCGATCTCACATGGAGGCAAGGTATCTATCTGCATTCCGTCTATCTATGTCACAATTGGGGGGTTTATATTTGGTTTCTAAACTAAAGAAGGCTTAAGGGAAGAGTAGTAAAGAAAAAGCAATAAAAGACAGAGAATGCAAGTAAGATGATCAAAAGAGAGAGAACATGTCAGGATTTCGGTTCACCATGGTACTCTATCGACTCAGCTGCAAATAACCTAGACAATCTACTGTGAGAAGGATACAGGAAAGGTCCTTCTGGTCCACTTTCTATCCTAGATTTCCAATAACTTAACTTCCGTCCTCATTATGGTAGTCTACTATTCATAGCAAGTCTGTTCATTCCAATCTTCCGATCCAGGAACGAAGTTAACGAAATTAAAATAATTTAGAAGCATGCATTCAACTAAACTGGTGATACAGTTATATTGCCATGGGTACAGATTCTCATAAGTAAAGCATCTAGTCTATTCGCTACATCGTCACAGTCCTACCATGGATTCTCTAGTCCTAACATAAAAGAAATTAGCTACTTATATCGCTAGTGATGTCAACAATAACAGTAATGAATAAACTAACTAGAGACATGATGCAACAATAGAAATTAAGCATAAACTGAGATTAGGGCAGAATAATTAAGATAATAAATCAAGGATTAAAGCAAGAAAGTAATGAGATTAAGATTAAGAGGAGAAAAGAGATTACAATCACAAGCGATTCCGGCGTAAAGAACAACCAAAATCCAAGCCAAGAGATCCAAGAGTAAAAGTTACAGTGGAAACTTTAAGGGAGAGATTAAGAGAGTAAGTGGCGTTCCAAGATGAAAAAAAACGTCCTTATTAACTTAATTATGAAAGCTTAAATAGGAAAACAAAAGTCTATCACGAAATTAAGCTCAACACGAGTTAATTAATCCCGCGTAACATCAAAACCACTCGATCGAGTAACTTTATATCACTCGATCGAACAAAATTAAGCTCAAACCACTCGATCGAGTAGAAAATCTACTCAATCGAGTAACCCCTAAAATAAAAATACTCGATCGAGTAGAAAAAGGAGTCGATCGAACACAATTGTACTCGATCGAGTACTTTCCAGCGCACAATTCCTACTTCGCGCACTGAACTTCAAACGGCTGCCATTTCTTCGTTACTTGGGTAAACAAGACGATTCCAGTGGCGTTGGAAAGCTAAGTGGACAAGATGTCATCTCCAATTGGAATCACCTGAAAATAAGTTGTATAATTCGAGATATGGCTCTTCTGAGTAGGCACTAGCAATTTGAAGTTCTTCTTTTGCTCGCCTAGCTATCTTATTCTTTGCGCATCTCAAAATAGTAGTCTTAAGGCTCCGACTCAACTCATCTCCTAAATGCATGCATAAGGACATGTTTTAGGCTTGATTATACTCCTTTTCGGTTCATACCTGTAAATAATACAAGAGAAACCAAAGTAGACAATTCGGGGGACATTTGTAGCTAAACACTACAAAAAATGCATAGAAATGCGTGCAAATGAAGTACGAAATACTTATGTAAAATACACGTATCAAATCTCCCCAAACCAAACCTTTGCTTGTCCCCAAGAAAAGTATATACAAAACTAATGGAAAAGAAAAAAAACTCAAAGCTAGCTACAAATTGTCCACTTAAACCAATTTAATGCAACAAACTAACACTTATAGCAAAAATGTCAAATGCAAACGAGTTGTAGGATGTTTATAATAAAGCTGAACTATCGACCTTGCAAAACCATCAAAATCGGACTCTCACGGGTCACTCTTCTTTCATGAAGCAAAGGGTGAAAGTATATGTGTAAGACAAGAAGAGAAAAATAGTCACTCACCTAAACTGCGACCTACATAACATGCATGCAACAAAAATGATAGACGATTCTAGTACCATACATACATTCCAACCAACAATGTCTGTCACAACCGAGGGCTTACAAAAGATATGGGAAGGTGAGGCTACAGGCGAGAATAGGCAAAATAAATTATGGAAATGTGGAGGTAAAGCGTCAAGCTAGCACCTAAACACGACCATATAAAACCATCCGAATCTCAACTGTCTAGAAAACAAAGCTCAAGTGCCCTTCATTGGCACTCATCTCAGTACCCAATACAAAAAGATTTGAATAAAACAGAGGATTAAGACCACCACAAGATAGAAATAAGCGCATACGATCTTCTATTTCTCAAACTAACTCAACATCTTTTTTTTTCATTTTTTTTCTTTTCTTTCCCCTGTTCACGTTTTCTTTCTTTTTTTTCAATTTTTTTTTCTTTTTTCACGTCTCTTCTTTTCCTCATTCTTTCTTTTTCTACCAACCCCGCACAATGAAAATGAGCCAAACTCACAACGATGAATAATATACCACAATAGTCACACTAAAGTAGCGTGACTGGCAGGCTAAATTTTGGGTGTAGCTAATGGGTCAAAAAGGCTATATTTGGCTAAAGTGGAGCTAAATGGGTGAAAATGAAAGAAAGGGAAATTGTAAACACCTCCCTGCATGTGACACCGACCACAAACCCGAATGTATGCAATTGACAAGAAATCGAATTTCATAAATGTGCAAAAATGATGAACATGTTATGCAAGGAGTACTACTCTCAATTCCTATGTAATCTGGTCATGAATGTCACCAGTTTATACGGCTCTAAATCTTAGAAATTATAAGTAGCTTGCCAAAATTTCAGGTCAAGTCTATTCGTTCCGCTTAATTTTAACATTAACTCGTAGATATGCAAAATGACAAAGCTAAAAAGATAATTAGTTTAATGCAAGGTTTAAGCAAAAAGACAAAAGTAGTGCAATGTCATCATTGAAATCTACCGTTCCGACTCAACCTATATGCAAAAGTAAACGTGAAAATTTTGAAATTTTTTTTGAATTTTTTTTTTTAAATTTTTATGGGATTTTGATTTTTATGGAAATAAACAAGTAATGCATACAGAAATTAAACGTGATAACAGAAATGCAATAAAAACAACATGCAGACACAGATATGGATGCATAACCTCCCCAAACCAAACTGTACAATGCCCTCATTGTACCCAAAAATAAGGAAAGGAAATGTAAACCAGAAAAGAAGAGAGTGAAACGCGGAAAAACTTACAAGAATACGCGAAGAAGGGACCTCCCCAAACCAGCCAGCAACATGGGAGGTCATAGCTAGCGGCTTCAGAGCAGCTAAGTTGCGAACATAATGCAAGAGTACCTGCAAATTCGCAAATAGCAACCGCACAAAAGGACTGCCAAAGCAAAGAGGGCTAAAATTGTTCACAGTCTATAGCCGAATAGGCTAATTATTAAGGCACACAAAAAAACTAAATAAAGTGTTCAAAATAAATAAAAAGTCCTAAAATTCCGGGTTTCCTCCCGGTAGCGCTAGTTTCAGATAGGTCCCAGCTCGACCTTCTTCTTATCATCCACCGACAGAAATTAATGGCCCACAACAAGGTTGTTAACTGAATGAGGTTCCCTCAGCATCCATCAGCTTGACTTTAGGCCTCCATACCATCCCAGCAACAGGAGAACAACAACTTATCGCAGTGTATTGGCCTCCGCTTTTTGCCCTTTTGCGCGCTTTCTTCTTGTACGACCTAGCCTCGTCCATTCCTCCGCCTGGGTCATAAATCCACACCGTTCCAGTCTCTAAAGTCAACGTATGATGCCCACCTCCTGGGTCCGTCAACCCATCAGTACCTGCAGAAGAAGTAACAAATGAATTAGCTTTAATTGCAGAAATATCGTCTGAAATAAATTTAGACGACCATTCATTGATATCAGCCAAAAAATTACTCGATCGAGCACTTATGTAGCCCGATCGAAGTATTTTTTTCAGCATTTATACTCGATCGAGCAACTTGTGTCACTCGATCGAGAGCTTTCACCCTCTTGATCGAGTACTTCCTCGGTAATTTCACTCGATCGAGCAAAATAGGTGATGTGAACATTATTTGCGCACATTTAGTCCCCTAATTGAGCCTATTTTGCATACTATTATATCATTTCATGACCATTTTATCCGTCAAATACTTTCTATTTTGCTTTCCTAGTGCATTTTATATGTTTTATAGGAAAGGAGGTAATAAGGCGGAAATTCCCGTCTTTTGTGCATATTTGGAAGCTTTTTGATGATATTGGATGGACTAGTATAAAGAGGAGACAAGAATGATGACCAAGGATGTAGGAATAAAGTGTAGGATCAAAGGGTTAAAAGTAAGGATGAAGAGAAGGAAGACATTGCAAGAAGAAATTGCTCGAAACCTAAACCAAGAGTTGCTCCTTTGGCTCTGAAAGTATTCTTGATGGAACGGCATCGAAAAATCAAGTGATCTAGGCTTTTGAATCACTCCAATAGGAGTCCGGATGAGAAAATGACGTCCGTTTTAGAATCCGAGCTCAAACAAAGAAGCTGTCCGCCAATCCGCTCGTCCCGAGACAAATCCGCTGGGATTCCCTTACAGCAACTTTCGTGTTCTTCTTGTTCTATGAAGGATGCGCATACTTTTCAAAGACCGGCGAAAAGGAGACCGGAGTCTCTCTTGATACCGGCGATTCCCTACCCAACAATTAGCATTATTAAATTACTATTTTACTCTTGCTTAACCTAATGATGCTCTACTTTATATACCCCATTTGTAATAATCAAACCATCAAGTTTTCATTAGGTTAATTCAATTCTTCTTTAGATTAGATTAGGAGTAGATTAGAATAGATTACTCTTTAATCTTTCCACAAATTACACATTAATCTTTCCTTAATTATTGTTCAAGTTTATTATTGAGTAATTCAAGTTTATTATTGGGTAATTAGAAGATTATTGAGTTTATTGGGAGATTGACAACCTTCCATCAATCATCAAGTTCTTCTATTATTCTTTGCATTATTATTTTGGAATCTCCATAGGTATAATTCTCTTAATCCTTGTTTTAATTATTGTTAATCTTTCTTACTTGTTCATCATGTTTGACTTTGTTAGTATGATTGACAACCTTATTAACATGTTAAATTTGATCATGAGTGAGTAGTTACTTAGCTAGAATTAATGGGTAATTAGGGGAAATAAACATGGGGAATGATTCATGCTTAATCTAATATGCTTCCATAATTAATTTGCTTGCTTGTTGTGATTTCAACTTATGCACATGTTATGTTTGATGAAATGTTAAACCTATAAATCCTTGCATTTACAACCATCACTTATCTTTTCAATGAGACTTGTAAGACATAAACCAACTCGAGTCTCATTAGACCATGCATATAGTTGGATAGGGAGGATTAAGTCGACTTGTAGGTGTTGTACAATCTAATCGATTCGGCTCCGGGACCCAAACCTTCCTAGGATTGTAAGATATAAACCAACTCGATCCATCACAACAATAATTGCTTGCATCTAGTAGGAAACATGTTTGTATGATCAACTCTCATGAATCCCTTATGAACCCATGATATCCTAGCATTTTTTATCAATTGTTTACATCTTTCCTTTTGTTGCTTGTTTATTGCTTTTATTAGATTAGAATCATCAACCCATTATAATTGTGACAACCCCAAGCACAACCATAATTAGATTGAATATTTTGAGTAACCACCGTCCCATGGATCGACCTCGACTTACCACTAACTAGTTGTATGTTGAGTATTATAAATGTGTTTGATTGGATGTGACCCGACGACATCACCCATCAAAATGGCGCAGTTGCCGGGGACGGTGTTGTTTATTTGAATTGTTCTTTTGTCTAGTACTTGTTCTATTTCACATGCTCAATATGTCTACATTCACTTTTTTGCAATATGAAAAATCATTTGATAAATATGTTGCAAGATTTGAAGATTATATGACTCATCCTTGGCATCATGGTTTTACTCTTTCAAATTATGAAGCATGTTGTGTTGTTTATAATGGCATGAACCTTGAAACCCGCAACTTGGCATTTCACTTGAGTGGTGGTAGAATTTGTGAGATGAGTTGTGACGAATTTTGGGAATTTGTTGAGTTCATGACCATTCATTGTCTCAAGCAAACTATACATGACATATTTGAAAGTGCCAAGGAAGGTATAGAAGCGATAAAAAGCACATTTCAAAAATTCATTGAGGAAAACTATGATGAAAATGAGATTTGTGAGGATGAGAAACCTTCCTATAACCTTGAGCCAATCCACTTTGCCCACAAAATTACCCCACCATGGGAAGATGGAGTGCTAGATGAGGAGAGTGATGATGAGGAGGAGTAAATTCTTGATTGTGAAACTAATGCTTGGATGCCGTCATCCTACTCCTCTTGTGTTTCAATGAAATCAACCTCCATGGAATTTGATGTTAATGGGCAAAGTGAGAATGATATGGATGTGAGCTTGAGAGAAAACTCACCCTTTGAGGATGACATATTTGAGGGAGACAATTGTATTGAGCTTGGTGAGCCTTGCTATGATAACCCCTATGATAATGGACCTTGTTGGGATGAGGAATATGATGAGAACATTTGGGAACCCGAAATAGACACCCTTAAAATCACCTTGGATGATAATGAGAGTACTTGCATTGAATGTGGTGGTTTTGACTATTTGGAGGATGAGTTGAGTGAATTGCCAACCAACTACCCATTTCATGTTCCTTCCATCCATCATTTCTCTTATAATTTTTGTCATAATGTTCTTGACATGCTTGTTCGGTCTCTTACTTGGGCATTATTTCATTGCATAATTTTGTGTTGTTATCCATGCCTATTTATTTCTCACTCCCAAGAATTTGACCGACTTCTACGTGATTTGAGTGCTAGTTATAATCTTCTATGAAATTGTTCATTAATAATCTTTGGTTTAATGGAGTTCCTCAATAACCATTAATTTGTATATATGCATTTAGTATAGTTTGCATTGTAATATTTCTCACATGATTCATGTAGATAGGTGCATATAGATTAGAATTCATGCATAGTCACTAATGGCCAAACCTATTCATTTCTACACTAGAAATAGTGTTTAAATCGGTTTGGGGAGGTTTGATCATAGGTGACCATAGTCTACTAGAAAACATGCATCATCCAGTGTAGATTGCATTCATTTATTATATATGTCATATAAAATTGCATTTAGTTAGAGCATGCATTCATTCATGTCATATCATTTCATTTGTACTTTATTTCAAAAAATCAAAAATCCATAAACATGTATTTCCTTTTTTATTCCCACTTCTACATGTACATTGAGGACAATGTCCAAAATAAAGCGGGGGATGGGAATTTATATTCCAAAAATGATAAAAAATTGAAAAATTTCGAAAAATCCCAAAAATATGTTCTTTAATTTCATAAAATCAAAAAAACCATAAAAATTTGAAAAATTTAAAAATCCAAAAACATGTTCATTTCCTTTGTAGTATAGTCTTGTATATTGTTTTGTATATATTGTGTTTGTTCATCCTCGTTCACATTGAATGACTACGCCACATCCGAGACATGAGGATATTGAAGACCGCAGGTATGATCTTTCCAATCTCCTTTTTCCTCTTTATGTTAATGACTATATGGCTTTATTTTGATTGATGCGGTATAAACAATGTCAATTTAGGACTTGCATTTAGATTATTTGGCATATTAGTTAATAGAATCATATGCATTAGGATGTATATATGATAGTTGCATCATGGCATGTAGTTTACATGTTAGAAATTTTTATTGAAACCGTCTATTTGGGAAACTTGACAAGTGTATATAGGCCCTAGTAGATGCTTTTTCTTCTTAAGACTTCGCTTGTTAGAATAATTATAAAACACCCTAGGATGTGTCATGCTAGTATCCTTTGACCCATGGATTAAGGCCTAGTCAAGAGTACCTTATGGTGTGATAACTCCTTGGCTACCGTTTATTCCAAGGTGACCCTTGAAACCATGCATGCATCCATCATCCATGTTCTACCACATTTTTGTCATCAAAGGGAATGGGCTCAAAAAGAAATTGATTTGAGTTCAATGAAATGAAAAGTGAAAGAAAGTTTGCAAAATGCATCAAATGAAAAGAGGAGCAAAAATAGACTCTTAATGCTTCAAATATAAGGCACCCTCACTACATATGAGGTGACTTTGAAAATGTTCAAAAAGAAATGCAAAAAGTTGAAAAGTTGTCAAGTATTGAAAAGCCAAAAATCAAAAGAAATGGCAAAAGAAAGTGTTCTCAAATGTCAAATGCCACAAGAAATTGGGGAGAAAAACAAAAACAAAACCAAACTCCCAAAATGAAGCTCAAATATCTATTAATCCCTTTATCCATCGTATCCATTTTTGTGCATGGTAGAGAGGGGATGGCCCTTCTTCTTATCTAGGCAAGAGGGGGAATTCCGCGATCCTCCAGTGTTTCTAACACCATAGGGAGTCTATTCTTGACAAAAGCATTTAACGATTGAGGACAAAGGTACCCTAGCTTAACACAATTTGGAGGTGATTTATTGGTATCCTTCTAGGCTTAGTAGTTTGAAGAAATTGCATCTATGAAGGAGTGTGTACCCTTGAATTGCTTCCCTTGTAGATAATTTCCGCCACTTAGATGAGGAAAGTGGCTATTCTTTTGTAGATGCATCCGTTACTTGATTTTGTGTGCTTAATGTTTGGATGTGTCACCATTTTGGCAAGACCCACCTTGCCTTGCAAGAAGGCATTCTACCTTATGGTTGTCTTGTTATGAGTTGAATGGGCGGAGTGAGACCCGCTAATTGTCTCATATCGGTTATATTATTCGGATAGTTTAAATAAAGGTCTAGTTTTTGTCACCTCTTTACTCGGAACGAGTAAAGGTTCGGTTTGGGGATATTTGATGTGAACATTATTTGCGCACATTTAGTCCCCTAATTGAGCCAATTTTGCATACTATTATATCTTTCCATGACCATTTTATACGTCAAATACTTTCTATTTTGCTTTCCTAGTGCATTTTATATGTTTTATAGGAAATGAGGTAATAAGGCGGAAATTCCCGTCTTTTGTGCATATTTGGAAGCTTTTTTATGATATTGGATGGACAAGTATGAAGAGGAGACAAGAATGATGACCAAGGATGTAGGAATAAAGTGTAGGATCAAAGGGTTAAGAGTAAGGATGAAGAGAAGGAAGACATTGCAAGAAGAAATTGCTCGAAACCAAAACCAAGAGTTGCTCCTTTGGCTCTAAAAGTATGCTAGATGGAACGGCATCGAAAAATCAAGTGATCTAGGCTTTTGAATCACTCCAATAGGAGTCCAGATGAGAAAGTGACGTCCGTTTTACAACCCGAGCTCAAACAAAGAAGCTGTCCGCCAATCCGCTCGTCCTGAGACAAATCCGCTGGGATTCCCTTACAGCAACTTTCGTGTTCTTCTTGTTCTATGAAGGATGCGCATATTTTTCAAAGACCGGCGAAAAGGAGATCGGAGCCTCTCTTGAGACCGGCGATTGCCTACCCAACAATTAGCGTTGTTAAATTACTATTTTACCCTTGCTTAACCTAATGATGCTCTACTATATATACCCCATTTGTAATAATCAAACCATCAAGTTTTCATTAAGTTAATTCAATCCTTCTTTAGATTAGATTAGGAGTATATTAGAATAGATTACTCTTTAATCTTTCCACAAATTACACATTAATCTTTTCTTAATTATTGTTCAAGTTTATTATTGAGTAATTCAAGTTTATTATTGGGTAATTAGATGATTATTGGGTTTATTGGGAGATTGACAACCTTCCATCAATCATCAAGTTCTTCTATTATTCTTTCATTATTATTTTGGAATCTCCATAGTTATAATTCTCTTAATCCTTGTTTTAATTATTGTTAATCTTTCTTACTTGTTCATCATGTTTGACTTTGTTGGTATGATTGACAACCTTATTAACATGTTAAATTTGATCATGAGTGAGTAGTTACTTAGCTAGGATTAATGGGTAATTAGGGGAAATAAACATTGGGAATGATTCATGCTTAATCTAATATGCTTCCATAATTAATTTGCTTGCTTGTTGTGATTTCAACTTATGCACATGTTATGTTTGATGAAATGCTAAGCCTATGAACCCTTGCATTTACAACCATCACTTATCTTTTCAATTAGACTTGTAAGACATAAACCAACTCAAGTCTTATTAAACCATGCATATAGTTGGATAGGGAGGATTAAGTCGACTTGTAGGTGTTGTACAATCTAATCGATTCGGCTCCGGGACCCAAACCTTCCTAGGATTGTAAGATATAAACCAACTCGATCCATCACAACAATAATTGCTTGCATCTAGTAGGAAACATGTTTGTATGATCAACTCCGATGAATCCCTTATGAACCCATGATATCCTAGCATTTTTTATCAATTATTTACATCTTTCCTTTTGTTGCTTGTTTATTGCTTTTATTAGATTAGAATCATCAACCCATTATAATTGTGACAACCCCAAGCACAACCATAATTAGATTGAATATTTTGAGTAACCACCGTCCCATGGATCGACCTCGACTTACCACTAACTAGTTGTATGTTGAGTATTATAAATGTGTTTGATCGGATGTGACCCGACGACATCACCCATCAATAAGGCTCTCGATCGAGTGATTGAGCATGGGTAGGCGAGACAATATCATCTTGAACGGTATCTTCAACATCTATG
This sequence comes from Silene latifolia, assembly GCF_048544455.1. NCBI lineage: Eukaryota > Viridiplantae > Streptophyta > Magnoliopsida > Caryophyllales > Caryophyllaceae > Silene > Silene latifolia. Next base: position 82,390,981 of record NC_133536.1, read on the forward strand.
CCATCATTTTCAGCATCAATAGGCAGAACCGGTCCTTCATTGAGAGTGTCAATCCAGGTGCGAATAGCATAGACCATTTCAGGTTGCTTAGAGGTTTGCTCGGACAATACTATAGCCAGCTGAGCTTTAAGTCAGTTGATAATTTCGTCTTTTACGTGCACAACTTCTTGCATTTGAAGCGCAAGTGCCTTTACTACAGATGTCAACTCAGCAATTTCTTCCTTCTGCCTATTAGAAGGACTTTGTTGCGGCGGCGGCCAAACAAATGGGGGCTCTTGATAGCCTCTTTGCCGAAATGGATGTGGCAGCACATGTGAAGAAGAATGGCTAGCCCGTCTACACCGCCTGAACGTATAGACTACATCATTATCTGCTGGACAAACGACAGCTTCGTGCCCCGCAGTACCACATCTCTTACAGTGGACCACCTGTTGCGCCGTAGTGTGGAACTGAGGTGAACCACTCAAAGACTGTTTACTCTCCAGCTTGCCAGATCATGCATTCTGAGCTTCAAAGTGTGCTATAATTCGGGAGACACTAGACATCTTGGTAGAAGGGTCAAATGTACTCAAGCCTTCCCTTTGACGATCTTTCTCGTAAAATCCTGTCTAGGTAGGACCTATCAAAACAACACTGAAGGAAAAAGATAAAAACTGCCTCAAGAAATAAATCCCTTGAGGCGGAAGACAAACGAAAATAAACATATAAATAGGCCAATTGCCTCCCCGGCAACGGCGCCAAAATTTGATACAGTCGTTTTTGTACCAAAAATAAACCTAAATATACTAACAGAAGCTAGTGATAAGTAGGGTCGATCTCCACAGGGAGGCAAGGTATCTATCTGCAGTCCGTCTATCTATGTCACAATTGGGGGGTTTATATTTGGTTTCTAAACTAAAGAAGGCTTAAGGGAAGAACAGTAAAGAAAAAGCAATAAAAGACAGAGAATGCAAGTAAGATGATCAAAAGAGAGAGAACATGTCAGGATTTCGGTTCACCATGGTAATCTATCGACTCAGCTGCAAATAGCCTAGACAATCTACTGTGAGAAGGATACAGGAAAGGTCCTTCCGGTCCACTTTCTATCCTAGATTTCCACTAACTTAACTTCCATCCTCATTATGGTATTCTACTGTTCATAACAGGTCTGTTCATTCCAATCTTCCGATCCAGGAACGAAGTTAACCAAATTAAAATAATTTAGAAGCATTCATTCAACTAAATTGGTGATACAGTTATATTGCCATTGGTACAGATTCTCACAAGTAAACCATCTAGTCTATTCGCTACATCGTCACAGTCCTACCATGGATTCCCTAGTCCTAACATAAAAGAAATTAGCTACTCATATCGCTAGTGATATCAACAATAACAATAATGAATAAACTAACTAGAGACATGATGCAGCAACAGAAATTAAGCATAAACTGAGATTAGGGAAGAATAATTAAGACAATAAAGCAAGGATTAAAGCAAGAAAGTAATGAGATTAAGATTAAGAGGAGAAAAGAGATTACAATCACAAGCAATTCCGGCGTAAAGAACAACCAAAATCCAAGCCAAGAGATCCAAGAGTAAAAGTTACAATGGAAAGTTTAAGGGAGAGATTAAGAGAGTAAGTGGCGTTCCAAGATGAAAAAAAAATGCCCTTATTAACCTAATTATGAAAGCTTAAATAGGAAAACAAAAGTCTATCACGAAATTTAGCCCAACACGGGTTAATTAATCCCGCGTAACATCAAAACCACTCGATCGAGTAACTTTATGTCACTCGATCGAACAAAATTAAGCTCAAACCACTCGATCGAGTAGAAAATCTACTCGATCGAGTAACCCCTAAAATACATCTACTCGATCGAGTAGAAAAAGGAGTCGATCGAACACAATTGTACTCGATCGAGTACTTTTCAGCGCACAATTCCTGCTTCGCGCAGTGAACTTCAAACAGCTGCCATGTCTTCGTTAATTAGGAAAACAAGACGATTCTGGTGGCGTTGGAAAGCTAAGAGGACAAGATTTTATCTCCATTTGGAATCACCTGTAAATCTGTTGTAGAACTCGAGATATGGCTCTTTAAAGTAGGCACTAGCAATTTGAAGTTCTTCCTTTGCTCGCCTAGCTATCTTATTCTTTGCGCATCTCAAAATAGTAGTCTTATGGCTCCGACTCAACTCATCTCCTAAATGCATGCATAAGGACATGTTTTAGGCTTGATTATACTCCTTTCCAGTTCATACCTGTTACACAAGTGAAACAAATGTAGACAATTCGGGGGACATTTGTAGCTAAACACTACACAAAATGCATAGAAATTGCGTGCAAATGAAGTACGAAATACTTATATAAAATACACGCATTACCGAGCTCAGGACAAGCGTCTAGGCCCAGGATCTGGGCATCCCGAGGCCTAGCTCGAGCGGATCCCCTTATAGACCCGAGCATACTTCAAGCCAGGACGCGCGTGGCCTTGGGGAGTTGCTACTCAGGCCGCGCATGTCCCTCGGGATTTGAAAATTATCAAGATTATCTTAGGGTTGATGTGAACATTATTTGCGCACATTTAGTCCCCTAATTGAGCCTATTTTACATACTATTATAACATTCCATAGCCATTTTATCCGTCAAATGCTTTCTATTTTGTTTTCCTAGTGCATTTCGTATGTTTTGAAGGAAAGAAGATAAACGAGGCGAAATTCCCGTCTACCATGCATATTTGGAAGCTTTTTGATGATATTGGATGAACTAGTATGAAGAGGAGGCAAGAACGAGAGCCAACAACACAAGAATAAGGGGTATGCAAGAGGACGAAAAGCAAGGAAGCCATTACATGAAGAAATTGCTCGGAACCAAACTAAGGGTTACTCCTTTGGCTTTGAAAGTATACTAGATAGAACGGCGTTGAAAAAACAAGTGATCTAGGCTTTTGAATCACTCCAATAGGAGTCCGGATGAGAAAATGACGTCCATTTTACAATCCGAGGTCAAACAAAGAAGCTGTCCGCCAATCCGCTCGTCCCGAGACCCAATCCGCTCGTCTGCTACAGGACGCTCGTCCCCCCTCCAAATCCGCTTGTCTTGAAGCCTTTTTATCCGAGCGTCCCGATGCCAAGACGCCCGTCTTGAGGCCTTGTGATCTGAGCGTCCCGACCTCTTGGCCGCTCGGATTCCTTTCCAGTGCAACCGGCTTCTTCTTTCTCCATGAAAGATGCGCATATTTTTCAAAGACTAGCTAAAAGGAGACCGGCATCTTTTCTGAGAGGAGCGATTCCCTACCCAACATTTAGCATTGTTATTTACTATTTTACCCTTGCTTAACCTAATGATGCTCTACTATAAATACCCCATTTGTAATAATCAAAGACCAAGCTCTCTTAGTAGGAAATTCTCTTAGATTAGATTAGGAGTAGATTAGAAAAGATTAATCTCAATCTATCCACAAAATTACACATTAATCTTTCCTTAATTATTGTTCAAGTTTATTATTATTGGGTAATTGAAGATTATTGGGTTATTATTGGAGAATTGACAACTCTTCATCAATCAATCAAGTTCTCTTCTTTTATTCTTTGCTTTATTATTTGGAATCATCTCAAGTTTGGTATAATTCTTTTACCCTTTACTCTTTATTATTTATTTCCTCATCCTCTTATCATGATTACACTTGTTGTGAAGATTGACACCATTAATGACATGTTTACCATGATAATAATTGAGTAGTCTCTTTAGCTTGGATTAGTGGGTAATTAAGAGAGATAAACATGGGGAATAATCATGCTTTATCCAATATGTTTCCATAAATAAGTTGCTTGTTTGTTGTAATCTCAACCTATGCACATGTTATGTTTGATGAAATGCTAAGCCTATGAATCCTTGCATTTACAACTATCTCTTATCTATTCAACTTGACTTGTAAGATATAAACCAACTCGAGTCTTGTTAGACCATGCATAAAAGTGATTAGGAGGAAACTAAGTCGACTTGTAGGTGTTGTACAATCTAATCGATTCGTCTCCGGGACCCAACTCTTCCTAAGAACCGTAAGACATAAACCAACTCGGTTCCTTTAAAACATAAATTGCTTGCAACTTTGTGAATATGTTTGTATGATCAACTCCCATGAATCCCCTATGAACCCATGACATCCTAGCACTTTTAATCAATTGTTTACATCCTTCCTTTTATTGCTTGTTTTACCTTATTGTTTGCATTAGTCTAGACACAACTACAAACCCAAACAAATTGTGACACTAGCATAAATTGAGATATATAGACTTAGAACCCAAAACACACCGTCCCATGGATCGATCTCGACTTACCGCTAACTAGTTGTTTGTTGAGAATATAAATGTGTTTGATTGGGAGACCCGACGACATCTAACCCATCAAGGGTCTTAATCGTCATTTAAGCCCTTTGTAACCCTAATTCTTGTACTTAATTTTTAGTATAAATACCCCATTGTACTACCTAGCTAATTACCAATTCTCTCCTAGATAAAAACCTCTCTTAGATTTGATTAGGAGTAGATTAGAATAGATTATCCTTTAATCATTCTACAAAATTACACAATAATCTTTCGTTAATTATTGTTCAAGTTTATTATTGGGTAATTGAAGATTATTGGGTTATTATTGGAGAATTGACAACTCTTCATCAATCAATCAAGTTTTCTTATATTATTCTTTCCTTTCCAATTATTCATCTTAAGTTTGGTATAATCTCTTTACTCTTTACTCTTTATTGTTTATTTCCTCACTCTTTAATCATGTTTATACTTATTGTGATGATTGACACCATTGATAACATGTCTTCCATGATAATGAGTGAGCAGTTACTTAACTAGGACTAGTGGGGGAGTTAATCATGGGATAGATTTATGCTTAATGAGTTCATATGAATGCTTGCTCATTGTTCTTCAACTTGTGCATATATCATGTTTGGTGAAATGCTTGATCGTCAACCTAGCATGTTTCTCCTATCCTTTCAACAAGGCTTGTAAGATATAAACCAACTCAAACCTTGTTAGACCTTGGATATTGTTGAATAGGGAAAACCCAAGTCACCTTGTAGATGTTGTAAAGTCTTAACCGACTCGGCTCTGAGACGTAAGTTTCCCTAAGAATTGGTTTATTATGCATGTAATTTTAATAGGAAGAATTAAGTCGACTTGTAGGTGTTGTAAAGTCACAAATGACTCGGCTCCGGGACCCAAATCTTCTTATGAATTATATGACATGAACTAACTTAATTCCAACAATAATAAATTGCTTGCATCCACATAACTCATTTATGCTATCTTACCATGATTCCCTTATGATCCCATAACATCCTAGTATCCTTTATTGTTTGTTTACATCTATTATTTTATTGCTTACTTTTCATTGCTTTCATTAGTTTAGAATCTTCAAACCTAAATCAATTGTGACACCCTAAGTGAAACTACAATTAGATTGAACAATACAAATACCCTCGTCCTTTAGGTTCAACCTCGACTTGCTAGCTATGCTAGTAGTTGGGTATAAATGTGTTTGAGAGCGTACAACGACAAGCTCATCAAAATGGCGCCGTTGCCAGGGACGGTGTTGTGTATTTGAATCTTTCTTTTGTCTAGTTTTAGTTGTGCTTCTTCTTGAGGAGCCTTGGTTCCTTGGGAATTTCGTTTCTTGTGCTTTAACCTTGAGGAACTTGTTCCTCAAGGTTCGTTCTTACCATTTTATTGTAGTTTCCATGTTTGTAGTTGTATCTTTGTCTTAGCTATGATGATGGCCCAAGGCTTGGTACATGGAGTATGTGGTGGATCTTTTGAGTATGACTACAATGGGTATGGGAAGTTTGAGGAGAGAGTCAACACAAACCTACCTTACAACTCATACAATGAAAATCCTAACTACTACCCCAACTTTCCCCACCAAAATCACCACATCCAATACCCACAACAACCACCCACCCAAGACCCATATTACAACCAATGACAAATGCCACAATATGACCACTTTCACACCTACACACATTAAGAAGATGAGCCAAACTTTGACATTCAAAATGTGGTTCTCCAAATGATGGGAGACCAAGAAAACTTCTTCAAACAAGTGCTAGAGGAGAGCCAAAATAGGGACAATGTTCTTCAAAGCATTGCTACCTATGGTGAGGAGTTGGCAATTCGAATTGCCCAAATGAAGGCAACCCAAGCAACAACCCAAGCAACCACTCCCCATCAATCTTTGAGAATTGACCATGAATGTGAATTTGAGGCAATGACCTTTGATGAAGAAGATGTGAAGTGGGAAGAGCCAATCTCCTTGAGCTCTTATGAGTATGAAAATGTGGTATTTGATGAGGAAGATATGAGGTTGAGTAAGCCAAATACTCATAACCTTTGTGAGTATGAGGGTGTGTCATTTGATGTGAACATTGAGGTGTTGGAAAAAGAGTTGATGAGGAGGAGTGAAGCCCCTATATATGATTCGTATGGAGATAGTGATGATGACAAGCCTATAGAAGAGGCTTGTTAGGAACTTGTGTCTTTCAATGACTTATGGAATGAAAGAGAGGAATGGAGTTGTGAGATTGCCTCATTTGAGGAGCCCATCCTTGAGAAGTTTGAGGTATGCTTCCATGAAGAAGATGAATTCCTCTCTCCTATTGACCATGAAGACCTTTTCACACCCACCATGGAACCTATATTGTTGGAGATGATATGGTAAACATTCTTCGAGAGGTCAAATTATTATATAAAATGTACTTGGTGGAGAAGCTCAAGACCAAAGCTACGAATGAGCTTACTTGTGGAGACTTGGCACCCACAATCTCAATTCCTAAGCTAGCCCATCATCAATGCTATGAGAATTCTCCTTCTACTCTTGAAGGATTGATAAATCAAAATGCTATCATCATAGCATTTGAAAGAGATGGTAGAGAGTGGAAGCCTCCGGATGAATATGAGCAATACTTCATACCTTGTGTTGACAAGAATTATGGGCTTGTTGGTTTAAAGCATTGTAAGAAGCCAAGCGCCAAGGGCAAAAAAATGGGAGAGTATTTGGCAAGTTCTATTCCAAGCCAAGATGGCTAAACTACGTTTTGACATCGTCAATCTCCTATTTGAGCTTATTTGAAGCCTATTCAAAAGCCTTTGACCGGTTATTAAGAGCATTGAGCAACATGGACAACATCAATAAACATGGTAAAATGAAATAAGTTTGGTGGAGTCCTCCCTCAAACCACCATTTGTACGATATCCTATCCTTTGACTTTGCATTGCATTTACACTTGCATTTAGTTATATACATATACATTTAGCTTGCATTCATTTAGTTACCTCATGATTAAACCTCCGTCTTTGGTACTTTGGATGATGTTTTGAGTGGTTTGGGGAGGTTCATCCTTGAAGTAACATACATCATAGTTAATCATATAGTATAGCTTGCATTGTAATATATATCACATATCCATTAGTTAGTTGCATATAGTTAGTTCTTGCATTCATACATAGTCACTAATGACCAATCCAATTATTTTCTACACTAGAAATAGTGCTTAAATCGGTTTGGAGAGGTTTGATCATAGGTGACCATAGTTTACTAGAAATCATGCATCATCTAGTATAGTGTAGATTGCATTCATTTATTATATATGTCATATAGAATTGCATTTGGTTAGAGCATGCATTCGTTCATATAATATCATTGCATTTGTACTTCAATTTCCATAAAATCCAAAATCCAAAAATCTAAAAACATGTATTTCTTTTTCATTCCTACTCCTACATGTACATTGAGGACAATGTCCAAAATAAAGTGGGGGATGAGAATTTATATTCCAAAACTTATAAAAAATTGAAAAATTTCGAAAAATATTAAAAACCAAAAACATGTTCTTTAATTTAGTAGTGTAGAATTGTATATACTTATGTTTTTTGTTCTCTTCTCACATAGATACAATGCTACATTTGAGGCATTGGCAAGGGAATGTGAAGACCGCTTGGTATGATCGTTCTAATCCCTATTTCCTTTCAATTTCTTTTTATTATTCATATGAGGAGGATGGGCTTACATGTCAAGTAGGATGTGGTGTATTTTGTTGTTGTGGTTTGTGTACCTATGTGTTGTTAGGAGTTGCATCTAGTTTATATGGTATTTTAGTTGATAGAAGCATATGCATTAGAGTTGTATATATGTTAGTTGCATCATGACATGTAGTTGCATGGTTAAAAAATTCTGTAAAATGCCTATTTGGGAAGCTTGACAAGTGTATATAAGGCCCTTGTAGATTATTTTTCTCCTTAAGACTTTGTTTGCTAGAATACCCTCAAGACACCCTAGGATGTGTCATACTAGTATCTTTTGACCCATGGGCTAAGGCCTAGTCAAGAGTACCTTGTGGTGTGATAACTCCTTGGCTACCATTTATTCCAAGGTGACCTTTGAAGCCATGCAACCATTATTTCACTTCTATCATCATATTTTGCCAACAAAATGGGAATGGGCACAAAATCATCAAATTGAGTTCAAGTACAAAACCAAAATAAAAAAGTTTTGAGAAAATTGCATCAAATGAAAAGAGGAGCAAAAATAGACTCCTATGCTTTAATAGAAGTACCCTTGCTACAAATGCGGTTACTAAATAATATTACAATTAACATGGGCAATGATAAAAGAGAGAAACTTAGAGAGATAAAATTCTCTGATTTTTAGGGTTCTAAGTTTTTCGGCAATGGTGCGGAAAAAAGCCGCCTCTCCTCCTCGATCTTCAACCTCTATTACTAAATCTACTGATAATAATAATAATTCATCAATTAGTAACAACAATATTAGTACTAATAATTTTAATAATCAACAAAAAATCGTTTCTAGTAACAATAACTCTGAGAATTGTGATACTATTGAAGCTGATGTCGTTGACCTAGATATTGAATCTGCGAAGCAAGGAGTAGATGATATACTTCAACCTCCGCTTACTTTGAAGGATGATTTGGTTTTATCGGATGATCCTAAGGATTGGACTGATGTGACTAAGTAACCTGCTTCATCTCCGCCTGTGGTGAACCGTCTCGAACCTATTCTTTGAAAGTGAGTGAGGAGGTTGCGATGGTAAGCCGCTTCTTAAGCTTTCAATTGATGATGTGAAGGATGAAATAGCCTATTGGAAGTTAGCAGTTTATGGTTATGTGATGGGGGCTAATCCTCCAAGGGATGTTATGGAAACATTCCTCAGGGAAATCTGGGCTTCGTATGAGATAACTAAAATTGCGTTCCTTCCAAACGGTTTATTTGTGGTACGATTTAACAAAGCTGAGCATCATAAACTGGTTCTGGAAAATGGAATGTTTATTTTTGATGGTAAGCCGCTTGTTATTAAACCTTGGGACCCCGCTGTTAGAATTTCTAAAATCTCTGTTAAGAAGGTACCCATTTGGATTAAACTTGTGGGCTTAGATCTTAAATTCTGGGGAGCAGGATGTTTAGAGAAACTTGCTGGTCTTGTTGGTCGTTTCATTCGTATTGATGAGGCTACACTTGATAAATCTTTGCTGGGTTTTGCACGTGTAATGGTTGAGGTAGAAATTGATCAACAATTCCCCAAGCAAATTATGTTTGAAGATGAACACGGATGTGAGACTAAAGTGGCAATTGAGTATGATTGGCTTCCTATTACCTGTCAGCACTGTAAGGGAATTGGTCATCTCACTAATGCTTGTCGCAAGAAGGTTATTGGTGCTAACATGCCCTATAAACATCAGCCTCAGAGGCAAGTTTGGAGGCCTAAACAGCCTGTAGGAAGGGTGACTGTGGATCCAAAGGAGTTTCCTCCTTTACAGGGTGAATAATCTTTGGGAGTATGGTGGGGTAGTTGTCACTCCTACGGTGACCCCGCACAAAGACTGCCATGGGTCTGTATTTGCTCCTGCTAGGATTATTACACGTATGACTAGGCATGAATCCAGAGTGACTGGTGATCCAACATCAGGTTTTACAGTGAACTATAATGCTGAAATGGCCAAGGCTAGTGGTAAAGGAGGTCCAATGGTTCTTGAATTGGTTGATAAAGGAGGAGGGGGAGGGGATCCCTGCTCTTCCAATGATTAATTTTGGAATGTGGAATGTTAGGGGCCTTAACAGCGAGACCAAACAAAAAGACATAAAATGGTTTCTGCATCAATCTGGTGTGGAACTGTTTGGGCTCCTTGAGACCAAGGTTAAACCTGAGTCTCTAAATAGGGTTGCTGGTAACGTTTGTCAGAACTGGAATTACATTACTAATACTGCTTGTCACTCAGGTGGTAGAGTTTGGATTCTTTGGAAACATAATAAGTTGGATGTTGTTCTCATTGATATGGATGCACAATTCATTCATGTCTCTGTTACCAACAAGTGGATGGATCTCGAGTTTTTTGCTACTTTTGTTTATGCTTTTAATAAACTAGAGGATAGGGTGCCACTTTGGAATGCACTCATTAGGTTTGCTGGGTGTGGACCTTGGGTGGTGCTAGGAGATTTCAATAATGTTATGTTTGATAATGAAAGAATTGGGAAAATTGTGAAGGATGAGGAGATGCTACCTTTTCAGAATACTATGGCTCTTTGTGATCTTCAGGATATTAAGAGTACTGGGGCATTCTTTACTTGGAACAACAAGCAACCTAGTGAGACCAGGATTTTTAGTAGGATTGACATAGTCACTAATGACCAATCCAATTATTTTCTACACTAGAAATAGTGCTTAAATCGGTTTGGAGAGGTTTGATCATAGGTGACCATAGTTTACTAGAAATCATGCATCATCTAGTATAGTGTAGATTGCATTCATTTATTATATATGTCATATAGAATTGCATTTGGTTAGAGCATGCATTCGTTCATATAATATCATTGCATTTGTACTTCAATTTCCATAAAATCCAAAATCCAAAAATCTAAAAACATGTATTTCTTTTTCATTCCTACTCCTACATGTACATTGAGGACAATGTCCAAAATAAAGTGGGGGATGAGAATTTATATTCCAAAACTTATAAAATTGAAAAATTTGAAAAATATTAAAAACCAAAAACATGTTCTTTAATTTAGTAGTGTAGAATTGTATATACTTATGTTTTTTGTTCTCTTCTCACATAGATACAATGCTACATTTGAGGCATTGGCAAGGGAATGTGAAGACCGCTTGGTATGATCGTTCTAATCCCTATTTCCTTTCAATTTCTTTTTATTATTCATATGAGGAGGATGGGCTTACATGTCAAGTAGGATGTGGTGTATTTTGTTGTTGTGGTTTGTGTACCTATGTGTTGTTAGGAGTTGCATCTAGTTTATATGGTATTTTAGTTGATAGAAGCATATGCATTAGAGTTGTATATATGTTAGTTGCATCCTGACATGTAGTTGCATGGTTAAAAAATTCTGTAAAATGCCTATTTGGGAAGCTTGACAAGTGTATATAAGGCCCTTGTAGATTATTTTTCTCCTTAAGACTTTGTTTGCTATAATACCCTCAAGACACCCTAGGATGTGTCATACTAGTATCTTTTGACCCATGGGCTAAGGCCTAGTCAAGAGTACCTTGTGGTGTGATAACTCCTTGGCTACCATTTATTCCAAGGTGACCTTTGAAGCCATGCAACCATTATTTCACTTCTATCATCATATTTTGCCAACAAAATGGGAATGGGCACAAAATCATCAAATTGAGTTCAAGTACAAAACCAAAATAAAAAAGTTTTGAGAAAATTGCATCAAATGAAAAGAGGAGCAAAAATAGACTCCTATGCTTTAATAGAAGTACCCTTGCTACAAATGCGGTTACTAAATAATATTACAATTAACATGGGCAATGATAAAAGAGAGAAACTTAGAGAGATAAAATTCTCTGATTTTTAGGGTTCTAAGTTTTCTGTGCAATGGTGCGGAAAAAAGCCGCCTCTCCTCCTCGATCTTCAACCTCTATTACTAAATCTACTGATAATAATAATAATTCATCAATTAGTAACAACAATATTAGTACTAATAATTTTAATAATCAACAAAAAATCGTTTCTAGTAACAATAACTCTGAGAATTGTGATACTATTGAAGGCGATGTCGTTGACCTAGATATTGAATCTGCGAAGCAAGGAGTAGATGATATACTTCAACCTCCGCTTACTTTGAAGGATGATTTGGTTTTATCGGATGATCCTAAGGATTGGACTGATGTGACTAAGTAACCTGCTTCATCTCCGCCTGTGGTGAACCGTCTCGAACCTATTCTTTGAAAGTGAGTGGAGGTTACTGATGGTAAGCCGCTTCTTAAGCTTTCAATTGATGATGTGAAGGATGAAATAGCCTATTGGAAGTTAGCAGTTTATGGTTATGTGATGGGGGCTAATCCTCCAAGGGATGTTATGGAAACATTCCTCAGGGAAATCTGGGCTTCGTATGAGATAACTAAAATTGCGTTCCTTCCAAACGGTTTATTTGTGGTACGATTTAACAAAGCTGAGCATCATAAACTGGTTCTGGAAAATGGAATGTTTATTTTTGATGGTAAGCCGCTTGTTATTAAACCTTGGGACCCCGCTGTTAGAATTTCTAAAATCTCTGTTAAGAAGGTACCCATTTGGATTAAACTTGTGGGCTTAGATCTTAAATTCTGGGGAGCAGGATGTTTAGAGAAACTTGCTGGTCTTGTTGGTCGTTTCATTCGTATTGATGAGGCTACACTTGATAAATCTTTGCTGGGTTTTGCACGTGTAATGGTTGAGGTAGAAATTGATCAACAATTCCCCAAGCAAATTATGTTTGAAGATGAACACGGATGTGAGACTAAAGTGGCAATTGAGTATGATTGGCTTCCTATTACCTGTCAGCACTGTAAGGGAATTGGTCATCTCACTAATGCTTGTCGCAAGAAGGTTATTGGTGCTAACATGCCCTATAAACATCAGCCTCAGAGGCAAGTTTGGAGGCCTAAACAGCCTGTAGGAAGGGTGACTGTGGATCCAAAGGAGTTTCCTCCTTTACCTGGGGTGAATAATGCTGGGAGTATGGCTGGGGTAGTTGTCACTCCTACGGTGACCCCTGCACAGCACTGCCCTGGGTCTGTATTTGCTCCTGCTAGGATTATTACACGTATGACTAGGCATGAATCCAGAGTGACTGGTGATCCAACATCAGGTTTTACAGTGAACTATAATGCTGAAATGGCCAAGGCTAGTGGTAAAGGAGGTCCAATGGTTACTGAATTGGTTGATAAAGGAGGAGGGGGAGGGGATCCCTGCTCTTCCAATGATTAATTTTGGAATGTGGAATGTTAGGGGCCTTAACAGCGAGACCAAACAAAAAGACATAAAATGGTTTCTGCATCAATCTGGTGTGGAACTGTTTGGGCTCCTTGAGACCAAGGTTAAACCTGAGTCTCTAAATAGGGTTGCTGGTAACGTTTGTCAGAACTGGAATTACATTACTAATACTGCTTGTCACTCAGGTGGTAGAGTTTGGATTCTTTGGAAACATAATAAGTTGGATGTTGTTCTCATTGATATGGATGCACAATTCATTCATGTCTCTGTTACCAACAAGCTGGATGGATCTCAGTTTTTTGCTACTTTTGTTTATGCTTTTAATAAACTAGAGGATAGGGTGCCACTTTGGAATGCACTCATTAGGTTTGCTGGGTGTGGACCTTGGGTGGTGCTAGGAGATTTCAATAATGTTATGTTTGATAATGAAAGAATTGGGAAAATTGTGAAGGATGAGGAGATGCTACCTTTTCAGAATACTATGGCTCTTTGTGATCTTCAGGATATTAAGAGTACTGGGGCATTCTTTACTTGGAACAACAAGCAACCTAGTGAGACCAGGATTTTTAGTAGGATTGACATAGTCACTAATGACCAATCCAATTATTTTCTACACTAGAAATAGTGCTTAAATCGGTTTGGAGAGGTTTGATCATAGGTGACCATAGTTTACTAGAAATCATGCATCATCTAGTATAGTGTAGATTGCATTCATTTATTATATATGTCATATAGAATTGCATTTGGTTAGAGCATGCATTCGTTCATATAATATCATTGCATTTGTACTTCAATTTCCATAAAATCCAAAATCCAAAAATCTAAAAACATGTATTTCTTTTTCATTCCTACTCCTACATGTACATTGAGGACAATGTCCAAAATAAAGTGGGGGATGAGAATTTATATTCCAAAACTTATAAAAAATTGAAAAATTTCGAAAAATATTAAAAACCAAAAACATGTTCTTTAATTTAGTAGTGTAGAATTGTATATACTTATGTTTTTTGTTCTCTTCTCACATAGATACAATGCTACATTTGAGGCATTGGCAAGGGAATGTGAAGACCGCTTGGTATGATCGTTCTAATCCCTATTTCCTTTCAATTTCTTTTTATTATTCATATGAGGAGGATGGGCTTACATGTCAAGTAGGATGTGGTGTATTTTGTTGTTGTGGTTTGTGTACCTATGTGTTGTTAGGAGTTGCATCTAGTTTATATGGTATTTTAGTTGATAGAAGCATATGCATTAGAGTTGTATATATGTTAGTTGCATCATGACATGTAGTTGCATGGTTAAAAAATTCTGTAAAATGCCTATTTGGGAAGCTTGACAAGTGTATATAAGGCCCTTGTAGATTATTTTTCTCCTTAAGACTTTGTTTGCTAGAATACCCTCAAGACACCCTAGGATGTGTCATACTAGTATCTTTTGACCCATGGGCTAAGGCCTAGTCAAGAGTACCTTGTGGTGTGATAACTCCTTGGCTACCATTTATTCCAAGGTGACCTTTGAAGCCATGCAACCATTATTTCACTTCTATCATCATATTTTGCCAACAAAATGGGAATGGGCACAAAATCATCAAATTGAGTTCAAGTACAAAACCAAAATAAAAAAGTTTGCAGAAAATTGCATCAAATGAAAAGAGGAGCAAAAATAGACTCCTATGCTTTAATAGAAGTACCCTTGCTACAAATGCGGTTACTAAATAATATTACAATTAACATGGGCAATGATAAAAGAGAGAAACTTAGAGAGATAAAATTCTCTGATTTTTAGGGTTCTAAGTTTTCTGTGCAATGGTGCGGAAAAAAGCCGCCTCTCCTCCTCGATCTTCAACCTCTATTACTAAATCTACTGATAATAATAATAATTCATCAATTAGTAACAACAATATTAGTACTAATAATTTTAATAATCAACAAAAAATCGTTTCTAGTAACAATAACTCTGAGAATTGTGATACTATTGAAGCTGATGTCGTTGACCTAGATATTGAATCTGCGAAGCAAGGAGTAGATGATATACTTCAACCTCCGCTTACTTTGAAGGATGATTTGGTTTTATCAGATGATCCTAAGGATTGGACTGATGTGACTAAGTAACCTGCTTCATCTCCGCCTGTGGTGAACCGTCTCGAACCTATTGCTGAAAGTGAGCTGGAGGTTACTGATGGTAAGCCGCTTCTTAAGCTTTCAATTGATGATGTGAAGGATGAAATAGCCTATTGGAAGTTAGCAGTTTATGGTTATGTGATGGGGGCTAATCCTCCAAGGGATGTTATGGAAACATTCCTCAGGGAAATCTGGGCTTCGTATGAGATAACTAAAATTGCGTTCCTTCCAAACGGTTTATTTGTGGTACGATTTAACAAAGCTGAGCATCATAAACTGGTTCTGGAAAATGGAATGTTTATTTTTGATGGTAAGCCGCTTGTTATTAAACCTTGGGACCCCGCTGTTAGAATTTCTAAAATCTCTGTTAAGAAGGTACCCATTTGGATTAAACTTGTGGGCTTAGATCTTAAATTCTGGGGAGCAGGATGTTTAGAGAAACTTGCTGGTCTTGTTGGTCGTTTCATTCGTATTGATGAGGCTACACTTGATAAATCTTTGCTGGGTTTTGCACGTGTAATGGTTGAGGTAGAAATTGATCAACAATTCCCCAAGCAAATTATGTTTGAAGATGAACACGGATTTGAGACTAAAGTGGCAATTGAGTATGATTGGCTTCCTATTACCTGTCAGCACTGTAAGGGAATTGGTCATCTCACTAATGCTTGTCGCAAGAAGGTTATTGGTGCTAACATGCCCTATAAACATCAGCCTCAGAGGCAAGTTTGAAGGCCTAAACAGCCTGTAGGAAGGGTGACTGTGGATCCAAAGGAGTTTCCTCCTTTACCTGGGGTGAATAATGCTGGGAGTATGGCTGGGGTAGTTGTCACTCCTACGGTGACCCCTGCACAGCACTGCCATGGGTCTGTATTTGCTCCTGCTAGGATTATTACACGTATGACTAGGCATGAATCGAGTGATTTGGTGATCCAACATCGGGTTTTACAGTGAACTATAATCTTTGAAATGGCCAAGGCTAGTGGTAAAGGAGGTCCAATGGTTCTTGAATTGGTTGATAAAAAGGAGGGGGGAGGGGATCCTGCTCTTCCAATGATTAATTTTGGAATGTGGAATGTTAGGGGCCTTAACAGCGAGACCAAACAAAAAGACATAAAATGGTTTCTGCATCAATCTGGTGTGGAACTGTTTGGGCTCCTTGAGACCAAGGTTAAACCCGAGTCTCTAAATAGGGTTGCTGGTAACGTTTGTCAGAACTGGAATTACATTACTAATACTGCTTGTCACTCAGGTGGTAGAGTTTGGATTCTTTGGAAACATAATAAGTTGGATGTTGTTCTCATTGATATGGATGCACAATTCATTCATGTCTCTGTTACCAACAAGCTGGATGGATCTCAGTTTTTTGCTACTTTTGTTTATGCTTTTAATAAACTAGAGGATAGGGTGCCACTTTGGAATGCACTCATTAGGTTTGCTGGGTGTGGACCTTGGGTGGTGCTAGGAGATTTCAATAATGTTATGTTTGATAATGAAAGAATTGGGAAAATTGTGAAGGATGAGGAGATGCTACCTTTTCAGAATACTATGGCTCTTTGTGATCTTCAGGATATTAAGAGTACTGGGGCATTCTTTACTTGGAACAACAAGCAACCTAGTGAGACCAGGATTTTTAGTAGGATTGACAGGGTCTTGGTAAATGTTGATTGGGTTAATAGGTGGCCTGATTGGTTTGCTGATTTTCAGCCTGAGGGATCCTTTGATCATTGCCCTTGCCTTGTCTCTAGTGGGGGTGAATGCCAAGGGAGGAGAAAACCTTTCAAGTTTTTTAATATGTAGAATAAAGTGCCATATTTTCAGAGTATAGTCTTGACAGGGTGTAATACTGCTTTCAATGGTACTGCTATGTTCAGAATTGTGAAAAAATTGAAGCTGCTGAAGTCTGTTCTCAAAAGACTGAATATGGGGTTGTTCACTGACATTGAAAGGAATGCTGATGTTGCCTATAAACTCCTTGTGGACTGTCAGTTGTCTCTGCAACAGGATAAATCTAACAAAGAACTTATGGATAAGGAAAGAGAGCTGAGACAATCTTACTATTTGTTGGCTGCTGCTAGAGAGGATTTCTTGCGGCAAAAGTCTAAGAGTGATTGGGTTAAGGATGGTGATACTAACTTAGCTATGTTCCATCAAGTTATTAGGCAAAGACATGTTCATAATAAGGTTTTACAAATTGAGGATAAAAATGGCATACTTTGTAAGGATCCTGATGAAGTCTTGAATTCCTTTGTTGAGTATTATGAGGAGCTTCTGGGTACTAAAGGTAATCCTATCCCTGTCCTTGAGCACATTATCAGGCAAGGACCACTTGTGTATGAGTCTGAATGGGAAGATCTATGTAGGATACCTACTGAACAAGAGATTAGGGCTACCTTATTCTCTATCCCTGAGGACAAAAGTCCAGGCCCGGATGGTTATACTAGTGGTTTTTTTAAGGCCAGCTGGGATATTGCTAAAGGGGACATCTGTGAAGCAGTTAAGAATTTTTTTGAGAATGGTGCTCTCCTCAAGCAAGTTAATTGTACTACTCTGGTTTTACTCCCTAAGGTGGACAATCCTGTGAGTGTTAGAGAGTTCAGACCTATTGCATGCTATAATACATTGTATAAACTGATCTCTAAGCTCCTTTGTGCTAGATTGGGTGACCTTCTGCCTAGGCTGATTAACCCTGCTCAGTGTGCTTTTGTTAAAGGCAGGAGTATACTTGGTAACATTTTAATTAGCCAGGACTTGGTTAAGTTATACTCTAGGAGGAGCATTTCTCCCAGATGCCTTATGAAGATTGACCTCAGGAAAGCTTATGATTCTATTGAATGGGTATTCATTGAACAACTGCTGACTTTCTTAAATTTTCCTCCTCATTTTATCAAGCTTATTATGGCATGTGTCAGCACTACCTCATTCTCTATTGCTCTTAATGGTTTCCTACATGGGTTCTTTCCTGGCAAGAGAGGATTGAGGCAAGGGGATCCCATCTCCCCCTTACTTTTCACCCTTTGCATGGAATACCTGAGCAGACTCTTGAATGTTGTTACTACCTTGCCTGGTTTTCATTTCCATCCTCTATGCAAATAAATGAAGTTGTCACATCTGATGTTTGCAGACGACTTATTGCTCTTTTGCAAAGGTGACGTCCAATCCATCTTCATCATTATGGAAACTTTCAAAAAATTCTCCTCTGCTTCTGGTTTGTCTATTAATTCTGAAAAGTCTGATTTCTATTGTAATGGAATCAGTCAGACTGTGATCCATAGGGTACTCCAGGGCACTGGTTTTAAGAGTGGGCAGCTTCCTTTCAAGTATCTTGGGGTTAAGATCTCACATAAGAGACTTACTAAGATTAATTGTAACATTTTAGTGGATAGGATGATTGCCAGAATACGAGGTTGGAATAGCAGAAAAATTTCTTATTTTGGTAGGTTGATTTTGGCCAAGTCTGTGCTCTCTACTATCCACAATTATTGGTCCCAAATTTTTGTACTTCCTGCCGGCATTATGGATAGAATTCAGACCCTCTGTAGGACTTTTCTTTGGGAAGGTACTGATACTTATTCTAAATCTCCTTTGGTTTCCTGGAATGTGCTATGTATGGATAAAAAGCAAGGAGGTTTGGGGTTAACAGATAGTAAACTCTGGAATTATGCAGCTATTGGAAAATTAGTTTGGTGGATTGCAAGTAAACATGACCATCTTTGGATTAAATGGGTGGATCACATTTATCTAAAAGGTACCCCCTGGTTTCAATATGAACCTACCAACTACAGCTCTTGGGCTTGGAGGAAGGTTTGCCAAATTAAATCTATGTTTCAGAGTGGGTATATTAATGGGTTATGGCAAGGTGATGCTAAGGATTATACTATAGCTGAGGGTTACAAATGGTTACAAAGCTCTGCAGGAACTAAAGTTCCCTGGTTTACTGTTGTCTGGAATCGTTATAATGTTCCCAAATGGAATTTCACAATGTGGTTAGTGCAGCATGAACGGTTGCTCACTTTGGACAGACTCAGGAAGTGGGGAATGACTGTACCTTCTGAATGTTTCATCTGTGGACAAGCATCCGAGGAGCATCAACACCTGTTTCAGTTTTGTCCCTTTACTCAACAATGTTTTCAACTCCTATCTTGCTGGTTGGGTCTGGCTTCAAGTATTTTGATTAAACCTGAAAGTCTGCTGAGACAAAGATCCTTATCTCTGTATGTTAGGAAAGTGAGTTGTGCTGTTGTGGTTGGTCTCTATTATGGCATTTGGCGTTGCAGAAATGTTTGCAGATTGGAGAACGTTGTTCCTACTCCTGCTATGCTGATTGTACAAATTCAAAAGGACTGTAAACGCAGAATTCAGGGTTGCTTCCAAGGTTCATTGACATAAGGTGATAGGGAATGGAATAGGTTGCGTAATATAAGTTTATAGCTCTTACTTGTGCATAATGTATAGGTTTTTTTTTTGGATAAGTTCGTATGATACTAGCTTGGTGTAAATGGTTATGATTGACTACTTTTTTAGATTAATGAAATTCACATTTCACCAAAAAATGCGGTTACTTTGAAAATGCTCAAAAAAAAAATGCAAAAGAAATTGCCAAGTATCAAAATTGCCAAAACATCATAAATTGCAAGAAATGTTCTCAAAAGTCAAAATACCACAAGAAATTGGGGGGAAACAAAATAAAAGCAAACTACCATTGTGAAACTCATAGACTTTGAATCCCTTTTATCCATTGATCTCATTTTTTTGCATGGTGGAGAGGGGACGACCCCTCTTCTTGTCTAGGCAAGAGGGGGAATTCCGCGATCCTACAGTGTTTCTAACACCATAAGGAGACTAATCTTGTCAAGAGCATTTAGCGATTGAGGATAAAAGTACCCTAGTTTGACACAACTTGGAGGTGATTTGTTGGTATCCCTTTAGACTTAGTAGCTTGGAGAAACAATATCTATGATGGAGTGTGTACCCTTAAGTTGCTTCCTTTGTAGATGATTTCCGCCACTTAGATGAGGAAAGTGGCTATTCTTTTGTAGATGCGTCCATTACTTGTTTTGTGTGCTTAATGCTTGGATGTATCGCCAGTTTGGAAAGCCCCACCTTGCCTTGTAAGAAGGCATGTTACCTCATAGATGTCTTGTTGTGAGTTGAAGGGACGGAGTGAGACCCGCTAATTGTCTCACATCGGCTATATTATTAGATTAGTATAAATAAAGGTCATAGTTTTAGTCACCTCTTTACTCGGGACGAGCAAAGGTTCGATTTGGGGATGTTTGATGTGACTCATATTTACGCACATTTAGTCCCTTAACTAGCCTAGTTCCTATGCTTTTTAGTGTGTATTAGGGTCGTTTCTTGTCTTTAACTTCCTATTATGCATATTCTATAAGGTTTGGTGTCCTTTGTAGAAGAGGAGTACTAACCTTACCCAAACGGAGTGAAACGAGGCTAAATTGATAACATCCAACGACCAATCATAGAAGAGGAGACCAAGGCTAAAGGCTATAATTCAATCAATCAAGTTTTAGGGTAATGAAGGACAACCCCCACAACCCAAGAATCAATCCCCATAAGTTGTTGAGCAAGGATGACAAGAAGGAAGCCATTACAAGAGGAAATTGCTTGGAACTAAACTAATAGTTGCTTGTTTGGCTCTAAAACTATGATAGATGAAACAGCGTCGACAAATTAAGTGGTTTAGGCTTTTGAATCACTCCAATAGGAGTCCGGATGAGGAAATGACGTCCGTTTTACAATACGAGCTCAAATAGACAAGCTGACCTATGATCCGGGCGTCCCGAGCTCAGGACAGGCGTCCCAGACTCAGGCCGGGCATCCCAGACTCAGGACGGGCGTCCCCAAGCCAGGACGAGCAGATTGTTAGGCAATCAAGAATGGAGGAGGAACCCTGTCCCAGGATCCGGGCGTCCCGAACTCAGGACGAGCATCTAGGCCCAGGATCCGGGCATCCCGAGCGGATCCCCTTATAGACCCGAGCATACTTCAAGCCAGGACGCACGTGTCCCTGGGGAGTTGCTACTCAGGCCGCGCATGTCCCTTGGGATTTGCAAATTATCAAGTTTCTCTTAGGGTCTTAATCGTCATTTAAGCCCTTTGTAACCCTAATTCTTGTACTTAATTTTTAGTATAAATACTCCATTGTACTACCTAGCTAATTACCAATTCTCTCCTAGATAAAAACCACTCTTAGATTAGATTAGGAGTAGATTAGAATCGATTATCCTTTAATCATTCCACAAAATTACACATTAATCTTTCCTTAATTATTGTTCATGTTTATTATTGGGTAATTGAAGATTATTGGGTTATTATTGGAGAATTGACAACTCTTCATCAATCAATCAAGTTTTCTTCTATTATTCTTTCCTTTCGAATTGTTCATCTAAGTTTGGTATAATCTCTTTACTCTTTACTCTTTATTGTTTATTTCCTCACTCTTCAATCATGTTTATACTTGTTGTGATGATTGACACCATTGATAACATGTCTTCCATGATAATGAGTGAGTAGTTACTTAACTAGGACTAGTGGGGGATTAGGGGAGTTAATCATTGGATAGATTTATGCTTAATGATTTCATATGAATTCTTGCTCATTGTTCTTGAACTTGTGCATATATCATGTTTGATGAAATGCTTGATTGAAAACCTAACATGTTTCTCTTATCCTTTCAACAAGGCTTGTAAGATATAAACCAACTCAAGCCTTGTTAGACCTTGCATATTGTTGAATAGGGAAAACCCAAGTCGACTTGTAGATGTTGTAAAGTCTTAACCGACTTGGCGCCGACACATAAGTTTCCCTAAGAATTGGTTTATCATGCATGTAATTTTAATAGGAAGAATTAAGTCGACTTATAGGTGTTGTAAAGTCACAAATGACTCGGCTCCTAGACTCACGTCTTATTATGAATTATATGACATGAACTAACTTAATTCCAAAAATAATAAATTGTTTTCATCCACATATCTCATTTATGCTATCTTACAATGATTCCCTTATGATCTCATAACATATTAGTATCCTTTATTATTTGTTTACATCTTTCATTTTATTGCTTACTTTTCATTGCTTTCATTAGTTTAGAATCTTCAAACCTAAATCAATTGTGACACCCTAAGTGCAACTACAATTAGATTGAATAATACAAATACCCCTGTCCTTTGGGTTCGACCCCGACTTGCTTGCTATGCTAGTAGTTGGGTATAAATGTGTTTGAGAGCGTACAATGACACGCTCATAAGTATGTCTGGGCGTGTCCCGGTACCGGTATGATGGTTATGGGTACATCTGGGCGTGTCCCGGTACCGGTATGGTGTTGATTTATTCGTGTCTCATTCATATAATCAACATGTTGCATATTTCCTTATTTATGTCATGTCTTGCATTTATCATTGAAACTGACGTTGTTGTGTCCGTGTAAATGTCACTTATTTCTGGGGTGACCTGTGTTGATCTATATGATATTTCCGATCATATAGGGAGCAGTTGTTTCTAGGTTAGCCTTGGTATTATTAGGGAGAAGGGACGCGGTCTGATGATCTTCGAGTCAGACATGTTTGATTAGATTAGTTTAGGAGTCATGACTTGTAATCTTTTATTATTCATTTATTCGTTGTAAACCATTAAGCTTTCTATTTATAACATTGTTCTTGGATTGTATCTCCGATTTCACTACCTCGGGAAACCGAGACAGTAATGCTCCAATTATCTTGGCCGGATAGTTGGGGTGTTACATTTTCAACAAAAGCGGGTTTTAACACCCTTTTACAAACAATTCCTTAAACGTTTTTCAACAACTAGGAGACACCCTTTAGGTCGTCGCCTGATTCGCGACTAAACATGCCTTCTAATTTCCAGTTTTCAAACCTGGACAGGCTCCCTTGCATCGCCTTATGGCTCGCGCCTCAATAGGCTGCCTGATGCTTTTCTTGTTTCCTTTCCAGCACTCGTCAAAGACGATCCCGACTTCGGTTAACCCGAATACAGGACGAATCAGATTGATGGGTTCCCATTTTACAAAACACTCCTTTTAAGACAAATGGATCATGTTATGCACCATAAACCCAACTCGGTAAATAGATGTTTAATTTCCATCTTGCATGCAAATCAACATTAAATCCAACTTGACATCAATTACTTGATAAATGGATTAATAACCGACATAGCAAATCTCACATGTTAGGTTTAAACTTGTGGATGCGCATTCATGCAATTAACCCGTTTTATAAACTTTTGCACTTAACCAACCAAGATCGATAAGTAGAGGCTGTTACCGCGAGCGGGATTGGGTATCCGATTAAAGGGGTTCCCAATATGTACCCTCACCTCTTACTCAGATACTTTGGATAGTGGACGAACTTATCCAGGGCGAACAAGAGTCATTCTAGCGATAAGATGCTAAAGAGGGGCGATTCCTTATCTTTAGTACCAATGTCAAGCACCACTTTTTGCCTTGATTAACCTAGGTATAAAGTGGTCTCAAACGGTTTCTAGGCATCCCAAAATTGCTTGGTGGCGACTCTGAACATCTCTGCATCATTTCGAGACCTTTGACTGGATGAAACCGACCTATCTAAAGCGATATGTTTGAAAGCATTTCTGACGCCGCCGAGCGTGGCTTTCCAACTGCTGCACGTCCACGGATTGGTTTGGCGCGCAGATGGCCCATGTCCACAGATTGGCGACTCCGCTTGGGAAAAATAGGACACTTGTGTCTTTGCGATCCGTAAATGGTGAAACTCAAACAAGGTCTTGGCTGAAGTGCATTAATTGATATTACGGTCATAAGTCGGGTTCCTTGCCTGGGCCCATAACCTAACCTTTATCAACCAATTGGCTTATCCCGTCGGCGTGAGTTTTCTCAACCCCACATATCGAATCCCAATTGCGTCAAGCATACCATTGGCGTTACACATTTCTGTTTCGTCAAAGAGCATTCACTTTCCACGTGCACGATGCTAGGGCACCAACCTTACACAGTTTGTTTGGATTGGCATCCCTCTCTAAAATTAGGGATTGATCGCTTGGTGTGTAACCACCCTTATTAAGCCAAAACCCGTGTCAGCATTATGCATAATATAATGAAATGCTAGTGCCTATGTGCTATGTGATCATAAGCCATTCCATGTCATTTCCAAGCTTTTAAAATACCTTTTTGCGCCGTCATAATGGCTATTTCAAAACTCGGTCTTTCGTCAACCGTTGTAAACCCTTTTTTATGCCGTCGAAATGACGATTTTCAAACCCGATTTTTATAACTGTTTCAACAAAAACACCTTTTTTATGCCGTCGTAATGACGATTTTCTAACTCGGTTTTTACAACCGTTTCAACAAAAACACCTTTTTTATGCCGTCGTAACGGCGATTTTCAAACACGGTTTTTACAACCGTTTCAACAAAAACACCCTTTTCTTACCGTCGTAATGACAATTTTCAAAACCCAGTATTTACAACTTTTTCAAAAACACCTTTTCATGCCATTATAATGGCCATTTTGAAACATGGATTTTAAACCGTTTTGCGCCGATATAATGCACTTTTGCGCCGACATAATAGCCCTTTCAAAACCCGAAAATGACACACCATTTTCGAGGACCTTGCAAACCTCGATTTTCAAAACGCACGATTTTGAATTTCAAGAAACCCGTCTTCGGAAGCAATGCATTGTTTTAAAAGCCACCGCAACCTTAACTCAAACCGTCTTTTGAAAACAAACCTAAGACGACCCCTTTTAACTGGTCGACCTTTTGAAGATCTCTACTCTTCGAAAGCCGTCCATAAAGCAACAAATGTATCTTTTTGAAAATTTCAGTCCACCACTCCAATTCCTCCTCGTGTCTACTGATTCAAAGCAAAGGTACTTATGGGTCTTTACTTATGAGTCGTCTCACCTCGAGACTCGTTCAACAGCGTCATGCCATTACGTTGAGAGTGAGTCGAAGTCTAGTCAACACCGTCGCACCATCAATCGAGTTAGCACCGAGTCACCACACACGGTTACTCTCGTCTCGTTGGGTCCAAAGTGTCTTTCTGTCCTTTGTGCTATCTGTGTTTAGTCATTAAACCGTGTCGGATTGAGATATAATGTGAACCGTTTTCTGCCTCAGAACCATGGCCCCATCTTCCGCTTTGTCCAACAACAACAACGATGGCAACAAAGACCTCACAACTGCTCAGCTAGCCAGCCTGCTCACAGCCTTTAAGGTCACCCTGGAACGTGTCAAGACCCGTATCGACACTCTGGAAAACAAGGAAACCGGAGAATATAATACTCCGCCTTTAACCGAAACTGAGAAAAGGCTTAAGGTCTTGGAAGAGCAACTCTTGGCCCGTGGAAACAACATTCACCTCGAGAACAATCAAAGGTTCGAACCCAGCGGGGATCAACTGCCTGACAACTTTACCTGATGTTCCTATGTTCAAGGGACTGGAGGACCCACTTAATCACATCCGGACCTTCAAGTATTACATGTCCATCAAAGGGGTCAAACAAGAGCTCTTTACCCGGATCTTTCCATCGTTCTTGGAACCGATTCCTCGTCAATGGTGCTATTCCCTCGACCCAAAGAGTAGTGCCACTTGGGATGAAGTCGCCGTTGAATTCACAAAGCAATAGGCTGACAACGTCGAAATTCAAGCCAACACCCGCACTCTTGAGGTCTTAACTCAGAATGACAAAGAGGGATTCACCGAATCCCTAACCAGTTGGAGAAGGTGAGCACCCAGCTGGTTAGTAAACCGAGCGAATCAACCTTGGTGGAGAAATTTGTCTACAACCTCTGTCCAATTTATGCCAACCTGCTAAGGTATCAGAACATCAAAACCATCCAGAATCTGCAGATCCTCCGGACCCGTATAAAATATGACCTGCACAAGGGCGTCTTAACCAAGACTACGGGTAGAGTCTATAAGGGGTCTACATAAACTGGGTCTCGTCCCTACGTTCTAGCAAACAAAATTGACGAGGTCAACCTCCTCGAGCCAACTACAAAGAAAGCCGAACGTCCCCAAAGGACATTCACCAACTTGGGATCAACCTATGCCAGCGCCCTGAAAAGGCTCATGGACCAAGGGAAACTACAACCAATCAGGCCCACTCAGGACCCGCTTAAAGCAAGAAGAACCCGGTTTTTGAATCCTATCGCCAATTGCCAATATCACCAAGGCAAGGGCCATGACATAGAAACTTACTTCAAGCTGAAGCACGCCATTTAAGATATGATCGAGAAAGGAGAACTACCTCTACCTCCTCCAGCAAAATCAAACAACAAAACAAACCCTTTGGGAATTCACGCCATCTTAGATAACGAGCCGACCCTAGATTGCTTTCATCTCGTCTTGCCTATTGAGGACGAGATCAATGCCTTGGAAAAAGACACCCCAGACGGGATGTTCGTATTCAGCGCCGCGTTTATGCTCGCCATGTTTCAGCAAGTCGAGGAAGCCATAGCCAGTCTCTCGGAAAGGATCACCCGACTCGAGGATGCTTACCACCGGCTAATATTTAACCCACCAACAGCTGCACCACGCCCAACGAAGGGTCCTTCAAGCACCCAAAACTCCCAATTCCAGAAGGGACTACTCCCGCGATCATTCTGGCATGCGCCTCACAACCTAAACCACAATTATCAACCCCATAATAATCAACCTCACAATAACCACCTTAACAAGAACTACCCATAGAAAATTTCCTTCACAAAAACCATTCTCCGAGGAATACCCCTTCAAGGTACCCTCGCGACCCTGAAATCAATGGTATCTGGAGAGATGATGTAGAGGATATCTACATTGTCTCGGGAAAGGGAAAACGAGCCAAAGAGATTGATCACCTTACTCAATCTGGACGCCCTTACCAGAACCCAAACAACACGGCAAACAATCCGACAACAACCAATTACCAAATTGTCCCAGACGTTGACATTCAACCTAGAGTTCCGAGAACTCAATTCTCAAACAACTTCAGAAGGCCAAGGCCGAAATATCCATTTGGCAGCTAATCGCCACATCCTTCGAGCATCGGCAGGCTTTGCTCCAAGCCTTGGGGAAGTTGACAGTGCCTTCCACCTCCTCACCCGAAGAAGTGATAGCCCATATGACCAGGGATGTCCCTGACCTGAACAACCCAATCATCTTCTCCGACGAAGATATCTCTCCCTTCGGAGACAATCACAACTTGGCCTTATACGTTACCGTGCAATGCTGAAAAAGATCATACCCATGGTCTTGGTAGATGACGAATCTACAGCAACATCATTCCTCTCAAAATGGCTCATAGACTAGGGATCAAGGAAGCTAACTAGTCCCCACCAATCAGGGAGTTCGCGCCTACGACGACACTTGTCGAAAGGTCATAGGTCTTATCACCCTAACCATTGCGACATGACCCTTAGAGAGACAAGTCGATTTCCAGGTAGTCGACATCGAGGCATCGTTCAACATGCTTCTATGGCGCCCTTGGATCCATGCGGCCAAAACCGTCACATAAACCCTTCATCAGAAAATCAGGGCCCCCTTCAACGGGAAAACAATCACAATTCCCGTATCCCCAATCAAAGCTGTCATGAAAAAGGGGATAGCCTCTTAAATCATTGAGGAGATCAACAACAAAATGTGGGGATTCCTAGCTGTGAATGCCCTAACTGATGAACCAACATCTTTTGATTGTGATCCATTCGCGAACCTCACGATCAACCGCATCTTGATGCGCTAGGGGTACTTCCCAGGCATGCCTCTTAACCCATTAAAGAACACCTTACCTCCCTTGAAATATGCCAAGGTTCCCAACATCCCTTTCAGACTAGGTTACGAGCCGACCGATGAAGACATCCGAGAGATGGGTCTCCTCGTAAGGAAGCGCAAAAAGAAAGGAGTTATCCTCCGCCCATATCACTTGACCCTCAACAGGTACTTTGTCCTCGAGGCAGAGTCTGAGCTTTAGAACGGTTTTCCCGAGCCGATCTACGACCCTATAACAAACGTCAAGCACCCAAGTATAGAGGTCTTTTAAGTTTGTTATTTCATCCCCGACAACAACACCAATGCTGCATCGATCAAATCTGAATCGATCCCCTGCATAGACGGACAAGCTGTGAGCCTCCTTTTCGGAGAGGGCAACATCAAGAACCTCAACTACGAGGACATCATAAACATTTATCTCAAAGACAACCAGTTCGACCCCACTACCTTGATCTCTGATGCTAACCCAGAGAAAGCTACCCAAGGCTGGAGGAAGACTGTCAAGTGGACTAATCGTCAAGGCCGCATTCTCAAGATCACAACTGGAGAAGGCCCCATGTTCAAGAAAGGAAGTTAAGATGAGACTGAGTCTGAGTCTGAGTCAGAATCTGTCTTAGCTACTAACACTCCCGACGCCCCTGTCAGATTCCCCTTTCCACTCTTTCATCACAAGCTTATAGCTACCTCAGAGGCTAAGTCAAATAAAGTCACCCCTACTCTCGCAGAAGGTAGCAACCTAGAGCTTTTTCTAAGGGCCACCTCCTCTGCGGCGTCGCCTTTGAATGCCCATGTGATGTCTGTCCTATCCGAGCTTTTCACTCAGGTCGACTTAATGAATGCTAAGTTTACTTACGACTCGCCTCAATTTAACTACAATGCAATTCTGAACGAATATGAGGAATTTGACTTAAATGATTACCCACCTCACCTAGCCAAAGAACTCGACAGACACGAACATAGAACACCCATCATTGAGGAGACTGAACCCATCAACGTAGGGACCCACAATGCACCTCAAGAAATTAGGATACAGACCACCCTTGACCCCTTGGAAAGACAGCAATTCATCGACCTTTTGCATGAATACAAAGATGTATTTGCATGGTCCTATAAAGACATGCCTGGAATCGACAGAGAAATTACAGAGCACAAGATACCCATTAAGCCCGGGGCTAAACATGTGAAGCAAAAGTTGCGCCGTATGCGCCCTGAGTGGGCCTTGAAAATCAAGGAAGAGGTAGAAAAACAATTCAAAGCCGGATTCATCAAAGTTTCCGAATATTCTGACTGGGTGGCTAATATAGTCCCGGTGCCCAAGAAAGACGGGAGAATTCGGGCCTGCATCGACTTCAGAGACCTAAACAAAGCAAGTCCAAAAGCTGACTTCCCTCTGCCACATGTTGACATCTTGGTAGACAACACCGTCGAGCACACCCTATTATCATTCATAAGCCTTACACATTTTGTTTGGTACCGTCGCCGTGCATTCGAACAACCCATTCACCAACTAAACATTAATCAACATGTTTTCAAACAACATATTTTCAAAACAAAATCCTTTTCTAAGGCACTCTTTTAAACTTATTTTGATCCCTAGCAGTCGCATAATGATAAAACCGTCTCAATAGTCGTCTACCTCGCAAAAATCATAACATGTAAGTTTTAGGGTGTTAATATCCCACTTATTGCATATATTTATTGTTTTGTTTTTATATTATAAACATGAACAATGCATAACACTATTCAAACATGGAAGAAACAAGTCAAAACTTGACTCTTTCCTGCGTAAGGGGCGTTATTGTTTCGCACGATGACTCGCTCCCCAAGGACCTCTCTGTTTTGAGTCGGGTCTTGTTTGTATTCGTTCTTCCTTTAATTTTTCTTCTATTCTTTTTGTTTCTTCTCTTAAATTTTTCTTATTTCGGTTTTTACCATTTTATTTTACCTTTCTTGTTGGAGTTAGTGTCCTCCACAATAGTGCGTTTACATAATAAATTTCATTAAAGGAATATCATCAGATATTTAATTATTTGATCCTTGTCAGTTGATTAACGTAAATCGATAACGGTTGGTTGACTAGAGTTTGACGTTATTGTCCTGAGACGGCGGTGATCAACTGACCCCTTTCGGTCACACCTATAGGAACGAACCCCAATAGACAACTAATTAATTGTATGAGATACAATTTATTTAGTCCCTTGATTTGTAGACTAAAAGGTTAGTCAATTATTTTAGGAGAGAATTTGAGTTGCGAACTCGAGGAACGGCAGTTATTATTTAATTATGTGATAATTGAATAATAAATTTTGGGAGACGGGTTTTAGTTAATTAATTGTTAATTCACTAAAATTGTACTAATTGATTAATGTGATTAATATTAGTACGTAAATAATATGTGTAGTGGTACACGTATATTTACGGAGTGATTTGGACGATTTAATTATGAAAGTATTTAAACATGAAACGATGTTTAAAATAAAATTACACGTATTTGTGCGACAAATATAAGAACCAACATGGACCCGTAAATGGGCAAGTGGACCGTGTAATATTGAGTAGTGGATGATTAGGAACATAATCATTTCACCTTACTTTGTATACTACCAAAAGTTTGTTAGAATTATATAATCTCATTAATTTACATATTCATATATGAATCAATTTATATAGTCATAAAATAAATTCTAGATCTTATGCATGCAAACTTAATAAAAGAGATGAAAAATCGATTTCTCACCATCTTATTTTCGGCCATTTGGGCACCAACAATATCTCCTACTTGTTAGTTCTTTAGCTATAATGAATATTAGGATGATCCTCCAAAAATCCCAAAGTAGAGATTCTCCTCTTGATTGCACCCAAGATTATCCCTTATCCCCAATAAATAATATTTTCTAGATATTTGTTCAGTAGTTTACCTTAAAATTGATTACTAATACTCATATATTACACTAATAATTTTAGTAATCTTTTATGAACAATTTGAATCAAAAATCTCATGTTTTGATGAAGAAAAGGATGAGTATGTGAGAGAGGATAACTTTTGCATGTGTATGAATACAAGTAAAAATTGAGAGAATAAAATTCTATCCTCTTGCTACACAAAACCGATGGAGGGAGTGTCATAAGGCCAATGCATGGTCTTTTCTTTTACTTTTGTTCTTATTAAGTAAAGTAGGTGTAAGACTACCCTACATCATAGGTAATCATAGTGTTTTATTTATCCATTAAACAAAACACCCACTCACCCATACTACCTCCAATATTTCGGTCATATGAGATAAAATGGACCTCCATATTTTTTTGTCAATTTGTCACTTGTCACACAATATGTCACATGTAGTATGTTACATGTTATTAATTAATTTGATGCATATTTATCACATAAATATCATTTCATGAATTAATTAAATTACATACAACAAATTGACTAGTGATACTTGATCACATAAATAAAATGGGTCATATAATTATAATTCACAACATTTTGTAATTATAATTAACCATTCATTCTTATCTCTATTGTTTCTCAAACAATAAACAATTTTAGTAACAAGACATTTCAATTACTAAAATAAATCTTATTTAATCCCATTACAATAAGATATCAATATTCTCTCTCACAAATGAATTGTTCAATTTTAAGGAATTGATCAACTTTTATCGTCATACAATTAATCAACTTTACAGATAAGGGCATCATCCTTTAGGTGTGACCTTAAGGGATCAACTGACCACCACCATCCCACGACTGTAACGTCAAACTCTAGCAAGCCAACCGTTACCGATTAATGTTGATCAGTTGACTATAAAATGAATCATCCCTTACGTATTCTTAAAATGAGATTTAAACATGTGATCAATATGATCGACAATTGTGATCGCATTATTGTCGGAGGACACATATTCCAACAATCTCACACTTGTCCTCGACAAGTGTGCATCACCAATTCTCTTGTCCTATTACTATCTCCCACTCAATGCAAGGTGTCTTTCGGGTCGTACTTGCAAGTGATCATATCGAGAGTGGTTTCCTCGATTTGAAGAATAACTGATTGACCGGAATTTATCTACCATAGATACCTTCCGAGCGTGGCCACGCATTTCCAGTTCATTACTCCTCGAGTGGCCCTGAGATATTGTTTTAACCCTAACAAAGGGGTGGACAATTCCTATCGCACTATTCTCTTCGACTAGCCACAACAATTATAACCCAAAATATGCCCAATTGACCCCATTTACGAAGGTCGTAGTAACATAAATCAAAGTTAATCTGAAACTGTGCCATCTTAGGCGAACAGTCTTTAGTCAAAAGAATTGACTCATTAGAATACTATTGTAGCTCTTGCCACAACCATGCTATATAAATTTGCCAGAACTCTATAAGCGGTCACTGCCCGACAAAGTGTTCCTAACAGTCTGCCTATGTGATCGACTAGTCATCTCACATGACTGTATGACACTGAACTTGCCATCAATCGCAACACACTCTAGTCACTTCGAGACGTCACCTCATACAAGTGACTATTGGCGAATACTATGTTAATCCGGGTTCACTTTAACGGGGTTCAATATCGTCATACAACCCGTTAGGATGTAACAAAGTATAATAAAAGAGTTTTAAAGTAAAACTCGAACGACAAATGCGATTATCACATATGAATAGTCAATGCATGATTACTACTTCATATTCTATCATCCAGTTTGATCTTGAATGTAGTTGTTCATCTCAATTTAATTGAAATGACATGACTCATCATGTTAAGCCTATGAGAAGGCTTTGGTTAGTAGGTTTTATCAACTTCTTGTACCTTACTCAACCTTACTATATACTCGTTTTCCTTTGTAATGTATACATTTGCATTACAAAACTTTCTGAGTACGTGTCGAGATCCAATCAAGACATAAGCCCTCTAGCCTTAGAATAGCTCCCACTGTTTTCACAGTGCGCGGGACTCATCCTTCGTGCACATCTCATGATTGCAAGTGTACTCAATTTCCATTGTAAATATTTCTCATTGTTCTTTATTGCCTAGAACGATTCTAGAAAATCTATTTCTTAAATAACATAGCCACAATGGTATCTTAACCATCCTAATGTGTTTTGATTATGGTTTTGTCGGAAACCATGTGCAATCTCAAATGTCAATTGTCATTTGTGTAGCACCCTTTCACAAAAACACTTTGCATCAAAAACACTTTGCATTACATCCTGAATGCTTCTTCAAGCACTTAAGGGTAATTTTTATGGCTTACATGGTAACTATTACTTAAATTCGATTTGAAACAATTCATCATACTCAAAGTATATGAAGTGTTATACATCATTTCCTATTTAATTGATTCGGCAGCGGAAGCAAATGGAATCAATCAAATATGTTCAACTTGATTGAACTAGTCATTAATCTTATCAACATAAGACTTCTTATTTCAACGCTAATATCATGTGGATTTATCTCCATAAATCTGGATATTAAAGATGTATTATATATATCTTCAAGTCTTAAATCATTCCCAATGATCAATATGTCATCCACATATTAGACTAATTAAAATTACCGTAACTCTCACTAAAATCTTTGTATAAACACAACTTCTCGACTTATTGAGAAAAGTTTTCTAACATGATCAAAACATTGATTCCAACTTATTGATGTCCTACTTAAGACCCTCTCTTAAATTTCACATTATCTTAGGATGGCAAGAATCTACAAAACTCAAGAGATGTATTGAATACATTCCCTCAAATTGAAGAAGTGGGTTTTAGATTCACTCGCTATATATCATCATAATGAAATACAATCCCTAAGAAGATCTGAATAGTGCAAAACACTTTGCCACTAATCAAGCTTTGATATCTCTCTTTGATATCCAACAATTCCATTCGAAATTTATTTCAGATTTTCATGGCTCCAAGCCTTGTATTGAGTTGTGACTTAAACACTCTTATGTAAGTCATATGTTCATTACTTTCCAGAAGTAATCAACTTGAATCAAAAAATTTCTTTGTAAGTTGTAAGCTCTTTACTTTCTTAAAAGTAACATGAATTCATCATCTTCAACAAGTGACGACTTTAACCTCCTAGGTTTTGAAGAAACAACGTCTTACACAAAACGTCTCATATAAAATCTTTCTTGTGACATAACATTCTTTGTGGCTCTTTGAATAATTTCTCCCACTCTGTCTTCTAGAAATAAACTTGTATTTTAGAAAGACAGCTTCACGAGCCACAAACCCGGTGTACTCATGATTATAATAAGGAAAAATGAGCATTTATTTCTTTTGAAAACTTACAAACATGGTACCCTACCCTTTCATATCTCATATGATTCGTTTTAGATTTAGTGGAAAAAGAACAGTCAAAATGATAAAATCCCCAAAATAAGATCAAGTAACTTAAAGTAACTTGATTAAAGTTCAAACCATATCGAATAGGGTTTGATTTCCTTATCCAACTACACATTATCCCATAATGCGTGCTAAGAGAGATTAATTTGTGATACTATATCACATTTTCTTTTTCTTATATCAAAGTTTTCACTTTGATAATCCAATTACGACTAAATCGTGATTCTTTGAACTCTTTGAACTTCTTCAAAGATTTTTCTATTTACCTTATTAAGTGAACACATTAGCGTCAACTTAAATCGTTGGCAAAAGAAAATGATCAACCTATTTTGGATCAATGATTTACACCCTCGGTCTCCTTTTCAACCAAAAGGCATGAGACATCTTGCTTTGAATACAAGATATGCATATACCATAAGATTAACAATCTAATGGTTTCAAGAGTACTCAATAACTCTTTGCGTTCATAATTAAGGTATAAATATAAACCCAAAACTAGATTGATTACACAATGACTCTATCTCTCGACATCATATGTTGCCAGTCGTCATATTCTTATCATCCTATGTATCAGATCGAGGCCATTTCGTGTTCACAATTAAGTATATGTGGTCGTTGGTCAATGGTCGATACAAAACACAATTTATACTTCACAAACAACTCTACAATTATTAAAGAGGCAAGTAAAGGTCGGATCCCAAGGGACGGGTATTGAAATGAGAATTCTATTGTAACTAGTAGTGTCTAGGGGTGTCACAAATTGAGTTGGTGTAGAAGGTCACTAAACTAAAATAACAATGAAAATAAACTAGCAAGATGAATAAAATAAGGGGTGTAAACAATTGATTAAAAGCACTAGGGTGTCATGGGTTCATAGGGGAATCATGGGATATGATCATACAAACATGTTCTCAAATTATAAGCAAGCAATTATTGTTGTGATGGATTGAGTTGGGTTATATCTTACAATCCTAGGAAAGTTTGGGTCCCGGAGCCGAATCGATTAGATTGTACAACACCTACAAGTCGACTTAATCTTTCCTACTCAACACACGCATGGTCTAACAAGACTCGAGTTGGGTTATGTCTTACAAGTCTTGTTGAAAGGATAGTAGATGATAGTAAATGCAAGGATTCATAGGCTTAGCATTTCATCAAACATAACATGTGCATGTATTAAGATCAAAACAAGCAAGCAAATAAACCATGAAAGCATATTAATTTAAGCATGAATCATTCCCCATGTTGGTTTCCCCTAATCACCCATTAAACCCTAGCTAAGAGACTACTCACTCATTATCATGTTAATCATGCTAGCAAGGTTGTCAATCATACCAACAATATGAAACATGATGAATAAATGAAAGTAATTAACAATAATTAAAAAGGGATTAAGAGATTATACCTACTAATGATTCCAAAATAATAATGCAAAGAATAATAGAAGAACTTGATGATTGATGGAAGGTTGTCAATCTCCCAATAAACCCAATAATCTTCTAATTACCCAAAATAAAGGAAGAACAAGAGAGAGATTAAAGAACTAAAACTTGGATTAAAACTTGATTAATACTTGATTACAATATTGAAGAGAGATTTGATTGATATTAACTACTCTAAATATTGATAAGAAGAACATGCTCCTCTAATTAGACTAATGGGGTATTTATAGTGAAAATTAGGGAGGATGCATTAGGGTTAACTAAGGGCTAAACTAGTAATTACACTTTTTAAGTTGAGCAAGGAGGACCCGGTATTTTCTGAGAGAAGGGCTTCTCTTTTCGTAGCTTGAAGAATGAAATCCATGCTGTGCAGGAATCCGGGCGGATTAGAGTCGGGACGGCCGGATTTGGGCAGTGCAATCCGAGCAGATTCAGGAGAGGGACACTCAGATTGTTGAGGGGGAATCCGAGCGGATTCCAAGGAGGGACGCTCGGATTGTTCTGGCTGGACGGGCGGATTGTCTGCAATCCGTTCGGATTGTTGGTCAACGTCAATTCTTCTTCTTTTCTTCCCTTTTCTTCATAAATTCCTTGGGGATTTCCTTGGGGACGCAAGGATCCTTTCTCAACATTGTTCTTCTACTATGATATGTACAAAGGCCTTCTAGTCTTG
Source organism: Silene latifolia (assembly GCF_048544455.1). Lineage (NCBI taxonomy): Eukaryota > Viridiplantae > Streptophyta > Magnoliopsida > Caryophyllales > Caryophyllaceae > Silene > Silene latifolia. The sequence goes on from NC_133536.1 coordinate 82,427,596, forward strand.
TCTCTTCTTGATGCTTGGTCATTGAATACAATCAATTTAGCCTCGTTTTGCCATGAAAATGCAAGATTCTTACTCCTTTCCTACCAAGGGATCAAAATCTCAAAGAATATGCAAAACAAAGAACTAAAGATAAGAAATGACCCAAATAGGCACTAAAAAGCATGGGAACAAGGCTAATTCGGGGGCTAAATATGCGCTAATTATGGTCACATCAAATATCCCCAAACCGAACCTTTGCTCGTCCCGAGTAAAGAGATGACAAAGACTAGGACCAAAACTAACCTATCCTAATAATAATAGCCGATATGAGACAATTAGCGGGTCTCACTCCGCCCCTTCAACTCACAACAAGACAACCATGAGGTAGGATGCCTTCTTGCAAGGCAAGGTGGGTCTTGCCAAAATGGCGACACATCCAAACATTAAAGCACATAAAATCACATAATGGATGCATCTACAAAAAGAATAGCCACTCCCTCATCAAGTGGCGGAAATTATCTACAAGGGAAGCAATTCAAGGGTACACAATCCTTCATAGATGCAATTTGTTCAAACTACTAAGCCTAGAAGGATACCAATAAATCACCTCCAAAATGTGTCAAGCTAGGGTACCTTTGTCCTCAATCGTTAAATGCTTTTGTCAAGAGTAGACTCCCTATGGTGTTAGAAACACTGGAGGATCGCGGAATTCCCCCTCTTGCCTAGACAAGAAGAAGGGTCGTCCCCTCTCTACCATGCACAAAAATGGATACGATGGATAAAGGGATCGATAGATATTTGAGTTTCACTTTGGGAGTTTGCTTTCATTGTTGTTTTCCCCCCCAATTTCATGTGGCATTTGACATTTGAGAACACTTTCTTGCCATTTCTTTTTGATTTTTGGCATTTCAATACTTGACAACTTTTTGTATTTCTTTTTGAACATTTTCAAATTCACCCCAATTAGTAACGAGGGTGCCTTGTATTTGAAGCTTAGGAGTTCTATTTTTGCTCCTCTTTTCATTTGATGCATTTTTGCAAACTTTCTTTCACTTTTCATTTCATTGAACTCAAATTGATTTCTTTTTGTGCCCATTCCCTTTGATGACAAAAATATATGGTAGAACATGGATGAATGATGGTTGCATGGTTTCAAGGGTCACCTTGGAATAAACGGTAGCCAAGGAGTTATCACACCACAAGGTACTCTTGACTAGGCCTTAATCCATGGGTCAAAGGATACTAGCATGACACATCCTAGGGTGTTTTACAAGTATTCTAACAAGCAAAGTCTTAAGAATAAAAAGCATCTACTAGGGCCTATATACACTAGTCAGGCTTCCCAAGTAGACGGTTTCGCAAAATTTTTTCTAACATTCAAACTACGTGCCATGATGCAACTAACATATATACATCCTAATGCAAATGATTCTACCAACTAATATGCCATATAAACTAAATGCAATCCTAAGTTCACATTGTTTTTACCGCATCAATCAAAATAAAGCCACATAGTCATTAACATAAAGAGGAAAAAGGAGATTGGAAAGATCATACCATGCGGTATTCAATATGCTCATGTCTCGGATGTGGCGTAGTCAATCAAAGTGAACAAGGATAAAACAAACACAATATATACAAAGGAAATGAACTTGTTTTTGGATTTTTCAAATTTTTTCAATTTTTATGATTTTTGAAATTTTTCAATTTTTATGGTTTTTGAATAAAAGTTAAGTGTTAGAATTCCCATCCCCACACTAATATGGGCATTGTACTCAATGGCCAAAATGATGGAAATTATGCAAAGATGATGCATGATTTCTATACTAAATGCAATTCTATACTAAGCTATACTACATGATGCATGGTTTTTGTTATGACGGAGAGGATAATTTAGATTACCTCCCGTTGTGTATGCATTTACTTCCCCAAACCGAGTGAGACACTATTGCTAATGTTCAAGGATGGGTATAGTTCATGCACACACTATGCTATGCATGAAACTAGATTGTCATTTTGGATTTTACAAATGGGAACAATAAAAGAAGAACACCTCAATGGAACCGAGGTGTGAGTCCTTTGATGTTGCTAGGACTAAACCAACAATGATCAAAATGAAATAAGATACAAAGAGATATAGACAAACCATGGGAGTGTAGGAGTCTCCAAGGCTTGCTAGTCTTCCATCATGGTATCATCATCACCACTTCCCTCATGAGAAGTGGTCACATTGCCACTTTCCTTGTCACTTTCTTCTTCACTTTCTCCATCATCTTGTTCATCATCATCTTCACCATCTCTTTCTCCATCTCCACTTGCTTCTTCCTCAATATTATCATCAATTTCTTCACCATTTCCAACAACCTCATTATCTCCCACCACGTCCCTAGATGCACCCGGAAACAAGGCTTCTTTATCCGCCCAACTAGGCAAAGGACAAGATGGATCAAGGAGTCCTTGCCTAGCTAAATGTAGGAGGGGAGGATATTGAGCCAAATATGCATTCTTCCGATCTTCATAAGCTTGCTTGTGCATTGCTTGCATAAGAAGAGTGACATAGTCTTTCCCAATTTCAACTCCTTCCGGTTTGAACTCTTCATACACAAAGGGGTAAGGCGGTATAACAATGGAAGAGGAGGGGTTTCATGATCACCCTTTTGTTGTTGAATGATGTACTCGGCTTCTTCGGATAGGGGAAGTAGATAGTTGGTCCGGTGGACACTTAGACGACAAATCTTCGCGGGTAAAGTGAATGATCGAGCCTCACTAGTAAGCCATCCACACTTGGTGTCAAGGGGGTTTTGAGCAACCCACTTGAACTTGTTAATCATGGTAGGCATATCAATAAGATGGCCACCTTCCTTTGCCTTGTACTTGCTATCCTTATTGAAATTAGGATCAAAGTGCTTGGCTAGGACCGTGACTAGGCCGCCATTAACAATAACGGTTGTACCCTTCTTCCCACTATCAACATTGAGCCATCTATCAACCAATAGCCTCAAAGAATTGAAAGGCTTGGTATGGATTCTTCCGACATTCAAAGCCGATTCAAGGAGAATAAAATCAAGTCTTGTGAAATGATTGGTGTCTTTCCTAGCAATTATGGTATTTCCCACAACTTTGGGCCATACTCTTATGCCCGGATGATGGACCAAAAGAGCACGACAAGCATGAAAATCATCAAATTTCTTCCCGGAGATTGCCTCCCAAAGAGGCTCGGGGTCATACTTTCCATAATGCTTAAGATATCTCGATTCATCGCTAAGACCCAAAATTTCACCTAATTCCTTAAAGGTAATGCGTCTACTAATATTAGCTAGACGAAACTCAAGATTTTCCCTATCCTCAACTTTGGTGACTTTCAAAGAACTTAAAAATTCTAAGACAAGGGAGGGGTATGTCGATTCCTTTGTTTCAAACAATTTCTTCAAACCCATGGCATTGAAAAAGGCTTTTGTTTGTTCAAGAACACCCAATTTCTCCAAGGCATCTTTACATATGAATTTGGTGGATTGAATTGATTTCATAGCAAACTTGACAAATGTATTTCTATGGGTATCGGAAATAAAAGTTACCTCCGGATAATGCAAGAGTTGATCGATTACCGGAGTAGAAGGTGATGCTCCCATAGAAGTTTGTTGTTGTTGTTGCACTTCCAAGTTTGGTGTTGATACCACCATTGCCAAAGCTTTCTTTGTTTGGAGAGCTTTTTGCCTTTGAGAGAGAGCCTTTGCCTTTAGTGCCTTTGTTGCTCCCTTTGTCCTTGCCATTTGATGAACTAACCAAGAAAAGAATCCAAAATCTTCAATTTGTAGGATGCCCAAATCGATTTGAAGGTGAAAGGCTTTGCCTTTATGAAATCAAAAATCGACTCAAAGGTTGAAGATTTTGTTCTTGGTTTTGATTTTTGTTGAAGATGGAGTGATTGATTTGTTGTTTGAAGGATGGTTTGATTTGATTTTGGTGGATTTTGTTGAGGGTTTTTGTTTTTGTGATGGAGAGGATGAGGGTTTTGATGTTGTGGGTAGTGTTTATGAATGAATGAAGGAAGGAATGAAGGTGGGAGGGTATTTAAAGAAGTCGAAATTTTCGAAAACGCAGGGGCAATCCGTGCGGATTAGGCCTAATCCGTGCGGATTCTGCAGCTTCAAAATTTTCAGAAGCTCGCCTAAAGACGGGCGGATTCTGGGGAATCCGCTCGGATTCTTCTGTGTTGGGACGGGCGAATTTCTTTGCGGGACGGACGGATTTTGATTTCCGAGAGAAATTTCTTTGTTTTCTTCAGCTGCAAAGACGGGCGTCTTCTTCACAAGACGGACGGATTTTATGAGACGGGCGTCTTTCCAGAAATCCGCTCGGATTCTTTAACAGTCAAGAATTCTTCAATTTCAGCTCAGGTCAGGACGAACGTCTTCTCAGCAGGACGCTCGGATCGTTGAAGACGGACGGATTCTCAGGAATCCGCTCGGATTCTTCCCTGTTGTACACGGGTTCAGCTCCACCCGTGCACAAACGCATTCCCCTTTACCATTCTTCCATTCTTCTTTCAAATCTTGTGTTCTTCATTGTGGGGGCACTACTAGGGCATGAATAGCCTAGGCAATTGCCATCCCCACACTAAGGTAACGCACTACACATCAATTGAAGTCGTTAGTCCCTCCCTCACTTCTCTCTTACATGACAATTATTTTGATCAAAGTAAATAAAAATCCAAAAATGACAAAAATGCAATACAAGAATTGAAATGTAAGTTAGGGAGTTAGAAATATTTACAAGTGGTGGTTTAGGGAGGACTCCACCAAACTCTCATTCTTGATGAGATGTCAAGGGGGCATGTTCAAGGTGTTGTTGATGTTGCTCAACACCTTGAAAAAGTAATCAAAAGCTTGTTCATTATTATGGTAGAGGTCCTCAATAGACCGTGCCCCTTGTTGTTGATCATGATCGATGGCATGCCCAATGTAGGGATTAAAAATCCCTTCAAACTCGTCGTCCCAAAGACCACAAACTTCATTGAGTTGATCATTGAAAATCTCTTGCTTAGATGGAGACAACTCTCCCAATTTCTTCTCTTGGCCAATGAGGCCATCCTCTTCTTCCTTGGTTGATTTTGATGAGCCTTGCAAGCTCTCCTTGTCACAATTCACTTGCTCTTTGAATGGAGCATCTTCATCTTTCTTCTTCCATTGGAGTTCCGATTTCTTCCTTTCATCCTTCCGGCTATAATGATCAATCATGAAACATGGCTCATGCAAACGAGGAGCTCTCATGGTTTTGTCAAGATTAAAAGTTATGCTTTCATCTCCCACTTCTAGAGTGAGCTCTCCATGTTTCACATCAATCACCGCACCCGCGGTGTGTAGGAAAGGTCTACCTAAGATGATTGGAATGTTGGAATCTTCCTCCATATTAACAATGACAAAGTCCACCGGGATGAAAAACTTCCCAATTCGCACGGGGACATCTTCCCATATCCCTAATGGTGTCTTCGTCGATCTATCGGCCATTTGGAGTGTGATGTTGGTGCATTTAAGCTCTCCCATTCCCAACCTTTTACTCACCGAGTACGGCATGACACTCACACTAGCCCCTAGATCACATAAGGCTTTGTTGATCGTCGTGTCGCCAATGGTACACGGTATTGAGAAGCTTCCCGGATCCTTTAACTTTGGAGGTGAACTCCCTTGAAGTATTGCACTACTCACCTTAGTGAAGGCGATAGTCTCAAGTTTCCGGATCGACTTCTTCTTTGTGAGGATATCTTTCATGTACTTTGCATAGGCCGGAACGTGATTGATTAATTCCGTGAAAGGAATTGAGACTTCTAAGTTCTTCACAATCTCCATGAACTTTCCAAGTTGATCATCAAATTTGGGCTTGGCTTGACGACTTGGAAAAGGAAGTATAATCACAATGGGCTCCTTCTCTTTGGCCTTGTCTTCATTTTTCTTTGAACTTTCTTCTTTTGATGATTCCCCTTCTTTGGAGTTTTGCACAATTTCTTCCTTTTCACTAGCTTCCACAACTTCATCCTCAACTTGCTTCTTCGGTGCCTCATACCTTGTACCACTTCTCAAGTGAATGGCACTAACCATTTCATGTCTAGGGGGATTACTTTGAGGTGGTAATTGCCCCTTTTGTCTTTGTGAGCTTGAAGATGCTAGTTGAGTCAATTGTGTTTCCAACATCTTGGTGTGAGCTAGAATGTTGTTGATGGTGGTGTCTTTTGCTTGGCTATCTTTTTGCATTTGAGTGAAAAATTCTTGTTGATTCTTTTGCATTTGGAGGACCGCTTTTTGGACATCAAAACCTTGGTCATTTTGGTGATTGTATGGATTTTGATTTTGGTAACCTTGGTTTTGATTGTAAAAGGGTCTTTGATTTTGGTTTCTCATGGGTGGTGGAGTGTATGTTGTTTGAGGGTTTTGAACATTTTGGCTTTTGTATGAGAGATTTGGATGGAACTTGGTGTTTTCATTGTAAAAATTTGAATAAGGGGTACCACTTTTGTAAGCTTGGAAAGCATTAACTTGTTCGGTTGTTCCCCTACACTCACTTGGGTCATGACCCAAAGTTCCACAATTCTCACATATCCCACTTGGGATTGATGAGGATGCCGTCATGGCATTGACATGATGCTTTGATGATTTTGAGTTTTCCTCAAGTCTAGCCATAGCTTGTTCAAACTTCAAGTTGATTGTGTCAATGTGAGCACTAAGTTGAGCACCCAATTGAGTAACGGAGTCCACTTCATGCTTTCCTCCTCTAGTAGCCTTGCGGGTCTACTATATTGTGAATTATGGACCGCCATTTCCTCAATCTTGTTCCATGTTTGATTGTCATCAACTTCGGTGAACATTCCATTTGATCCCATATTGAGAATGTTCCTAGAATCTTCATATAAACCATTCCAAAATTGTTGTACCAAAAACCATTCGCTAAGTCCATGGTGAGGACATGAGCGACAAATACCTTTGAACCGCTCCCAAGCTTCATACAAAGATTCTTCATCCCTTTGCTTAAAACCCGTAATTTGAGCTCTTAGCATGTTAGTCTTTTCCGGTGGGTAGAATTTTTTGTAGAAAGCTAGAGCTAACTTCTTCCAAGAATCTATTCCAAGGGTGGCCTTATCAAGGCCCTTAAACCATTGCTTTGCGGTGCCGATTAAGGAAAAAGGAAATAAGACCCATCTAATTTGGTCTTGAGTCACGCCCGTTTGAGAGATAGCATCACAATAGTCGCAAAAGGTTTCCATATGAGAATGAGGGTCTTCACTTGGCATCCCCCCAAATTGGCTCCTCTCAGCTAATTGGATGAAGGCGGACTTGGCAATAAAATTTCCGGTTAGATGTTGTGGTGTAGGAGTACCATTTGGTAGATTCTCCTCGGTGGGTATAGAGTGTGACGAGAATTTAGGCATTGTAGGTGGATTTTGTGTGGTATTGTTTAATGGGTTCTCTTCTCCTTCTATTGCGAAAGGATTGACAAACTCACTAGTGGGTTGAACAACTTCACCAACACCTCTCAAATTCCTCCTAACAAGTCTCCTATTATTCATCAAGGTTCTTTCGATTTCACGGTCAAAAGGTAACAAATCACCTTGTAACCTTCTAGACATGCAAAATATCAAACAACTCAAAAACAATTAGAACAAACCTTGAGGAGTTTTACTTCCCCAAGGTGAAGAAAGACACAACTAATAGCAATAAAAAGAAATCTTAAATCAATTAAACACCGTCCCCGGCAACGGCGCCATTTTTGATCGAGGCCATTTCGTGTTCACAATTAAGTATATGTGGTCGTTGGTCAATGGTCGATACAAAACACAATTTATACTTCACAAACAACTCTACAATTAGTAAAGAGGCAAGTAAAGGTCGGATCCCAAGGGACGGGTATTGAAATGAGAATTCTATTGTAACTAGTAGTGTCTATGGGTGTCACAAATTGAGTTGGTGTAGAAGGTCACTAAACTAAAATAACAATGAAAATAAACTAGCAAGATGAATAAAATAAGGGGTGTAAACAATTGATTAAAAGCACTAGGGTGTCATGGGTTCATAGGGGAATCATGGGATATGATCATACAAACATGTTCTCAAATTATAAGCAAGCAATTATTGTTGTGATGGATTGAGTTGGGTTATATCTTACAATCCTAGGAAAGTTTGGGTCCCGGAGCCGAATCGATTAGATTGTACAACACCTACAAGTCGACTTAATCTTTCCTACTCAACACACGCATGGTCTAACAAGACTCGAGTTGGGTTATGTCTTACAAGTCTTGTTGAAAGGATAGTAGATGATAGTAAATGCAAGGATTCATAGGCTTAGCATTTCATCAAACATAACATGTGCATGTATTAAGATCAAAACAAGCAAGCAAATAAACCATGAAAGCATATTAATTTAAGCATGAATCATTCCCCATGTTGGTTTCCCCTAATCACCCATTAAACCCTAGCTAAGAGACTACTCACTCATTATCATGTTAATCATGCTAGCAAGGTTGTCAATCATACCAACAATATGAAACATGATGAATAAATGAAAGTAATTAACAATAATTAAAAAGGGATTAAGAGATTATACCTACTAATGATTCCAAAATAATAATGCAAAGAATAATAGAAGAACTTGATGATTGATGGAAGGTTGTCAATCTCCCAATAAACCCAATAATCTTCTAATTACCCAAAATAAAGGAAGAACAAGAGAGAGATTAAAGAACTAAAACTTGGATTAAAACTTGATTAATACTTGATTACAATATTGAAGAGAGATTTGATTGATATTAACTACTCTAAATATTGATAAGAAGAACATGCTCCTCTAATTAGACTAATGGGGTATTTATAGTGAAAATTAGGGAGGATGCATTAGGGTTAACTAAGGGCTAAACTAGTAATTACACTTTTTAAGTTGAGCAAGGAGGACCCGGTATTTTCTGAGAGAAGGGCTTCTCTTTTCGTAGCTTGAAGAATGAAATCCGTGCTGTGCAGGAATCCGGGCGGATTAGAGTCGGGACGGCCGGATTTGGGCAGTGCAATCCGAGCGGATTCAGGAGAGGGACGCTCGGATTGTTGAGGGGGAATCCGAGCGGATTCCAAGGAGGGACGCTCGGATTGTTCTGGCTGGACGGAGGGATTGTCTGCAATCCGTTCGGATTGTTGGTCAGCGTCAATTCTTCTTCTTTTCTTCCCTTTTCTTCATAAATTCCTTGGGGATTTCCTTGGGGACGCAAGGATCCTTTCTCAACATTGTTCTTCTACTATGATATGTACAAAGGCCTTCTAGTCTTGTCTCTTCTTGATGCTTGGTCATTGAATACAATCAATTTAGCCTCGTTTTGCCATGAAAATGCAAGATTCTTACTCCTTTCCTACCAAGGGATCAAAATCTCAAAGAATATGCAAAACAAAGAACTAAAGATAAGAAATGACCCAAATAGGCACTAAAAAGCATGGGAACAAGGCTAATTCGGGGGCTAAATATGCGCTAATTATGGTCACATCAGTATCAAACACAATGATGAAAACCACCATCGGTTTCTAATATTGACGAAGTAGTACTAGCAAAATTTTATGTCAATCAAATAAACATTTAAAGAAGAAGGTCCCATTAGATGTCCCACAACTAACTTGTTGATTCTTCAATAATTTGGGGTAATTTCCTTTCTAGCGTCCAACAATTAAGACAATGGAAACTTTATCGGTCGGGATTGATAGGTTTAGTATCGTTATTCTCAATAACTTTACTTTTAACATTACCTTGTATCAATTCCATTCTAATTTTACTTCTTTGAACCTTATCATTTTCTTAACGGTTTAAGAGAATGCTCCCACTCATTTCAATGAGTCTTTGCTAAGAGAAGCAAAATTGAAATTCATGAAGACTACTCTTCAATTTATTCGTTTAGTCTTAAAACTTTTATTGAAGTGGTTGCGGTATTTTGGCCAATTTTGATTTCCAACAAATCGAGTTACCAAAATAATTTAACGTTTCAAAGTACTTAACTCAATTAAGCATATGAGAAACAATTCATTGCAAGTAGATATGTTAGGTAAAAATCAAAAACCCTTTTGATCACGAATAACTTTTATTTATACTCTTCACAAGAGATCCTTGCAATGGATAGTTCGAGGTTTTAGAAGAAAATTCATATTTGTCTTTAGTTACGATGTTTTAATGGAGATTTGAATCAAAAATCAAAATGATATCGTATATGAATTGTGGTAAAGAAATAGAACAATATGATAACCGAATAATGAAAAACAAAACATTCATCGTTATAATAATATTTGTAAATAACAAGTAAAGCATTTACATAGTGACCTCTACCCAACTATGATAAATGATTCCAAGATCCAAATTCATATTAACTTGGGGCACGGTGTGCCGAAATACCCTTTATTAATATAACTCGGTGGATTAACTCTTTAATCGATTCTACTTTTAGAACTCTTGGTCGATAAAATTACATTAATATTTATCTTTAGCTCGAAACACATCCGGAAATCATCGTGAATACTTTCGTTGAGTTCAATCCAAATTTCGAATAAATGTGTCCATGATCCAAATTTATATTAACTTAGGGCACGGTGTGCCGAAATACCCTTTATTAACAAAAATTCGGTGGATAGATATTTATCACCCACTTCCCCTACGTAACAAGGTTTGTACCCCGGTGTGGCCGAGCGCACTTCCTCACGAAATAGGTTTTCATGGTTTCTACTTTTTGGTAAGGCTAAGTCTCAATTGTTTATTTTTAGCGAGAGGTCATGTCAATTTATTATCTATAAAGTTTTAAGTGAACTAAAGCGGTGAACTACGATAATTGTAATTGACACGGTCGATTTACTTGATTTAATGATAATGCATGTTTTGTTATGGCGATTTAGCGATGCATGCAACATATAAATAAAATGCAAAGCATAAATAAAATCCTAGTATGGCCTTCCTAAAATAGTAAATCTAATAAACTATTACAAATTCGAAAACCAACTCCTTTGGTCCCTTGAGCTTCGGTCTTGGCACGCATTTCAAGGCAACACTTTCTTTGAAGGATCGCCTTCTTGAATGGCACCGTTTTTAAGGTATTCTGGAATAAATAAATTACATAATAATTACATAATTTCCTATTATACATTTGTAATTAAAAATAAAAATAAATCTATTAAATTAAAAAATGGTGATACGAGATCACAATAAATTACAACCGAATCGATATTCCAATACATTTCGGGTAATATCAATTAAAACTAAGGCCATACTAAGTAAAATTACATAATTCAAAAATTACATAAAATTAAAATATGACAATCATAAATAAAATTCAGCATTGTAATATGTATGAACATGCCCAATTTTATGCTAAATCGCCTTTAAGGAGCCAATATCGTATATTAATCGGTTTTTACGGATTTGCGTGATTTAACCGTTTAAAATCACAATAATTACATAAATTCATATTTATGTACAAGTTAACTACCCTAACCATCTTAGGACTCAAAATTAGTCTCCACTAACATTTGGCAATAATTAACCTAGATTTCTTAATATTGTTCTTGAATGGACCTAAAATACAAAATTATGTCATAAACTTCAAATTAAATCATAAAAATTTCAAATAATTCAAAACTTGAAATTTAATCTCATGAACATTCTGGAAAAAATACCATGACACTCATAATGTTCAAAACTTAGGTTAAAATTTCAAAATTTTATCGAGAAAAACAATGTTGCGGTTTATCGGTTTTAACAATTATGACCATAAAAATATGAGAAAAATTATATTCATAAACTTTTCACTTTTAGATCTGAAATATATGATAAAATGCAACATGTGACATTTTTCCTTTAGTCATGAAGTATGTTTTAGCATTATTACTAATTTTAGTCACTATTTATGTGATTTTTCATCAAAAAATCATAAATCATGCATAAAGACTTCATTATAGCCAAATATTTTACACACATCTTGTAAAATTGCATGTGACAACATACTAAATTTCCATACCAGATTCGAAATATAACTCATATTAACCTATTTACCCATTTAAATACGATTTTAACTTGAAAATCCATATTTCGAGCAATACAACTCATTTTTATTATGAAAATTTATAGGCCATCAGTAGATAATATATGTGAAAACATATCCAAAAACCACTGAAAAAATCAAAGTTTAGCTATTTTTCGTCCAAAAATGACATTTTTATCATAAACATCACATTTTAATGCCAATATTATATAAAATGAACAATAAAATCCATAAATAAACCAAAATGTCCTAAAAATCACTTAGGACCAGAAACTTTTAACATACAAGGTTATTTTTAGGTTTATCTTCATAAAACCAAATTAATTAGTTTTGTATGTTAATCATATAACTCGGAAAAACTATAAATCGATTTGCATGCAAACAACCTAAGGCTCTGATACCACTTGTTAGAATTATATAATCTCATTAATTTACATATTCATATATGAATCTGTTTATATAGTCATAAAATAAATTCTAGATCTTATGCATGCAAACTTAATAAAACAGATGAAAAATCGATTTCTCACAATCTTATTTTCGGCTATTTGGGCACCAACTAGATCTCCTACTTATTAGTTCTTGAGCTATAATGAATATTAGGATGATCCTCCAAAAATCCCAAAGTAGAGATTCTCCTCTTGATTGCACCCAAGATTATCCCTTATCCCCACTAAATAATATTTGCTAGATATTTGTTTAGTAGTTTACCTTAAAATTAATTACTAATACTCATATATTACACTAATAATTTTAGTAATCTTTTATAAATAATTTGAATCAAAAATCTCATGTTTTGATGAAGAAAAGGATGAATATGTGAGAGAGGATAACTTTTGCATGTGTATGAATACAAGTAAAAATTGAGAGAATAAAATTCTCTCCTCTTGCTACACAAAACCGGTGGAGGGAGTGTCATAATGCCAATGCATGGTCTTTTCTTTTACTTTTGTTCTTATTAAGTAAAGTAGGTGTAAGACTACCCTACATCATAGGTAATCATAGTGTTTTATTTATCCATTAAACAAAACACCCACTCGCCCATACTACCTCCAATATTTCGGTCATATGAGATAAAATGGACCTCCATATTATTTTGTCAATTTGTCACTTGTCATACAATATGTCACATGTAGTATGTTACATGTTATTAATTAATTTGATGCATATTTATCACATAAATATCATTTCATGAATTAATTAAATTACATACAACAAATTGACTAGTGATACTTGATCACATAAATAAAATGGGTCATATAATTATAATTCATAACATTTTGTAATTATAATTAACCATTCATTCTTATCTCTATGGTTTCTCAAACAATAAAAATTTTTAGTAACAAGGCATTTCAATTACTAAAATAAATCTTATATAATACTTATCTGTAAAGTTGATTAATTGTATGACGATAAAAGTTGATCAATTTCTTAAAATTGAACAATTCATTTGTGAGAGAGAATATTGATATCTTATTGTAATGGGATTAAATAAGATTTATTTTAGTAATTGAAATGCCTTGTTACTAAAATTGTTTATTGTTTGAAAAACAATAGAGATAAGAATGAATGGTTAATTATAATTACAAAATGTTGTGAATTATAATTATATGACCCATTTTATTTATGTGATCAAGTATCACTAGTCAATTTGTTGTATGTAATTTAATTAATTCATGAAATGATATTTATGTGATAAATATGCATCAAATTAATTAATAACATGTAACATACTACATGTGACGTATTGTGTGACAAGTGACAAATTGACAAAATAATATGGAGGTCCATTTTTATCTCATATGACCAAATTTTAGAGGTAGTATGGGTGAGTGGGTGTTTTGTTTAATGGATAAATAACACACTATGATTACCTATGATGTAGGGTAGTCTTACACCTACTTTACTTAATAAAAACAAAAGTAAAAGAAAAGACCATGCATTGGCCTTATGACACTCCCTCCACCGGTTTTGTATAGCAAGAGGAGAGAATTTTATTCACTCAATTTTTACTTGTATTCATACACATGCAAAAGTTATCCTCTCTCACATATTCATCCTTTTCTTCATCAAAACATGATATTTTTGATTCAAATTGTTCATAAAAGATTACTAAAATTATTAGTGTAATATATGAGTATTAGTAATCAATTTCAAGGTAAACTACTAAACAAATATCTAGCAAATATTATTTAGTGGGGATAAGGGATAATCTTGGGTGCAATCAAGAGGAGAATCTCTACTTTGGGATTTTTGGAGAATCATCCTAATATTCATTATAGCTCAAGAACTAACAAGTAGGAGATCTTGTTGGTGCCCAAATGGCCGAAAATAAGATGGTGAGAAATCGATTTTTCATCTCTTTTATTAAGTTTGCATGCATAAGATCTAGAATTTATTTTATGACTATATAAATTGATTCATATATGAATATGTAAATTAATGATATTATATAATTCTAATAAAGTTATCTTATATAAGATTTGCATGTGATGTAAGATAAAAATATAAGACAAATTTAACACTCTTCCTCACCTAACACTCCACCCCACCCGGTTTTCCCTTCCCTTAAAGACCAAATTGTTGTTCTTTTTATCACTTACTTGTACACTTTGCATGTGAATTATTTTGGTCTTCCTCTCTCTAAAAAGAATACACATCTCTACTAAAATTGTTAGTATTCATACTAATATTTACTAAGAGAGTTAGTAATATTAAAATATTATCAAGGGTATAATATTAACAAGTTTTTAGTTAAATACTTGTTATTATTTTTGGGTAAGTTGTATTTGAAGATTTGTAAGGAGGATCATCCATTTGGTATAAGCTCAAGAACAAGCTAGTAAGGTGAACTAGTTTGTGCCCTTTTTACCACAAAATCAATGTAAGGAAATTGTTTTTCCTTATACTTTCTTTTTATGCTTTCATATTAGCATGCATGTTACATAGATCACCTAAATGACAAATTATGAGATAATTTAATTTTTATTAGAGAGTCTAATTTGGATCTATGATCTTTCATTTCTTACAACCGATTTTTAACCATCTCCGAAAACATCCTTGGTTAATGATGCATGCATTTTATATAGTCCTTTTTGGCCTCTTATGCAAGCATTTCCAGGTCATTCTCGTAGTTTTGTATTGCAAAATGCCCCGAATAGGCTACTTTGGTTTGGTTTGGCTTAATTGCAGGAACGGACCAGAAAGTAGTGGAATCGTACCTTTTTCAGTCCCCTTAGCATGCATTTATGGAGATGGAAGTTTTGAAGCAGAATTGCTATGCCTCGGGAAGCATGAATGAGTCTCGAAAGCTAACCAATGAAGAAAAAGAGATGATTCAGTGGCTGCTACTCGATCGAAGGCCCTTTCTGTTCGATCGAGTGAGTATGGTGGTCCATGTACTCGATCGAGTTCCTGCTGAACTCGATCGAAAGGTGGCTTTTGGAGGTTACTCTATCGAACATGTCTTCTCTTCGATCGAGAGTTTTGGCTGAAGATTTGCTCGATCGAGGTGATTGAAGTTACTCGATCGAGTGGATTTCTATCTGAGCGCGGGATTTTATTTCGTGTAAACTTATCTAGTATCTTAAGTATTTTTTTTAGGTTAATAAAAATATCTTCTCTATATAAAGAGAAGATGAGATTAGGTTTAATTATCTTTTTAATTACTCAGAAAACTTAATTACTTTAAGCAGACTCTTTTCTCTCCCTTTGCAACGTTGTTTTGTTCATTCGCCGGATTCTAAACTTTGTAATCTTTCTCTACTCTTTATACTTAAATAAATTTCATCTTTTGCATTCTTAATTACTAGCCCCTTAATTACTGTTTTAGTTATTGTTATAATTTATTTTATGTTAATATATCCCTATTACCTTTATCTCATGTCTCTTGTTGATTCATTAATTGTTGTTATTAGTTTCGTTATGAACATGAGTAGCTAATTCTCTTTATGTTAGGATTAAGGGAGCCATGGTAGTGAATAAATGATGTTGTAAATAGAATAGATGGTTTGATTGTGAGAACTGTTTTATAATAATATAATTGTAATCATTTAGTTGAGTGCACGCTTCTAAATCAGTTAATTTGGTTAAATTTTCACCTAGATCGAGAGATTGGAATGAATAGACCTGTTATGAACAGTAGACTACACTAATGTGAGCGAGAGCTAAGTTAGATGTATTTTAGGACAGAAAGTGGACCGAGAGGACCTTTCCCTTACCCTTCTCACATTAGACCGACTAAGCTATTTATGACAGAATTGACTAATTACCATGGTGAACCGACATCCTAGCATTTCTCTCCTTATTTGATCACATTCTTTATTTCTCCTTTTTGCCTTTATTGCTCTTTTCTCTCTGCCTTAATCTTAATTAGTAGTTAGAAAACAAAATCAAACACCCAATCGTTACCGTGACAGACTAGATTAGAAAGTAAATATAATAGCCTCCTTGTGGAGTACGATACCCGACTTACCTCTACTATATATTAGTTGAGCTGGTTGGTTTATTTATAATATGGTTGCGACAGCCGTGTCAAATTTTGGCACCGTTGCCGGGGAGGCAATTAGCCTATTTACTTGCTATTTTTAGTTTGTCTCAGTCTCAAGGGATTTTTAATTCCTTGAGGCAGTTCTTATTTATTTTCTCTAGTTTTGTTTATGCCCAGGTCTAACAGGTCAGAATTAGTACCAGCTGATCTTGAACCGGAGCAGACTTTTCGACATAGACGAAATTTGTTGAGAAAGAATCGTCAAGAGGCAGTCCTGAGCGCTCTTGAACCTGAACTTGAACATTTTACCGTGCTGTATTAGATGCTGCAGCCAACGGTCGATTCCAGAAAAACATTGATAATGACAAAGTTTGGGAAATCATAGAAGAGATGGCCACCCATTGTGCTGAATTTGGGAATCCTAGAGGTGGCATTAGAACAGTTTCTAGTGTTGATATTGCACTTGTGGCTCAGCTGGAAGCCATGAATGCCAGATTTGATAAGTTTGAGATGCAGGCTGTGGGGAATTAACAGACGGTTCACTTGTTGACTAGACAAGAAACCGTCTCATGTGAGAGATGTGGTAGTAATGATGGTCACACTATTGTAGACTGTCTAGTTGAGAAGGAGCAGTTTTTTTCCTTTCAACAATATAGGCAAGGGGGCTCCTATTATAATAATAAAGGTGGAGTCCATCCTAACTTGAGATGGACAAGCCAAAATGTATTGAATCTTACACCTCCACCGCAGCAGCAACAAGCTTATGTACCACCTCACAAAGCTCAACAACAAGGCTTCCAAAAGCCTCCATCTTTCCCACCGCCACAACCACGTGCCTCTTCTAGTGGCGTAAGTGATGTAGCTGAGTTGAAGTCGATGATACAGTCATTAACCATCCAATTGCAGAAAAGTGACCAACAGAAATATGCCTCTATTAAGTCACTGGAATCACAAATAGCTCAACTCGCTACCAATCAAGCTTCGAGGCAACTGGGTCATTTACCGTCCCAACTTGATAAGAAACATCACGAGACAGTAAATTTGATTAATCTGAGGAGCGGTCTTTCTTATGAGGGACCCAAAATGCCGACTGAAAATGATAAATCAGACCTGGAAGTTGATGTTGTTATACGTGAACAATCGTCCTTTGACGAAACTCTGCTTAATCCAAGGAAAGTGCTCGATCGAATGATATCTGGAGGTCGATCGAGGGAAAATGCTGATGAAGTCCTCGATCGAGGAGTTGATAGTGCTCCATCGAGCATTGTTGAAAAGGGAGCTCTCGATCGAGTAACTGAAAATGCTCGATCGAGCAAAGTTGAAGAGGAAGTAACTCGATCGAGAGGAACTGATGCTCGATCGAGTAAAAAGGAAGCTGATTATGAGAATTATTTGGCAAAAAGGAACGAAGGACTAGCTAATCCCATTACGGTCCCATTTCCGCGGCGATTACAAGACAAGAAGATTGATCAATAATTCGGTAAATTTGCTGAAATATTAAAAAGTCTTCATGTTAATGTTCCCTTCCCTGAGTTGCTATCCCAGGTACCCTCTTATGTGAAATTTATGAAAGAAATTATAACATGTAAGAGGCATATCAATGATCATGCGACGGTGGCTTTAACCGAAGCGGGCACTACCCTAATTCAAAATAAGATTCCACCTAAATTATCTGACCCGGGTAGCTTCTCTACTCCATGTCATATTGGGACCCATTTAATCGATAATGCATTATGCGATTTGGGAGCTAGTGTGAGTGTCTTGCTGTTGTCTCTCGCTAAGAGACTTGGTTTGACCAAATTTCATTGTACTAATATGACCGTGCAGATGGCCGACCGTAATTTATCCTGGTCCTTGGGTGTCTTAGAGGACATACCTGTTAGGATTGGGAATTTTTTTATTCCCGTTGATTTTGTAGTCTTGGACATCCCCAAAGACTCTTACACTCCTATTATTCTAGGACGACCATTTCTATTTACCGCTCGCGCAGTAATAGTTGTTGGGGGGAAGACTCTAACCTTTCAGGTACTAGATGAAGAGTTAAATTTTTATCAGTCCAGCATTCGCAGGGCTCCTATGCAAGTCCAGCCCTGCAATGCACTACCCTCTACTGACCTTGACACGGATCCTGCAATAGAAAATATTGAATCATGCGCTGCGATTTTAACACCTCCGCCTAAGACTGAGAGCAATATCGAGGACCATTCTATCGTTTCTGTTGTTACAAGTATAGGCGGAGTAGACATTGGAGATCCCGGTGATAAAGGTACAGTGAAATTTATGCTCACTAATGGAGAAGATGCCAAAGATAAAGACCATGAACAGGAAAAGAAGGACAAGGGAAAGAAGAAGGTGAAAGCGTATGTGGACGCGGATTACTCTTCTTCAATCAGTTCAAGTTCATGGAGATAAAAAAGGAAGGTCCGCGATGCTGAGGAGATCTCGTCCAGTCAGAAGCCCTCCTGTGGGCTATTGAAGTGTTTTGGAAGATGAAATGGGAAGCCATCCCGTTTGTAAAAACATTTGGATTTTGTTAGACACATTAATTGCTTTTAGACATTAGCGTAGACTAGTTTTATATATGTAAGACCGAATATAGACTGCATTTTGTGAATTTGGTATTTTTGCGGGAAGTTTTTCTGTGGTTTTATGTAGGTTTGGGGAAGCTTTTCGACCATTGGGATGCGTTCCAAAGGAAAAGACCTCGATCGAATACATTTTGTACTCGATCGAGCATATTGCCCAGGTAAAGCTTTCGATCGAGTGGTTCACTGTACTCGATCGAATAGTAAATTTTCAGGGTTCTCGATCGAGTTGTCCCTGTACTCGATCGAGCAAAATGCAGAGGAAAAGTCCTCGATCAAACAACTCCATAGCGTTCGATCGAGTAGAATGCAGAGCAGGGGAAAAGTGTCCGATCGAGCTCTTTCAAAGCTCTCGATCGAGCAGAAAGATGAGGAAACCTCTCGATCGAGGTGATTCAAATCACTCGATCGGGCAACGTTCGCTGATAATAGCATGAGGGAGTATCATTTTTCCTTATTCTCTTTATTATTTCCTAATTGTTCTTCCCCTTTTGCTCGATAAACCCTATTCCAACACCCAAATCCCTCATTTTCTTCCCCTAATTACCAATTAATTGACCCAATATCATTCCTTGTATTCAATTAAATCAATCCCCTTTATTTGCCCTTGAAATTTCGACTAGTTTGCGGTTATTTGCGGCCTTTAGGGTTCGAAAAATCGGAATTGAATCCGATTGATCGGTGTTTATTTGTTGATTTTAATTGCAATTTTTCTTGGGTACTCGTCACAAGTAAGGTCTCTCCCCTTTTCTTTGTTATTTAATTGCGTTTTTATGCTTGTTTTTCGAATTAGGGTTTTGAAATTAGGAAATAGGGATAAATTTCGAGTGAGCTTGATTGACTTTCTGGTTTTAGAACTTGTTTTGAGACGATTAGGATGGATAGTAGTACTGTTTACACCTCCCTCTCTGCTACTGCTCCGTCCACTTCTAAGACGGTGGTCCCTGCTGCCACCAGCGTCACCACTGCGGCTACTGCTGCGGCTAATGTTACTACCCCCGTCACTACTGCTACTGCCACCGCTACTACTGTCCCTATCCCGATGTCGACCCCTGCTGTGTCGACACCAGCTATTTATATCACGTCCTCTGCCTTTGCTGTACAGAGACCAGTTTCTGTCCATGCTCCTGGACTCGCCTCAGCTGCACTTGCCGTAACTTCTGCTTCAGGTTCAAAGGGGGGAAGGGGAGCGGGCTTTCGAGCTTCCAACGTACGTATCGCTACCAGGTACGCTGCTGACACTTCACTGGACTTTCTACCTGAGTTTCCACAGGTACGCTTCATTAACCCGCTTTTTTGTGCATTTGATGGACTGTGACGTCACTTCTACCGGTTTTTTGTTTCGACCTTCATTACAAAAATTGGGGATTTTTGAGCCCGTGGCTGAGTTACTTAACGGGACTGGGATGACAGGTTTGACCACTATGAGAGAGCTAACGTATGAATAAGTGACCTTAGAATTTTTTAGCTCTTTCACCTTTTCACCCGCTGCTTATAAGACTGACCCATGGAGCACTTGTATTTCATTTAGACTGTTTAACTCGACCTTCACCTAGACCTTAGCTGAGTTTGGGAGGCGGTTGGGTTTGACTACTGACAATCCTCATGAGCCTCCTAGGAAGCTCCTGGCTTTACTTTGGCCCACACTTGCACAGACTCCCTTTGATTCGAGACGGGTTGCTCAGGTCCACCTTCCCCTGCCCGTTACTTTCTACGTCTCCTAGGAGAGACGATCTTGGTACGCCACGAGCCTAACAACGTTAACAACGTTGAGGTGTCGATTTTAGCGGGTTACTTGAACATTGACTGCGGTGACCCTTTTGTTCTTAACATTTCTTACTTGACGGCTCAACATTTTAACGTTGTCGGGCAGAAGGTGAAGGGCCCGATTTCTTATGGCAGGTTGGCGACCCACATTGCCCGTAGCCTTTTCACTGACTTTCCCCGCGGCCTTACACATGTAGATAGGGACAATGCTATAGATATTCAGGACATATTGGCCATGTTTTGGTTAGAAAAGGACCAAAAGACGTGGAGGATTTGTGGTTCCACGTCCGTGACCTTACCTTCAACTGACCTACCTCGTCTTTTACCCTTGACTACTGTGTCGGGTAGGTTACCTCCACCTCCACCTTCTTACCAACTTACACTTGCTCCTCCCGCTTCTAAGAAGAAGAAGAGACCTGAAACTGCTGTCTGGGAGACCGGTGAGGGGTCCACACAGACACAGGCTAGGCAGACACCCACGTCTATGCCTACGCCTATCTTGACCCCTACACGTGCACCCTTTGTCCCTCAGCCGGCTTTGCCGGCTAATTTTGTTGCTCCTACTCCTTTTGTGGCGCCTGAGGTCAAGGACCAAGGGCGTCGTGACGCTCTTCTTTTAGAGATGTGCAGTAGAGTGGCTCGTATGGAGCGGGATCAGGCACTTGCCTTGTTCCCTCTATATGAGTACCACATGATGAGAGGGCATCCTGCTCCTGACGGCTGGCCACACCCTTTGTTCTACCGGTACCCGACGGAAGGGTACCCACAGCCGGAGAGCGAGGAGGACACAGCTGAGAGGGAGGAGAGGGTCAGAGCTGAACTTGCTGCTGGAGGTCGCCAGAGGAGGTGAGTGACCCCACCTACACGGTGGTTGACGAGGAGGAGGAGGCTGACGAGTTGCTGCTGGTCTACTCACTTCCCCAGTTTTCTAGCTGGTTTGGGGAAGTTTGTATATATTGTGAGTATTCTTCTTTTTCATCTCCTTTTAATTCATTTATTTCATTTATTTATTGGTTGTAATTTTCCCGTTTCCCCATTTATACTACTGGTGTATGCTGGAGGACAACGAGGGCGTTGTCCGTTTTGGTTTGGGGAGGGTATTGCATCCTTTGAGTCTGCATTTGAATTTGTTTTGCATTCACGTTTATTGCATTTTTGCTTGCATTGTATTTTAATTTCAAAAAATAATGAAAAAAACAAAAAAATCAAAAAAATTTCGAAAATTTAAAACAATGTTTCACGTTTATTTTTGCACTTAGGTCGAGTCGGAATGGTAGATTTCAATGATGATATTGCACTATAATTTGTTATTTCACTTAAGCCTTGCAACAAACTGTCATTTTATTAGCTTTGTCATTTGCATAAACTACGAGTTAATGTTAAAAATACAACTGATCAAATAGACTTGACCTGATAAATTTGTCAAACTACTTATAATTTCTAAAAATTAGAGCCGTATAACTGGTGTCATTTATGACCCGTTCATGTAGGAATTGAGAGTAGTATACTCCTTGCATAACATGTTCACTAATTTGCACGTGTATGAAATTCAATTGCTTTTTGCCTACATACATTCGGGTTGTGGTTGGTGTCACATGCAGGGAGGTGCTTACAATTTCCCTTTCTTTCATTATTACCCATTTAGCTCCACATTAGCCAAATTAGCCTTTTTGACCCTTAATTACATCCAAATTTAGCCTGCATGTCATGCTAGTTTAGTGTGTTTTGGCGGTATATAGTTCATTTGTCGAGTTTGGCTCGTTTTGTGTTGTTTTGGAGTTGATAGAAAAGAGAAAAAGGAAGATGTGTTGAAAAAAGAGTTGAAAATGAAAAAAAAAAGAGAAAAAAACGTGAATAAGAAAAAAAAGAAACCGTGAAAAAAGAAAGGAAAAAGAATGAAAAGAAATGTTGAGACGGTTTCACTCCTGTGCTTTATTTATGTCTTTGAGGAGTATTTGGTTTGTTTAGTGAGTTTTATGCCAAAATAAGAGGCACTTGTGCTTAATTTTGAGATGGTTAAGAATTGGATATGGTTTAGTATGGTTTCGTTAGGTAGCTAGCTTGACTATTACCTCACAATCCCATAAATGTTTTGCCTTTTCTTTTCTCATCATCTCACTTACCCATATCTTTTGTAAGGCCTTGGCTGTGACGAACCTTGTTTGGTTGGAGTGTATGTTTGGTAGTTAGAATTATCTATCATATTAGCTGAATGCATATCTATGTGGGTCGTAGTTTAGGTGAGCGACTATTTTCTTTCTCTCTTACATTTGAATGCTTACCCTTTCCTTCACGAGAGAAGAGTGACCCGTGAGAGTCCATTTTTAAAGGTCTTGCAAGGTTGACAGTTCAACTTATTTATAAACATCATACAACTCGTTTGCACTTGACTATTTTGGCTATAAGTGTCAGTTTCGTTTGCATGAAACTGGTTTAAGTGGATAACTTATAGCTAGCTCTGAGTTTTCTTATCCGTTCCATTAGTTTGCATTTAGTTTACTCGAGGACGAGTAAAGGTTCGGTTTGGGGAGATTTGATACATTCATTTTTTATAGTCCTTTTTGGCTTCTTATGCACGCATTTCCATGTCATTCTCGTAGTTTTGTATTACAAAATGCTCCGAATAGGCTACTTTGGTTTGGTTTGGCTTAATTGCAGGAACGGACCCGAGACTAGTGGAATCGTACCCTTTTCAGTCCCCTTGGCATGCATTTATGGAGATGGAAGATTTGAAGCAGAATTGCTATACCTCGGGAAGCGTAAAGGAGTCTCGGAAGCTAACCAATGAAGAAAACGAGCTGATTCAGTGGCTGGTACTTGATCGAAGGCCCTTTCTGTTCGACCGAGTGAGTATGGTGGTCCATGGTACTCGATCGATTCCCTGCTGAACTCGATCGAAAGGTGGCTTTTGGAGGTTACTCGATCGAACATGTCTTCTGTTCGATCAAGAGTTTTGGTGATTGGCTGGATCGAGGTGATTGAAGTTACTCGATCGAGTGGATTTCTATCTGAGCGCGGGATTTTATTTCGTGTAAACTTATGTAGTATAGTAAGTATTTTTTTTAGGTTAATAAAAATATCTTCTCTATATAAAGAGAAGATGGGATTAGGTTTAATTATCTTTTTAATCACTCAGAGAACTTAATTACTTTGAGCAGACTCTTTTCTCTCCCTTTGCAACGTTGCTTTGTTCATTCGCCGGATTCTAAACTTTGCAATCTTTCTCTACTCTTTATACTTAAATAAATTTCATCTTTTGCATTCTTAATTACTAGCCCCTTAATTACTGTTTTAGTTATTGTTATAATTTAGTTTATGTTAATTCATTCCTATTACCTTTATATCATGTCTCTTGTTGATTCATTAATTGTTGTTATTAGTTTCGTTATGAACATGAGTAGCTAATTCCCTTTATGTTAGGATTAGAGGAGCCATGATAGTGAATAAATGATGTTGTAAATAGAATAGATGGTTTGATTGTGAGAAATGTTTTATAACAATATAATTGTAATCATTTAGTTGAGTGCACGCTTCAAAATCAGTTAATTTGGTTAAATTCAGACCTAGATCGAGAGATTGGAATGAATAGACCTGTTATGAACAATAGACTACACTAATGAGGGCGAGAGGTAAGTTAGATGTATTTTAGGACAGAAAGTGGACCGAGAGGACCTTTCCCTTACCCTTCTCACATTAGACCGACTAAGCTATTTATGACAGAATTGACTAATTACCATGGTGAACCGACATCCTAGTATTTCTCTCCTTATTTGATCTCATTCTTTATTTCTTCTTATTGCCTTTATTGCTCTTTTCTCTTTGCCTTAATCTTAATTAGTAGTTAGAAAATAAAATCAAACACCCAATTGTTACAGTGACAGACTAGATTAGCAAGTAGATATAATAGCCTTCCCGTGGAGTACGATACCCGACTTACCTCTACTATATATTAGTTGAGCTGATTGGTTTATTTTTGATAGGGTTGCGACAGCCGTGTCAGTTAAATTATACCATGGCGGTTTATTCCGTGTTTCGATGAGATTTCTTGGTTAATTACAAAATCAATGATTATTTTATCACCGTTTTCTTTTATTCACCATTTTTCCTCACTTATTCACATTTGCAAAGCATTTTAGTCATATTCATAATCATCCTTGGTTCTTTATACCATGTCGGTTTAATCTGAGTACGATGATAAACATTAACTAATTAAAAATAAAGGAACTTAACATATTCAAAGCGTCTTGTTTGTGATAGGCTAATTCCGTCACAAGCTGAAGAACTCTCACAAAAAGGGAGAGGGGACAAGGTGGGGCACCCCCCATGTGCTTCCCACTCACCTCTCAATGGGTATTTTGTGACAGGAAACGATATCCGTCTTCAACTTGTGACGGATATCGCCCGTCTTCAATGAGATTTAGTGTAACATATTTAGTTCATATCAAACCTTTCTCTCTTTTTTATTTTTTTTTTATTTTCATCTTTGTCTTGACCATAATGGATATCACCCTTGGTTAAAATAAATACCACGTCGATTTAATTCGAGTACGGCGATAAGACGGTTAAGCACAAACATTTTACATTTTTATTTGTAAACCATACTTTTTAAGCTTGCAAATCCGAATCCGGCGACAAATATTATTAACATAATGATAAAATATTCCAAGTCATATGGATTATATTCAACACATCAACACAAAAGCGGTATTGATGACCTATTCATGAAAGGCGGTTTTCAACGACCTTTTAAAACGAGTTTTTATAACCTTTTAAACAACTATGAGAGGTCCCTTGGACCGCCCTATGGCTCGCACCCCAAGGAACCTCCCGTTTCCTGTATTTCAAATCTGAGCAGGCCCCTTTATGTCGTCAATAGGCTGGCGCCTATGGGGCTGCCTGACACTGTTCTGCTTCGTTTCAGCACTTGTCTAGGACGATCTTGACTTCATTTAACCCGAATGCGTGACGGATCAGATTGACGAGTTTACATTTCACATTTTACACTTTATCATTTAAACACACTTCTTTTTCAAGCAAATGGATTGTGATAAGCGCCATAATCCGAATTTGGTAAATGGATGTTTAATTTCTGTTCTGACATGCAAATCACTTTAATTCCAACTCGACATCTATTATTTGATATTTGGATAAACAACCGACATAGAAAATCTCACATGTTAGGTTTAAAGTTGTGGATGTGAATTCATGCATTAAACCCGTTTTATCAACTTTTGCACTTAAACAACCACGATCGATCAGTAGAGGCCGCTAACGCGGGCAGGATTGGGTGTCCGATTAAAGGGCTTCCCAATACGTACCCTCACCCCTTACTTAGAACTTTTGGATAGTGGACGACCTTATCCAGGCAACGAGAGTCATTCTAGCGATATGATGCTAAAGGGGGACGAGTCCTTATCATTAGTACCTTTGTCCAGCACCGCTTTTTGCTTCATTTGACCGAGGTACAAAGTGGATTCAACGGTTTCCAAGCATCCCATAATTGCCTGGTGGCGACTCCGAACATCTATGCATCGTTTCGAGACCTTCATCGAGACGAAATCAACCGATCTAATGCGATCCGGTCGAAAGCATTTCTACGTCACCGAACGTGGTTTTCAGACTGCTGCATATCCACAGATTGGCGCGCGGGTGGCCTATGTCCACAAATTGGCAACTCCACTGGGGAAATTAAGACACTTGTGTCTTTATGATCCTTTGAAGTGAAACTCGAACGAGGTCATGGTTAAATTACATTATTTAATATTACGGTCATAAGTCGGGTTCCTTGTGCGGGCCCATAACCTAACCTTTTATCGACCAATTAGCTCATCTCATCGACGTGAGTTTTCTCATCCCCGCGTTTTGAATCCCGATTGCGTTAAGCACACCATTGGCATCACACATTTATGTTTCGTCAAAGAGTAATCACTTCCTACGTGAACGATGCTAGGGCACAAACCTTACACATTTTTTTTGGATTGGCATCTCTCTCGAAAATCGGGGATTAATCCCTTGGTGTGTAACCACCCTTATTAAGCCAAAACCCGTGTCAACATTATGCATAATATAATGAACTGTGAGTGCTTATGTGCTATGTGATCATAAGTCCTTCCGTGTCATTTCTAAAGTTTGCAGAAAAAGACACTTTTCGCGCCGTTATAATGGCCATTTCATATCTCAATCTTTTGTCGACCGTTGCAAAAAGTACCTTTTTCATGCCGTCGTCATTACGATTTCAAAACCCTGGTTTTTTACAACCGTTTCAAAACACCTTTTCATGCCGTCGTAATGACGATTTCAAACCTCGGGTATTCACAACCATTTCAATGCACCTTTTTATGCCGTCCTATTGACGATTTCAAAACCCAGTTTTTCGTAACCATTTGAAAAACAACTTTTTCATGCAGTCGTAATGACGATTTCGAAACTCGGTTTTTCGCAACCGTTTCAATAAGCTTTTCATGCCGTCGTAATGACGTTTTCAAAACTTGGTTTTTACAAACTATTTCAAAAAGCACTTTTGCGCCGACATAATGGACATTTTAAATCCCGAGAATGACGCACCATTTTTGAGACAATTTCAAAACCGTCTTCGAAAAGAACTCACTATTTTTGAGACCACAACAATTTCAATAATTTCAAACTTTTCTATCCTCGACTTTCAAAACACTTAAAAACCCTTTTACGTCGTCGTAATGACGATTTCGATCCTCGATATTCAAAACCTTCAAACCATTTTCACGCCATCATAATGGCTATTCATTTATGAAATCTTCAATTTCAAAAACGCATTTGGAAACAAAACACATTTTCCCAAGCCGTCGTAATGACGAATTTTACCCTCAAATTTTTGAAATTAAAAATCAATTTGCAAATGGAGAAACCGCCTTTTCAAGCCGTCATAACGACGATTTCAATTCCCGTGATTTTTCATGTTTCAAATCCCATTTTTTTTAAACGAGTTTAACCGTTTTTCAAGCCGTCATAATGACGATTTCAATCCCTAAATTTTCAAATTTTAACCCTATCGTTTTAGAAACGCAATTTAGCTTTTCTAAGCTGTCATAATGACGATTTCAATTCTTACAATTTTCGTTTTCCATATCGTCTTTCAAGGATCAAAACCGTTTTCCAATCCATCGTAATGACGAATTCAATCCTCACAATTTTCAATCCAATTTCAAATCTTTTGAAAACGGATTTGACCATTGTAAAATTTTCAAGTTTCAAAATATCTTGAAAACAAATTTAACCGTTTTTAAATTTCAAAATATTTCGAAAACAAATTTGACCGTTTTCATATTTTTAATTCAATTTCGAATCTTTGAAACCAAATTTAACTATCTTCTACGCCGTCATAATGGCACGCAATTTCAAAACTCGGCTTTCGAACCATTTTAAAACGCACTTTTTGCGCCGACATAATGGCCATTCAATCTCTGAAACCTTGATTTCGAAAATCGTCTTCGAAAACAATGCAGCATTTTCTAGGCCGTAAATTTTTCAACCATCCACGCTTTGAATTCTAAAAATCGCTAATAGAAATTTCGAAAACCGTCTTTGAAAATGACGCACCGTTTTCTAAGCCGTAGCAACCCTGATTATTTCAAACCCGTCTTCTGAAAATAAACTTAAAATTTTTCAAAAGACAATCCTAAGCAAATATCGCTTTTTGAAAATTTCTATTTTTGAAAATCCTTCGTAAATAATAGCATCGTATATTTATCAGTCCACCATTTCTATTCAGCCTCGAATCGAATCAAAGTCGTCCAGATAATGTCGAGTGTCCGCCAAAGCAAGTAGTTACCTTCTGGTCTAAGTCGTGTCGCCTAATTGTCGAGACATCTTCAATGGCGTTAATATAGTCAAAACATGTCGGGTCTTAAACCCGCCTTTCCCATATGTTATGGGTCAAAGTTAAAATTTGTATATGTATCTCGTCCAACGGAGTCACACCATCGACAAACCTCCAAATCCCGTCAGAAGTCCTCTGTCTAGGCATCACCTTACCTAAATCGACACTCGAGTCTAAATCAAAACCATGCACCATGAGTTCAAACACGAGAAGTCACTCACAACCTTTCATTAAATAAAAATCTAGTCACACCGCCGCGTCTCCACGACATAGCTGCCCTTATATGTCGTACTTATCGTTGTTTGTGGGATCCCTTGCCAAGACCAGTTACAACGCCTATCGTTATGTCAAAATAGTAATCCCTTGAGTGCCATCGATCATCAGCAAGAAACACAAGAAGCCGATCAATCTGCATCCGTCACGACTTCCACCGAAATCAGCAACCTGATCCTACGACTCCTAGGTACCGTGGAAACTTAAGCACTCGTCTCCAATGTTGAGGACAAACGAGAATCTGGGAATTTTCCCTCTTCAGACATTGAGGAAAGGGTTAAGCTCCTTGAAAGCCGACTGCTTGCCAATGGCAAAACAAACCCTAATTGGAAGGCCACCAGAATCACTAAAGCAAATCCCCTGGGAACTCCGCCAAACAAAACCCGACGGTCCATAGGTCCTTCACTGATTTGGGCATACCTTACGCCACAGCTTTGGAAAGGCTAATCTCCAAAGAAAATCTCAAACCGATTGGTCCAATTTCGGACCCTCTACCAACAGAGAACAATATTGCCAATATCACCGACATGATACTGAGATGTGTTACCCCCTCTGAAAAGTGTCATCCATGATATGATTGAAAAGGGCGAATTACCATAAAGTCCCTCTACAAAAAAACAAAACAACCCTTCTGAAAACCTTATTGAACACAGTGAGGATCCTTTCTGGACTGCTCTCATCTCTCCCAACGATGAGGAAATTCATACAATTGATGAGGATGGAATACAAAACGGTATACTCATGCTCTCCGTCTCCATCGACCACATATTCTCAAAGCTGCAAGTGGCTATCGATGATTTAAACACCCGGGTAGCTAATCCGGAGAAAAGGTTTGGCAATGCCACAAATGAACCTGACCACCAAGGAGAAGACCAACACCCAATTCACCAACAACTAAATGTTGAAAATGAGGAACTGCCAGATGGTTGCCACACCCACGAACCCACCACCAAAGAACATGGAGTTGCCTCACCAAAATCCCCTTCAAAATACCAAGCAACATCCCAAATACTTCCCGTTGACAATGACCAAAGCCTATTTCCCCCCAAGGTTGACAAAAACAAAACTCACAAAAATTCCCCTAAAAATACCAATGTTGGAACCATGGGAAAACATGAAAGGTTATTCACAAATCTTGGAATAACATATGGCACCGTTCTTGAGATACTTGTTTCAGACGAATTACTGCAATCCATTAGTCCAACTCCGGACCCACCCGAAAACAAGAGAACCCGTTTTTGGAACATAAATACATATTCCACATATCATCAAGGCAAGGGCCATGATACCGAAACGTGCTACAAGCTAAAGAATGTCATTCAAGATAAGATAGAAGTGTCAAAATCATAGTCGCGCCTCGCAATGAAGACGATCCTCTTGGATGTCTCAAGTCAAACATCAAAGTTGAACGTTCTCAAAGGACATTCACTAATCTCGACACAACTTATGCCGAGGCTCTTCGAAGGCTCGTGGCTGAAGGGAAGCTACAACCAATCGGGCCCACTCCGGACCCGCCTGAACAAAAGAAAACCTATTTATGGGATGGCAACACCTTTTGCAATATCATTAAGGAAAAGGTCATGACATTGAAACATGCTTCAAACTGAAACATGCTATTCAAGATATGATCGACAGTCGTGATTTGGTTGTCTCATCCCTAAACCAACGAAGTGACGAAGCCTACCCCAATGGGTGTCTTATTCTGCACGGACATGAAAGTCTAATAGACTATTGTCCTCATAACATCCCAATCAACGAGAGTGAAGTGCTCAAGTGGTTTAATGCTCAAGACCGGACATTCAAGCCGCTGGATGCTGAAGCAGAGCCCTTTGAAGAGGGAAGCGATGATTAGGATTCCGTATCTGAGATCGAGTTAGAGTCCGAGTCAGAGTCCGAGTCTTAATCTTTCCCGTATCTATCCTAATGTCTGTTATTCTATTCCTAATTAAAAAACAGGGGGCTTTCCCTATGAGTCGCGCATGTTTCTCGAGTCTGTGCTAACCTCTTATTTATCTAAATAAAATGAGAAAATTGTTGATTACAGCCTTTTAAAAATCACTATTTGAAAATTACAGCCTTATAATTTTTTTTTTGAAAATTACATCCAAAATATTACTTTTCTTCTAAAATTGCACCAACTTGAGGTTTTTGGTGAATTTTGATGATGTTTTTATGATATACCCTTTATTATTTGAGAGCCTACTTACCCAGATTTCTTACCTCTCCTTAACACAAACCAATTAATCACCCCAAACATCATAAAAACATCATCAAAATTCACCGGAAACCTCAAGTTGGTGCAGTTTTAGAAGAAAAGTAATATTTTGGATGTAATTTTCAAAAAAAAATTTATAAGGCTGTAATTTTCAAAAAGTGATTTTTAAAAGGCTGTAATCAACAATTTTCTCAAATAAAATCACAACTTTCATATATTCTTCTCCCTTCCTTTACCATTTCCCATTGACAACGAGAATTGATTTGGGAATTGATTTAAAACAAACATGTTCCAATGCTATGTGAGTACATTCAGGTGACATTTCGTACCGAGTAAGCAAAGGACCCGGAACTCCGTGTCTATTTTCTTTACCTATTCCATGTCTGGGAATAGAAACCTTTCATTAGCACCTAATTTAGAACGAGCTTTTATTAAAGGGATTCTATGATGAACCAAGATAATAAACCAAGAACATCTCCTTGCTTATGATCAATAATGGAAGACAAGCCCATTCCCCACAAAAACATTCCATCACCAAGTACCAACCTCTTATCCCCGGGTACGTCCTCACCTGCACCTTCACAACCTTCCAACAAAGGACGGGAAAGTCCGAATAAATCATAGCCTGGCAATCTCCAAACACAAAGCCAAAGCCTAAGCCAAAAGCGATGTACCCAAAGGCCAAAGCCAGAACCAATGAGAAACCCAAGCCAATAGCCATTCACCCAATGCCAAAGCGAAAGGCCAAAACCAAAGGCCCAAGCCAATAGCTATTCACCCAAAGCCAAAGCAAAAGGCCAAAACCAAAGGCCCAAGCCAAAAGCCATTCACCCAAAGCCAAAGCTATTCACCCAAAGCCAAAGCAAAAGAAAAAGGCCTAAGCCAAAGCCAATGCCAAAACCCAGGACCAATGAGTCCAAAACACCAAAACGGTGGACCAATGAGTCCAGAACACCAAAACCAGGACCAATAAGTCCAAAACACCAACACCGCGGACCAATGAGTGCAAAACACCAAAACCCAGGACCAATGAGCCCAGAACACAAAAACCGCAGACCAATATTTCGGCTATATTGGGCACAAGAGAGATCACCTTTCTCTTCTTGTTCTTGAGCTATTCCAATGGATGAACAAGATCTAAGAATAAGATCTCTCCCCAAGCTTTATACCCAAGGCTTAACACTTAATCTAATTAATATTATTTGATCTAGTATAATATTAATATGGGAGAAAATTGAACCAAAAACTTTATAAAACTCTTATGTGTTTTCGGTTTTTTTAAGAGAGAAGAAGAGAGGATTTTCTTCTCACTAGAACTTGTATTTTTGGATGAGTGAATAGAATAGAAATAATACACTACCTTTAGTATATTATTAGGCAAAATTAAAGAAAAACAATGATAGTTTTTCTTCCCCAAAACCGTGTAAGAGGAGGGCTATTGGGGAGCCAATGCATGAAAAATTTGTTCTTCACAAGGAACAAATAGGCTTGCATGCCTAGACTTGCTTTTTCATCATTATGTTTTATCAACTAAATAAAACAATTAACTAGCTTAATCTCCCCAATTTTTCGGCACTTATCATAATATGGATCCCATATTATTTTTTTTTTGTCAATTGTCAATATGTCACATGTCATATGTGACATAAATATGTTATGTATTTTTAACATATTAAAAATCAACGTATTAATAAAAATACGTCACATACAAAAATCGACTTAGTAATTTCATAATTACTTGTGCCAAAATATTTTACCATTTATAAATTTCAACTGATTGAATTTATAATAATTCATTCATTTTAATTGTTACATTAAACAATTTATTTCATCCGAGTAATTATACAATTTAATTACTCAGACCGTATCTCATTTAATCACATTTCAATTTGATACGTAAATTTTACTTCCAAAATCGTCCGTCAATTTTCAAGTAATTTAATTAACTCGTAACATTATACGATTAATTAAATGATCAATTAAGAGTATCGCCCTATAGGTATGACCTAGGGGTCAATCGATCACCACCGTCACACGACAGTAATGTCAAACTCTAGTCAGCCAATCATTACCGATATATGTTGACCAGTTGACAGTAACAATATTACTTCCCAATTGTATTCTTTAAAATGAGATTTAATAACGATTGGTACCAAACCCCTTTTGGATTTGTCCATGCTGAATCGTCGAAGAATCTTATCAACATAAGACTCTTGACTTAGTGCCAATATCCTCTTGGGTCTATCTCTATAGATCCGGATACCTAATATGCGTTGTGCCTCTCCTAAATCCTTCATTTGGAAGTGGTTACCTAACCACTTCTTAACAGAAGACAACATTGGAATATCATTTCCAATGAGTAGTATGTCATCGACATACAAGATTAGGAACACAACATTGCTCCCACTGAATTTCATGTATAAACATGGTTCCTCAACATTTCGAGTGAACCCATTTTCTTTTATAACATGATTGAATCGATGATTCCAACTTCTAGATGCTTGCTTAAGACCATAAATGGATCTCTTAAGCTTGCACACTTTGTTAGGATTTTTATAATCATAAAAACCTTCGGGTTGTATCATGTACACCTCCTCTTCTAAATGCCCATTTAGAAAAGCGGTTTTGACATCCATTTGCCAAATTTCATAATCATGAAATGCGGCGATCGCTAACAAAATCCGTATGGATCTTAGCATGGCTACGGGGGCGAAGGTCTCATCATAATGGAGACCTTGGACTTGGGTAAATCCTTTTGCCACTAGCCTAGCTTTGTAGACATCGTCATGTCCTTCTATGCCATTTTTGACCTTGAATATCCATTTGCATTGGAGGGGTCTTGCCCCTTTAGGCAAATCTACCAAGTCCCAAACTTGGTTTTCAAGCATAAAATCCATTTCGGACTTCATGGCTTCAAGCCATAAGGTGGAATTAGGACTAGAGATTGCGGCCTTGTAGGTGGCGGGCTCGTCACTTTCCATAAGCAACACATCGAGCGTTCCATCTTCTTCGATAAGTCCCACATATCGATCGGGATGGCGAATAACTCGGCCCGTCCTTCTTAGTGGAGGAGGTACAACCGCGTTAGACGACGAAGGAACATCTTCTTGCGTCTCTACCTCGGTTTGTGGCTCTTGAACTTCGTCAAGTTCAAAATTTCTCCCACTCTGTCTGTTAGAAATAAATTGTCTTTCTAAGAAGACAGCCTCGCAAGACACAAACACTTTGTTATCTTGAGGTTTGTAGAAGTAATAACCTCGAGAGGTCAAAGGATAGCCTACAAAGATGCATTTTTCGGATCTTGGGGCAAGCTTATTGTCGGGTTTAGTCTTGACGTAAGCATCACATCCCCAAATCTTCATATAGGATATATTTGGGATCTTACCCGTCCACATCTCACATGGAGTCTTTTCAGTGGACTTTGTGGGACTATTGTTCAAAGATCGAATTGCGGTTTGTATCGCAAATCCCCAAAACGAGTTCGGTAACTCGGTTTGACTCATCATGGATCGAACCATATCTAGTAGGGTTCGATTCCTCCTTTCGGCAATACCATTGAGTTGTGGTGTTCCAGGTGGAGTAAGTTGTGATATAATACCACGACCTTTCAAGTGCGAATCAAATTCATTGCTAAGGAATTCTCCACCACGATCGGATCGTAGTGCCTTAATCCTTTTGTTCAATTGGTTCTCTACTTCGTTTTGAAACTCCTTGAATTTCTCAAACGCTTCACTCTTATGTTTCATCAAATAGATATACCCATATCTACTTAAATCATCGGTGAAGGTTATGAAGTAGTCATAATTACCACGAGCGGTGATAGTCATTGGTCCACATACATCAGTGTGTATGAGTCCCAATAGCTCACTAGCTCGTGTCCCTTTACCGCTAAAAGGATTACGAGTCATTTTGCCAAGTAGGCAATATTCGCATGTACCAAATGATTGATAATCAAATGGTGTAATCACATTAGTAGAAATTAATCTTTTGATGCGATTCTCGTTTATGTGACCTAATCGACAATGCCAAATGAACGCTTCACTTGGGTCACTTGTTTTGAGTTTCTTTGATTGAATGTTATAAATATCATTTGTCGGATTTGAGGTCTCTAAAATGTAAATGCCATTTATGGAAGAAGCTTGGCCAATAACCAAATCATTCCTAGAAATAGAGCAACGATTGTTCTTAATGACAAAACAAAAACCGTCCATGTCTAGCATGGCGATTGAAATAATGTTTTTAGAGAGCGTAGGAACATAAAAACAATTATGCAAATACAACTCAAAACCATTTGGCAAAGCTAGAACATAAGTTCCTTTGGATTCGGCCGCTACCCGAGCTCCATTTCCAAGTCGAAGATCCACATCTCCCTTGCTAAGCTTCTCCACATCTCTTAAACCCTGTAAATGATTACAAAGGTGAGAACCACAACCGGTATCAAGTACCCATGTCGTAGTGGAAGTATAATTTATATCAATAACATAAATTTCTTTAGGAATTGTACCTTTTGGAGTAATGAGTCCCTCCCTTATATTTCGCAAATACATAGGGCAATTCCTTAGCCAATGTCCCATGCCATAGCAATAATGGCACTCATCATTAACTTGCTTGAAGTTCTTGATTTTCTTTCCCTTCTTCTTGAACCTCTTGCCCTTTGAAGCAAGAACTTGATTGCTAGAGCTCCCACTAGCTTTGGCATCGTTATCTTCCAGAGATAAAGACCCTATAGATCGTATGAGGTGGTCTTCCTGAGACGGACTCACACGAGGTCTAGTAGTAGTGGGTGGTTTAGAAGTGGTGATGAAATTAAGGTTTCCATCCGAACCTATCCCGAAATGAAGTTCTCTAGTTGTATCGAAATTATTGTTGGAGCATACGTTGTCAAGAACATGGTGATATGACTCAATGGTTATCGGTGCGGTAGCATTTGATGGATTCATTGTAATGCACTACAAATATGGAGGAAAGGAAATATTAACATTTGTCTTTAAAATCATACTTGCAAATATAACAAGATATGAACATTTATATAGTGACCTCTACCCAACTATAATAAATGATTCCAAGACCCAAATTCATATTAACTTGGGCACGGTGTGGCCGATGAAACCCTTATCAATATAACTCGGTGGATTAACGCTTTAATCGATTCTACTTCTAGAACTCTTGGTCGATAATATTACATTAACATTTATCTATAGCCCAAAACACATTCAACAAGGGGACGGTGTGGGCGATGAAACCCTTATCGAAAAACTTTTGTTGAGTTCAATCCAAATTTCGAATAAATGTGTCCATGATCCAAACCCACATTAACTTGGGCACGGTGTGGCCGATGAAACCCTTATCAACATGAATTCGGTGGATAGACATTTATCACCTACTTCCCCTACGTAACAAGGTTTGTACCCCGGTGTGGCCGAGTGCACTCCCTCACGAAATAGGTTTTCATGGTTTCTACTCTTTGGTAAGGCTATGTCTCAATTAATTGTTTTAGCGAGAGGTCATGTCAATTTATTATCTATCACGTTTTAAGTGAACTAAAGCGGTGAACTACGATAATTCGAATTGACACGGTCGATAAACTCGATAAAATAACAATGCATGTTTAGTTATGGCGATTTAGCGATGCATGTGACATAAAATAAAATGCAAGCATAAAATAATTAAATCCTAGTATGGCCTTTCCTAAAATAGAAAAACTATTAATCTATTACATATTCGGAAACCAACTCCATTGGTCCCTTGAACTTCGGTTGTGGTACGCATCTCGAGGTAACACCGTCTTTATGTATCGCCATTCTTGAAAAAATCCGTCTTTTGGAACTCCGGAATGAATAAAATTACATAATAAATTACATAATTTCCTATTATACATTTGTAACTAAAATAAAATAAATCTATTAAATATTACAAAACGGTGATACGAGATCACAATAAAAATTACAACCGAATCGATATTCCCATACATTTCGGGAAATACCAATTAAAATCTAAGGCCATACTAAGTAAAATTACATAATTCAAAATTACATAAATTAAAATTATGACAATCATAAGGAAAATGCAGCATTATAATATGTATAAACATGCTCAATATTTATGCTAAATCGCCTTTTAATTAGCCAATATCGTATATTACTCGGTTTTTACGGATTTGCGTGATTTCAACATTTTATAATCACAAAAATGCATAAACTCATATTTATGCATAAGTTAATTACCCTAACCTCTTAGGACTCAAAATATAGTCTCCACTAGTAATTTGACCATAATTAACTTTTATTTACAAAATTGTTCATAAAAGGACTAAAAATACAAAAATAAGCTATTAAACTTCAAATAAATCCAAAAATTTCAAATAAATTCAAAATTCAAAATTTAAATTCATGAACATTCTGGAAAAATTCCATGACACTCATAATGTTCAAAATCTTAGGTTAAAAATTTGAAAATTTTAGGAAAAACAATGTTGCGGTTTATCGATATTTAATAAAATAATCATAAAAACATGGAAAAATTATTTTCATTAACTTTTCAATTTTAGATCTGAAAAATACAATAAAATGCAACATTAGACGTTTTTCCTAAGTCATAGATTATGTTTTATTAATTTCCAACTAATAATGTCACTATTTATGCTATTTTTCTTCCAAAAATTCATAAATCATGCTAAAAGACTTCTTTATAGCCAATTATTTTACACACATCTTGTAAAATTGTATGTGACAACATATTAATTTTCTATGACCAGATTCGAAATTTAACTCATATTAACCTATTTTTCTCTTAAATCCGAATTTAATGATGAAAAATTCATTTTTCGAGCATAACAAGTCCAAAAATTATGAAAATTTACAGGTTATCTCAAAATAATATATGTAACAACATATCCAAAAACCAAGTGAAAATTCGAAGTATAGCTATTTTTAGACCAAAAATGACATTTTTACTCATAAAATCACATTTAAATGCCATTATTGTAAAATATGAACAATAAAAATCCGAAAAATTAACCAAAATATCCTAAAACACTTTAGGACCAGAAATATTAACATGCATGTAATAATTTCGTGATATATCATAATAACACAAATTTTACAAGTTTTATTTTGTTATTCATATAACTCGGAAAAACTTTTAACCAATTTGCATGCAAACAACCGTGGCTCATGATACCGATTGAAGGAAATGTAGATTCATATACATATTAACATACTCTTATATGTCTAAATAATTTGTCATAAAATTAATTACGGATTTTATGCATGCAAACAAAATATAAAAGAAGAGAAATAATGTCCTTACATTCAATATTTCGGCTATATTGGGCACAAGAGAGATCACCTTTCTCTTCTTGTTCTTGAGCTATTCCAATGGATGAACAAGATCTAAGAATAAGATCTCTCCCCAAGCTTTATACCCAAGGCTTAACACTTAATCTAATTAATATTATTTGATCTAGTATAATATTAATATGGGAGAAAATTGAACCAAAAACTTTATAAAACTCTTATGTGTTTTCGGTTTTTTTAAGAGAGAAGAAGAGAGGATTTTCTTCTCACTAGAACTTGTATTTTTGGATGAGTGAATAGAATAGAAATAATACACTACCTTTAGTATATTATTAGGCAAAATTAAAGAAAAACAATGATAGTTTTTCTTCCCCAAAACCGTGTAAGAGGAGGGCTATTGGGGAGCCAATGCATGAAAAATTTGTTCTTCACAAGGAACAAATAGGCTTGCATGCCTAGACTTGCTTTTTCATCATTATGTTTTATCAACTAAATAAAACAATTAACTAGCTTAATCTCCCCAATTTTTCGGCACTTATCATAATATGGATCCCATATTATTTTTTTTTTGTCAAATGTCAATATGTCACATGTCATATGTGACATAAATATGTTATGTATTTTTAACATATTAAAAATCAACGTATTAATAAAAATACGTCACATACAAAAATCGACTTAGTAATTTCATAATTACTTGTGCCAAAATATTTTACCATTTATAAATTTCAACTGATTGAATTTATAATAATTCATTCATTTTAATTGTTACATTAAACAATTTATTTCATCCGAGTAATTATACAATTTAATTACTCAGACCGTATCTCATTTAATCACATTTCAATTTGATACGTAAATTTTACTTCCAAAATCGTCCGTCAATTTTCAAGTAATTTAATTAACTCGTAACATTATACGATTAATTAAATGATCAATTAAGAGTATCGCCCTATAGGTATGACCTAGGGGTCAATCGATCACCACCGTCACACGACAGTAATGTCAAACTCTAGTCAGCCAATCATTACCGATATATGTTGACCAGTTGACAGTAACAATATTACTTCCCAATTGTATTCTTTAAAATGAGATTTAATAACGATATTTAAATCACGTGATCGCACAATTGTTGAGGACACATTTCCCAACATGATGTACTCGGCTTCTTCGGATAGGGGAAGTAAATAGTTGGTCCGGTGGACACTTAGACGACAAATCTTCGCGGGTAAAGTGAATGATCGAGCCTCACTAGTAAGCCATCCAAACTTGGTGTCAAGGGGATTGTGAGCAACCCACTTGAACTTGTTAATCATAATAGACATATCAATAAGATGGCCACCTTCCTTTGCCTTGTACTTGTTATCCGTATTGAAATTAGGATCAAAGTGCTTGGCTAGGACCGTGACTAGGCCGCCATTAACAATAACGGTTGTACCCTTCTTCCCACTATCAACATGGAGCCATCTATCAACCAATAGCCTCAAAGAATTGTAAGGCTTGGTATGAATTCTTCCAATATTCAAAGCCGATTCAAGGAGAATAAAATCAAGTCTTGTGAAATGATTGGTGTCTTTCCTAGCAATTATGGTATTTCCCACAACTTTGTGCCATACTCTTATGCCCGGATGATGGACCAAAAGAGCACGACAAGCATGAAAATCATCAAATTTCTTCCCGGAGATTGCCTCCCAAAGAGGCTCGGGGTCATACTTCCCATATTGCTTATAATATTTTTCTTCATCGCTAAGACCCAAAATTTCACCCAATTCCTTAAAGGTAATGCGTCTACTAGTGTTAGCTAGACGAAACTCAAGATTTTCCCTATTCTCAACTTTGGTCACTTTTAAAGAACTTCAGAATTCTAAGACAAGGGAGGGGTATGTTACTTCCTTTGTTTCAAACAATTTCTTCAAACCCATGGCATTGAAAAAGGCTTTTGTTTGTTCAAGAACACCTAATTTCTCCAAAGCATCTTTACATATGAATTTGGTGGGTTGAATTGATTTCATAGCAAACTTGGCAAATGTCTTTCTATGGGTATCGGAAATAAAAGTTACCTCCGGATAATGCAAGAGTTGATCGATTACCGGAGTAGAAGGTGATGCTCCCATAGAAGTTTGTTGTTGTTGTTGTTGCACTTCCAAGTTTGGTGTTGCTACCACCATTGCCAAAGCTTTCTTTGTTTGGAGAGCTTTTTGCCTTTGAGAGAGAGCCTTTGCCTTTGGTGCCTTTGTTGCCTTTGTTGCACCCTTTGTCCTTGCCATTGATGAACTAACCAAGAAAAGAATCAAAAATCTTCAATTTGTAGAATGCCCAAATCGATTTGAAGGTGAAAGGCTTTGCCTTTATGAAATCAAAAATCGACTCAAAGGTTGAAGAATTTGTTCTTGGTTTTGATTTTTATTGAAGATGGAGTGATTGATTTGTTGTTTGAAGGATGGTTTGATTTGATTTTGGTGGATTTTGTTGAGGGTTTTTGTTTTTGTGATGGAGAGGATGAGGGTTTTGATGTTGTAGGTAGTGTTTGTGAATGAATGAATGAATGAATGAAGGTGGGGTGGGTTATAAAGAAGTCGACAATTTCAGAACGCAGGGACAATCCGTGCGGATTGGGCGCAATCCGTGCGGATTCTACAGCTTCAAAATTTTCAAAATCCCGCCTAGAGACGGGCGGATTCTGGGGAATCCGCTCGGATTCTTTTTGAGGGACGGGCGGATTTTGTGCAGGACGGACGGATTTCAGTCCAGAGATTTTTCTTTGTTTTCTTCAGCTGCAAGACGGGCGTCTTGTATAAAAGACGGACAGATTCTGTGGGACGGGCGTCTTTCCAGAAATCCGCTCGGATTCTTTAACAGTCAAGAATTCTCAATTTTCAGCTCAGCTCAGGACGGGCGTCTTCTCAGCAGGACGCTCGGATTTGCTGCAGACGGGCGAATTATCAGGAATCCGCTCGGATTCTGGTCCTTTGTACCCGGATTCACTTCATTCGTGCACAATGCATTTCCCTTTACCATTCTTCCATTCTTCTTCATTTCTTGTGTTCTTCATTGTGGGGGCACTACTAAGGCATGAATAGCCTAGGCAATTGCCATCCCCACACTAAGGTAAAGCACTACACATCAATTGAAATTGTTAGTCCCTCCCTCACTTCTCTCTTACATGACAATTATTTTGATCAAAGTAAATAAAATCCAAAAATGACAAAAATGCAATACAAGAATTGAAATGTAAGTTAGGGAGTTAGAAATATTTACAAGTGGTGGTTTAGGGAGGACTCCACCAAACTCTCATTCTTGATGAGATGTCAAGGGGGCATGTTCAAGGTGTTGTTGATGTTGCTCAACACCTTGAAGAAGTAATCAAAAGCTTGTTCATTGTTATGGTAGAGGTCCTCAATAGACCGTGGCCCTTGTTGTTGATCATGATCGATGGCATGCCCAATGTAGGGATTAAAGATCCCTTCAAATTCGTCGTCCCAAAGACCACAAACTTCATTGAGTTGATCATTGAAAATCTCTTGCTTAGATGGAGACAACTCTCCCAATTTCTTCTCTTGGCCAATGAGGCTATCTTCTTCTTCCTTGGTTGATTTTGATGAGCCTTGCAAGCTCTCCTTGTCACAATTCACTTGCTCTTTGAATGGAGCATCTTCATCTTTCTTCTTCCATTGGAGTTCCGATTTCTTCCTTTCATCCTTCCGGCTATAATGATCAATCATGAAACATGGCTCATGCAAACGAGGAGCTCTCATGGTTTTGTCAAGATTAAAAGTTATGCTTTCATCTCCCACTTCTAGAGTGAGCTCTCCATGTTTCACATTAATCACCGCACCCGCGGTGTGTAGGAAAGGTCTACCTAAGATGATTGGAATGTTGGAATCTTCCTCCATATCAACAATGACAAAGTCCACCGGGATGAAAAACTTCCCAATTCGCACGGGGACATCTTCCCATATCCCTAATGGTGTCTTCGTCGATCTATCGGCCATTTGAAGAGTGATATTGGTGCATTTAAGCTCTCCCATTCCCAACCTTTTACTTACCGAGTATGGCATGACACTCACACTAGCCCCTAGATCACATAAGGCTTTGTTGATCGTCGTGTCGCCAATGGTACACGGTATTGAGAAGCTTCCCGGATCTTTTAACTTTGGAGGTGAACTCCCTTGAAGTATTGCACTACTCACCTTAGTAAAGGCGATAGTCTCAAGTTTCCGGATCGACTTCTTCTTTGTGAGGATATCTTTCATGTACTTTGCATAGGCCGGAACGTGATTGATTAATTCCGTGAAAGGAATTGAGACTTCAAAATTCTTCACAATCTCCATGAACTTTCCAAGTTGATCATCAAATTTGGGCTTGGCTTGACGACTTGGAAAAGGAAGTCTAATCACAATGGGCTCCTTCTCTTTGGCTTTGTCTTCATTTTTCTTTGAACTTTCTTCTTTTGATGATTCCCCTTCTTTGGGACCTTGCACCACAACTTCATTCTCACTAGCTCTCACAACTTCATCCTCAACTTGCTTCTTCGGTGCCTCATATCTTGTACCACTTCTCAAGTGAATGGCACTAACCGTTTCATGTCTAGGGGGATTACTTTGAGGTGGTAATTGCCCCTTTTGTCTTTGTGAGCTTGAAGATGCTAGTTGAGTCAATTGTGTTTCCAACATCTTGGTGTGAGCTAGAATGTTGTTGATGGTGGTATCTTTTGCTTGGCTATCTTTTTGCATTTGAGTGAAAAATTCTTGTCGATTCTTTTGCATTTGGAGGACCGCTTTTTGGACATCAAAACCTTGGTCATTTTGGTGATTGTATGGATTTTGATTTTGGTAACCTTGGTTTTGATTGTAAAAGGGTCTTTGATTTTGATTTCTCATGGGTGGTGGAGTGTATGTTGTTTGAGGGTTTTGAACATTTTGGCTTTTGTATGAGAGATTTGGATGGAACTTGGTGTTTTCATTGTAAAAATTTGAATAAGGGGTACCACTTTTGTAAGCTTGGAAAGCATTAACTTGTTCGGTTGTTCCCCTACACTCACTTGAGTCATGACCCAAAGTTCCACAATTCTCACATATCCCACTTGGGATTGATGAGGATGCCGTCATGGCATTGACATGATGCTTTGATGTTTTTGAGTTTTCCTCAAGTCTAGCCATAGCTTGTTCAAACTTCAAGTTGATTGTGTCAATGTGAGCACTAAGTTGAGCACCCAATTGAGTAACGGAGTCCACTTCATACTTTCCTCCTCTAGTAGCCTTGCGAGGCCTACTATATTGTGAATTATGGACCGCCATTTCCTCAATCTTGTTCCATGTTTGATTGTCATCAACTTCGGTGAACATTCCATTTGATCCCATATTGAGAATGTTCCTTGAATCTTCATATAAACCATTCCAAAATTGTTGCACTAAAAACCATTCGCTAAGTCCATGGTGAGGACATGAGCGACAAATACCTTTGAACCGCTCCCAAGCTTCATACAAAGATTCTTCATCCCTTTGCTTAAAACCCGTAATTTGAGCTCTTAGCATGTTAGTCTTTTCCGGTGGGTAGAATTTTTTGTAGAAAGCTAGAGCTAGCTTCTTCCAAGAATCTATTCCAAGGGTGGCCTTATCAAGGCCCTTCAACCATTGCTTTGCGGTGCCGATTAACGAAAAAGGAAATAAGACCCATCTTATTAGGTCTTGAGTCACGCCCGTTTGAGAGATAGCTTCACAATAATCGCAAAAGGTTTCCATATGAGAATGAGGGTCCTCACTAGGCATTCCCCCGAATTGGCTCCTCTCAACTAGTTGGATGAAGGCGAACTTGGCAATAAAATTACCGGTGAGATGTTGCGGTGTAGGAGTACCATTTGGTAGATCCTCCTCGGTGGGTATAGAGTGTGACGAGAATTTAGGCATTGTAGGTGGATTTTGTGGGATATTGTGTAATGGGTTTTCTTCTCCTTCTATTGCGAAAGGATTGACAAACTCACTAGTGGGTTGAACAACTTCACCAACACCTCCCAAATTCCTCCTAACAAGTCTCCTATTATTCGTCAAGGTTCTTTCGATTTCACGGTCAAAAGGTAACAAATCTCTTTGTAACCTTATAGACATGCAAAATATCAAACAACTCGAAAACAATTAGAACAAACCTTGAGGAGTTTTACTTCCCCAAGGTCAAAAAGACACAACTAA
This sequence comes from Silene latifolia, assembly GCF_048544455.1. NCBI lineage: Eukaryota > Viridiplantae > Streptophyta > Magnoliopsida > Caryophyllales > Caryophyllaceae > Silene > Silene latifolia. The sequence goes on from NC_133536.1 coordinate 82,472,285, forward strand.
TAACAATAAAAGAAATCTTAAATCAATTAAACACCGTCCCCGGCAACGGCGCCATTTTTGATCGAGTCCATTTGGTGTTCACAATTAAGCATATGTGGTCGTTGGTCAATGGTCGATACAAAACACAATTTATACTCCACAAACAACTCTACAATTAGTAAAGAGGCAAGTAAAGGTCGGATCCCAAGGGACGGGTATTGAAATGAGAATTCTATTGTAACTAGTAGTGTCTAAGGGGTGTCACAAATTGGGTTGATGTAGAAGGTTACTAAACTAAAATAACAATGAAAATAAACTAGCAAGATGAATAAAATAAGGGGTGTAAACAATTGATTAAAAGCACTAGGGTGTCATGGGTTCATAGGGGAATCATGGGATATGATCATACAAACATGTTCTCAAATTATAAGCAAGCAATTATTGTTGTGATGGATTGAGTTGGGTTATATCTTACAATCCTAGGAAAGTTTGGGTCCCGAGCCGAATCGATCAGATTGTACAACACCTACAAGTCGACTTAATCTTTCCTACTCAACACATGCATGTTCTAACAAGACTCGAGTTGGGTTATGTCTTACAAGTCTCATTGAAAAGATAGAAGATGATAGTAAATGCAAGGATTCATAGGCTTAGCATTTCATCAAATATAACATGTGCATGTATTAAGATCAAAACAAGCAAGCAAATAAGATATGAAAGCATATTGATTTAAGCATGAATCATTCCCCATGTTGGTTTCCCCTAATCACCCATTAAACCCTAGCTAAGAGACTACTCACTCATTATCATATTGATCATGCTAGAAAGGTTGTCAATCATACTAACATAATGAAACATGATGAATAAATGAAAGTGATTAACAATAATTAAAAAGGGATTAAGAGATTATACCAACTAGTGATTCCAATAATAAAGCAAGAATAATAGAAGTACTTGAATCCTAGATTGAGAGGTTGTCAATCTCCCAATAATAACCCAAATAATCTTCAATTACCCAAAATAAAGGAAGAACAAGAGAGAGATTAAAGAACTAAAACTTGGATTAAAACTTGATTAATACTTGATTACAATATTGAAGAGAGATTTGATTGATATTAACTACACTAATTATTGATAAGAAGAACATGCTCCTCTAATTAGCCTAATGGGGTATTTATAGTGAAAATTAGGGAGGATGCATTAGGGTTAACTAAGGGCTAAACTAGTAATTACACTTTTTAAGTTGAGCAAGGAGAATCCGGTATTTTCTGAGAGAAGGGCTTCTCTTTTCGTAGCTTGAAGAATGAAAAACGTCTTTGCATCTTGAAATCCGTGCGGATTGGAGTCGGGACGGCCGGATCTGGACTGAGGAATCCGAGCGGATTCAAGAGAGGGACGCTCGGATTGTCTTTGGGGGAATCCGAGCGGATTCCAAGGTGGGACGCTCGGATTGGGCTGGACGGACGGGCGGATTTGGTACAATCCGTTCGGATTGTTGGTCAGCTTCAATTCTTCTTCTTTTCTTCCCTTTTCTTCATAAATTCCTTGGGGATTTCCTCGGGGACTCAAGGATCCTTTTCTCAACATTGCTCTTCTACTATGATATGTACAAAGGCCTTCTAGTCTTGTCTCTCCTTGATGCTTGGTCATTGAATACAATCAATTTAGCCTCGTTTTGCCATGAAAATGCAAGATTCTTACTCCTTTCCTACCAAGGGATCAAAATCTCAAAGAATATGCAAAACAAAGAACTAAAGATAAGAAATGACCCAAATAGGCACTAAAAAGCATGGAAACAATGGTAATTCGGGGGCTAAATATGCGCCAATTATGGTCACATCACTAGAACTAGTAAGCTTTCTCAAAAATAAGTCTAGATGTTTTGCCTAGTCACACTTTGATATGACTGGCATAGATGCTAATATTATTATCCATAAACACAATATTGACACTTCTTTCAAGGTTGTACAGTAGAAAAGGAGGAAATTTGTCCCTGAACGCAATACAATCATTAACGAAGAGGTGGACAAACTCCTAGACATGGGAATGATCGGAGAAGTAATGTACCCTGAATGGCTGGCAAACGTGGTCGTGGTAATAAAGAAGAATGGTAAATGGAGAGTCTGTGTAGACTACACAGATCTCAACAAAGCCTGCCCAAAAGATCCATTCCCACTCCCTCACATTGATGAAATCGTAGATACTACCGCTGGGCACGAGCTACTAACATTCATGGATGCCTCAAGTGGATTCAACCAAATCAAAATGCATCCAGTTGACCAGGAAAAAATTACATTCATCACGGAAAGAGGCATATATTGCTACACAGCAATGCCCTTTGGCCTGAAGAATGCAGGGGTAACCTACCAACGCCTGGTTAATATGATGTTCACAGACCAAACTCACGACACAATGGAGGTCTACATAGACGACATGGTGGTCAGATCAAAAAAGGCTGAAGATCATGTGAAGGACCTGGAAATAGCCTTCAAAATCCTGGAAGAATTTAATGTGAAACTCAATCCCTCCAAATGCCACTTTGGAGTGTCATCAAGCAAATTTTTAGGGTACATGGTGACAAAGAGAGGGATTGAAGCCACCCCAGAACAAATAAAAGCCATCCTGGAGTTAGAATCTCCTAAGTCAGTCAAAGATATCCAGAGATTGACAGGAAGAGTTGCCGATGCGTGTCTTTTATATGATGTTTTACATCCCATTTTACACGCATTTCAGAGCTCATTCATGTAGTTTATGCTACATTTCTCCCTATTTCCGTCTACTTCCGTATTTTTGTACATTATTGCAGAAATGTGAAGAATCCAGCGGAAATCGAGCTAAATCCGTCCCCGAGTATCCTGCATTGCATATGACGTGAAGTATTCACCCGAGGAACGAGCTTGGTGCGCAATTCAAGGCCCAAAAGACAAGTCCACGAGTTTATAGAAGTCAAGTAGCAGCTCAAGGCGATCGATCGACCACGCCATCGATCGATCGACCAACTATCGGGTTCGAAGCTCTTTGTTCATTGCTATTGATCGATCGACCAGTCCTAGCAGTCGATCGACCAAATTGCTATTCCAGACGAGAATTAAAAGACCGTGAATCTTGAAGCCCAAAGTTATGTTAGGTTTAGGAAATAAGGTTACTTTAGTTGCTATATAACGTAACCTAGAAACATCAGTTTAGTATCCAGTTTTTATCTAAGTTTCACATTCAGTTTTAGAATATCATAGTTAGGGTTTGGAATATTGGTTGCATCGGATTTTCATTCATACTTCTAATCATTCCGTTACTACTCTTCTGCAATTTTCGGTATTCCTTCCATTCTACTTTCAGTTCATCTTTATTGCGTTGTTAGTTATAGAATTGTTAGTTAGAACCCAAGCCAATTATCGTTTATATTAATTGTTTGTTCTACTACTTTTAGCATGAATTCAGTAGTCTTTACCGTCAATATTATTGTTATTTTAGCCATAGCCATGAGTAGCTAAATCAATTGTGCTAGGATGTAGGCGAATTATGGCGTAGGCGGCGTAGTATTAAATTGGACTGAATTCGCGGTCAGTCGATCGACCGCCATACCTGGTCGATCGACTGACCACGTGAGGTTACCTTTCGTTTTAATTGATTTTAATGTTGTATTTAACGAATCGAATGCATGCGACCAGTTAGATGCTTAATTTATGACTGACCCATTAGATCGAAAGATAGGGACAGTTGTTAGACCACCAATTAAAATGACTAAACTGTGCTGAGATCGAAAGATACGTATAGTTTAGACCGTTAGTCACTTTTCAGGACGAGAGTCAGTATTAGTGATATTAGGGACTTATAGCGAGATCGAAAGATGCTATCTGTTAAGAGTGGACTGAGAGGACCTATTGTTTTCCCGCCTCACCTGTGTTTGATTCAGACCGACTTAGTATCTTTGCCGCCGAAGCTGTAATGAACCGACCATCCTAGTGCCCCTTCTTTATCTGTTTAATCCGTCTTTTTAATTTACTGTCTTTATTTATTCTTAGCTATAGACCAATTCAACTCAACCCCGACAATCGTTACCTTAGACTATAATTAGACAGCTAGAAATTACGTCTGCCTCCTTGTGGTTCGACCCTGTTACCACTAGCCTAGGTTAGTCTTAAAAGGAAATTATAAATCTAATTTTGGCGCCGTTGCGGGGGGTGCAATAGTTCTAACTTTTAGTTATTTTACTTTTAGTCTTTCTTAGTTTAAGGGACTTCTGTTCCTTAAACTTTTCTTATATTCTTTTTGTAGTTTCTTCTTATGCGCAGGTCACAGGGTGGTGAACTAGTACCATTCAATCCTGAGATAGAGAAATCTTTGCGCGAGTTGAGACGATCACAAGGGTATTACCGACAGAGGAAGAGCTGAGTACTCTGTCAAGCTATCACGAGAACGAGCTGTTCGAGGAAGACACACATTCTTCACCCGTTTCCACCTCTTCAGCCGAGACAGTTACTTCTCCAGAGATTCTAGTCATGGCTGAGGAAGCGAGTATAGCTAGTCATTCTGAGCCGACAACTGCAAACTTATATAAGGGGTTCGAATTACCAGGAGATGCCAGGAAGTTCGAACCAAAGCCTTCATACATTAATATGGTTGAGAGAAACCAGTTCGGGGGAGCTGCAAATGAAGATGCAGCTAAGCATTTGGAGACGTTTATTGACTACTGCTGTTCCATACCCCCACCAGCCGGCGTGACCCAAGACCAGATCAAGGAGACCATGTTTATCTTCTTCCTTCGTGATGCTGCAAGGGAGTGGTATAGAGATTTGGACCGAGCCGTTCATGGGATCACCGATTGGAATTCATTGGCTTTGGCATTATACAAGAAATACTTTTCTGCCTCAAAGATTAATGCAATTAGAGCTCAAATCACGAGCTTTAAGCAGGGCCAGACGAGAACTTCCACGAAGCATGGGTCCGTTTTAAGAAGTTGGTGCGAACCATACCGCACCATGGGTTCAAAAAATGGAGCTTGTGCAATCAGTTCTATTATGGGCTGTATGACGATCAGAGGGCTATTTTGGATACTGCAGCCAGTGGTCGATTTGCTGAGAATTTGGGAGAAACCAAGGGGTGGAAGATCATTGATGATCTAGCCACCCACAAGGCTGAGTATGGGAATTCCAGAGGGAATCAAAGGAGGAGCGCTGAATCTCCTTCTGTAGCTGCACTTGAAGCTCTCACTGCAAGATTTGACAAGTATGAACTAGGAGGAGCTTCAAAGGGGGGTATCTACCAAGTAAATGTTGTGTCAGACGGTCCTTTAAATGCTCGTGAAAGGTGCGGAGCCGAGGGACACGTTTCAAGAATTGTCCTAGTCCCTTTGAGTCTTGTCGCCTTTCAAAGATTATAGGCGACAAACACCTACTATGAGCCTAATGTTCATCCCAACCCGAGGTGGAGTAGCCAGAATGTCCTAAATCCAACTCCACCTCCGCAAAGAAGAACCCTATGTGCCCCCTCATCAAAAGCAACAACAATATCAAAAACCTCCTTATATGCCGCAGCAGCAACAACAATCCCATAGTTCTGATTTTGCTGAGTTTAAGAACTTGTTGATGAAGGAGTCCCAAGCAAGAGAGGTCGAGATGAAGCTACTAGAGAGCCAAATTGCTCAATTGGCTAGTAAGAGTATCACTCGAACTCCGGGACACTTACCGACTCAAACCGACCAAAAGGAGACCCTAAACGCCATCACATTGAGGAGTAGGTCCACCTTGGAGGGGCCTGCCATGGTCGAGGACGCTGTTGAGAAGAATGAGGCGGATCCGAGTCAAACGAAAGCTGTAACGAATAATTCAAAGAAAAAGGCGTCTACCAGGTATATCAGTCGATCGACTGATACACCCGGTCGATCGATCGATACGCGGGTTACTGCGAGCTTTCGAATCTGTACACCTTGGTCGATCGATCGAGGATAGTGGTCGATCGACCAAGGTCGCTGATAGCGAGATTGTTCGTCCTCCGATGCCCGATAACTTAAGGGACTATTTGTTTCGGGGCACAACAACTCCGAAAGTGTTAGGGCCAGACCCGAGTGCTGATGGGTCGGTCCCAATTCCGAAGTTCGATCCGATGACGGTTAATGGCTCACATTTGAGACGGTCTGAGGAGGATTCGAGTTTTAATAAGGAGAAAGCAGTGGACTTCCATCCTAAGTCCACGGATGCCGGCATGCGCAACTTAGAGGAGAGGGCTAAGGTACTTCTTACAGCCCCATATCCGGAGAGACTAGTGCCAACAAAGGAACAAGTATCTTTCAGTAAGTTTGAAAAAGTTATTCGTAGCTTGAATGTACAAGTACCCTTCCTTGAGTTGGTCAATCAAGTGCCTGCCTACACTAAATTCATAAAACAACTCCTGTCTAAGAAAAAGTCGCTTGAACATGTTCACACTGTCGCATTAACTAAAGAGTCATGCTCTTACTTGTCTCACACTGCACCCCATAAGCTAGAGGACCCGGGTAGTTTTTCTGTTCCTTGCAATATAGGTACCTTCTCTATTGAGAAGGCATAATGTGACTTAGGAGCTAGTATAAGCGTCATGCCTTTGAGTCTAGCTAGGAAGCTCAAATTGACTAGGTTCGCGATGAGATATGACAAAGATGAGATGGTGACCGATCTGCAGTCCAGCCAATAGGAGTCTTAGAGGACATCCATGTCCAAATAGGGAAGTTCTTCTTCCCCGTCGACTTTGTTTTACTTGACATGCCTGAGGATGCTCATATACCCATTATTTTGGGTAGGCCATTTATGCACACTGCTGGTGCAGTCATAGATGTCGGTCTAGGAACCTTGACTTTCAAAGTGGGAAAGCATTCTATTGTCTTTGCCCAACCTGCTAAGAAAAAGGACCCCATGTGGCCTGTGACTTGTAATACGGTATCTGAAAAGAAATCGTACTTTGTGCTTCCTGAATTGCCTGTCTCTATTACTACTTCTGTGTTAACCCCTCCGCCCCTGCATCGGGAGCAAAAGGAGGAAGAATCTGTTGTTTTAGATGTTGCAGGAGCTGGTTTGGGGAAGGAAATGCTGCAAGTTGCTCCAACTGTAAAGAAGCCGATCATTCAAAGAGGAGGTCTTGGTTGCCTGAGCTATGGAATTGATGAGGTAGTTTGTGACGAGTCAGTCAAAGCCAGAGAGTCTGATTTGGATTCTGATAAGCCCGAAGAGATCCTTGACTGGGGAGATGATGATAGTGTTGATCCGTTGAGCCATACGGACGTGGAAGCTAAGAAGGGTGCAGCTGCTCAAATAAGCACCGTTGAGGCTACCTCTAGTAGCCAGAAGCCGATGAAGTGGGCCATACCGTGGTCATTCTTGATCAACTATTAGTTGATCGAGCTCTTTATAAACTTCATTTTATTTGCTTTTGTTAGATGTTTTTTATTGCTTTTGTGTGCGCGAAAACTTCGCATTTTATTTTGCTTGCTTAGGATTTTATACGTTTGAGACTTTATTTTGGGTTTTGCGCAATTTTGGACGCGTATTATTGTGCATTTGCAGGTTTTTAGACCTCATTAGCTCAAGTTATTGAGCAAATACGAAGAAATAAGGAGTACATGCAATGAGTATTTTGCCGATCGATCGGTAGCTACGATGGTCGATCGACTGAGTTGCACTTTCCAGGAGCTACTGTTCCTGACACATTGGTCGATCGACTGCCGTCCTTAGTCGATCGACCAAGGACGCTGTTGTACGTATTCACGACCTCTCCCCTGCTATGTTTGGTCGATATCCGGACTTAAGGGAGTTTTCTACTCCACTTTTCTTTCCGTCAAATTATTTATTTCTTCTAATTTTCTCAAGTGTGCACATATTTACCGCTTCAAATTGTCTTCTCCATTTTATGCGTGGGTTTTATTTGTCTTTCAGGTACCTTATTAGTAGCACTGCTGGCTACTGAAACCTCCTAGCTCACGCTGGTTTAGGGAGGTTTCCCTTTTGTTGCGCTTAAAGTCTTGTAAGTTCCCGATTTTCACTTCATGTCTTATTTATTTCATTTTCCCGCAAATTCCCATTTCTCTTTTCTTCATTACATGATTTTGCACAATGGGGACATTGTGTGATTTGGTTTGGGGAAGGTTTTGCGTCGCATATCATTTGCTTGCATTCACGTTTACATTCTGTTTTGCATTGTTTATTTCATTTTATATATATACGAAATTCCAAAAAAAAATGCGAAAATTTCAAAAATTTCCATAAAATGCACGTTTATTTTAGCATATAGGTCGAGTCGGAACGGGAGTATTTCAAGGATGATATTGCATTCTGCACCTGTTTTTGCCTAAGCCTTGCTAATTGACATGTTATTAGTAGAATCATATATGCATAGTCTACGAGTTCTCGTTAAATTATTTGCTGAACTTGAGACTTGACTTAGAAAATTGGCAAACTACATCATATTTCTGAGATTTAGAGCCTATAACTGGTGGCATCTATGACCGGTTTATTTAGGAATGTGAGTAGTACTCCTTATGAGGCATGTCACATAAATGTGCATAAATATGAACCTAATCTGCTTAATACTTGTATGCATTCGGTCTGTGGTTAGTTGTCACGTGTGGTAGAGGTTTCCTTTTCTCGTTTTGCCCATAAGCTCCACACTGCCAAAAATATCCCTTTTTGTCCCATTTACTACATCCTACATTTAGCCTGTCCTTTGTCAAGCTAGTATACTGTGTTCTTGGGGTTGTTACTCATTTTTGGTGGCATATGCTCTGTTGAGACGTTATTGGGAAGATGAAATAAAGGAAGGAAAGAAACAAAGAAAGAAATAGAAAAGAAAAAAGATGAAAAAAATGATTCGAAGAGAAAAAAAGAGTTCTGTACTGTTTAAGCAGTCGATCGACTGCCTCTTTTGGTCGATCGACTGAGGTTCGAGAAAAAGAGAAAGAATCAATTCGCATAATTCAAGCCTTTATCTTTTGGAGATTTTTGTTCCCATGTATTATTCATATTTTATGGGGAGTTAGTTGATTACTTTTATCTCTGGAAATTGTGAGATTTGTGCTTGCTATAGCACCGTTCCATTTGTTTTTGAGCAAGAAGTTGGATGTTGCCTTATGGTTCCGTTTTGGTACTAGCTTGATCACCTGTACCTCCACTTTCCCATAAATGTTTTGCCTCTTCTTACCCATACCTCACATATCCACATATATACCTCGGCATGTGTCATGGTCTCTTGTTGGTTGGAATGCGTATGTACGGTTGTAGAGATTGCTTTCATATTAGACTGCAGGCATGTTCTTATAGGTCGTAGTTAGGTGAGCGTCATTACATTTACTTCTTTCTATCTTACATATTTTCACCTTGTGCTTTTTTGAGTGATTTGAGCGACCCGTGAGAGTCCAATTTGATAAGTCTCTACAGTTGACGGTTCAGCAGTTTTTAACGACTTTATAACTCGTCTGCATGATTCACAATGCTAATTGATTGTTGGTCGTGCATTAAATTGGTTTAGGCTTTACATGTTGCATTTCGCTCTGAGATTGAACTCGTTCCATTAGGTCATTAGATCGAGTCTAGTTCTTGCTTGGGGACAAGCAAGGGTTTGGTTTGGGGAAGTTTGATGCGTGTCTTTAATATGATGTTTTACATCCCATTTTACACGCATTTCAGAGCTTATTCATTTATTTTATGCTACATTTCTCCCTATTTCCGTCTACTTCCGTATTTTTGTACATTATTGCAGAAATGTGAAGAATCCAGCGGAAATCGAGCTAAATCCGTCCCCGAGTATCCTGCATTGCATATGACGTGATGTATTCACCCGAGGAACGAGCTTGGTGCGCAATTCAAGGCCCAAAAGACAAGTCCACGATTTTATAGAAGTCAAGTAGCAGCTTGGGCAGTCGATCGACCACTGCCATCAGTCGATCGACCAACCATCGGGTTCCAGAAGCTACTGTTCATTGCTATTCAGTCGATCGACCAGTCCTAGCAGTCGATCGACCAAATTGCTATTCCAGACGAGAATTAAAAGACCGTGAATCTTGAAGCCCAAAGTTATGTTAGGTTTAGGAAAAAAGGTTACGTTAGTTGCTATATAACGTAACCTAGAAACATCAATTTAGTATCCAGTTTTTATCTAAGTTTCACATTTAGTTTTAGAATATCATAGTTAGGGTTTGGAATATTGGTTGCATCGGATTTTCATTCATACTTCTAATCATTCCGTTACTACTCTTCTGCAATTTTCGGTATTACTTCCATTCTACTTTCAGTTCATCTTTATTGCATTGTTAGTTATAGAATTGTTAGTTAGAACCCAAGCCAATTATCGTTTATGTTAATTGTTTGTTCTACTACTTTTAGCATGAATTCAGTAGTCTTTACCGTCAATATTATTGTTATTTTAGCCATAGCCATGAGTAGCTAAATCAATTGTGCTAGGATGTAGGCGAATTATGGCGTAGGCGGCGTAGTATTAAATTGGACTGAATTCGCGTGTCAGTCGATCGACCGTCATACCTGGTCGATCGACTGACCACGTGAGGTTACCTTTCGTTTTAATTGATTTTAATGTTGTATTTAACGAATCGAATTCATGCGACCAGTTAGATGCTTAATTTATGACTGACCCATTAGATTGAAAGATAGGGACAGTTGTTAGACCACCAATTAAAATGACTAAACTGTGCTGAGATCGAAAGATAGGTATAGTTTAGACCGTTAGTCACTTTTCAGGACGAGAGTCAGTATTAGTGATATTAGGGACTTATAGCGAGATCGAAAGATGCTATCTGTTAAGAGTGGACCGAGAGGACCTCTTATTTTCCCTCCTCACCTGTGTTTGATTCAGACCGACTTAGTATGCTGCCGCCGAAGCTGTAATGAACCGACCATCCTAATGCCCCTTCTTTATCTGTTGAATCCGTCTTTTTAGTTTACTGTCTTTATTTATTCTTATCTATAGACCAATTCAACTCAACCCCCACAATCGTTACCTTAGACTATAATTAGACAGCTAGAATTACGTCTGCCTCCTTGTGGTTCGACCCTGTTACCACTAGCCTAGGTTAGTCTTAATAGGAAATTATAAATCTTATTTTTGGTACTCACAACGACGGGTATCAGTTGCAGCCCTGAACAGATTCATATCCAGGTCATCTGAAAAATTCAGATCATTATTCTACGACCTCCTCGGGAAGAACAAGTACTCGTTCCAATGGATACCTGAACATGAAATAGCCTTCCAAAAACTAAAGACCTCCATGGCCAATCCACCACTACTGGCCAAACCTAACAAAGGAGAACCCTTGACGGTCTACCTATCAGTCACTGAGACATCAGTAAGTGGAGTCATGGTCAAGGAGATTGAAGGCCAACAACATCCCGTCTACTATGTAAGTAAAAGTCTCCTGGATGCAGAAACAAGGTATGGATTACTTGAAAAATATGTACTCGCATTAATTGTATCCTGCACAAAACTCAGACCTTACTTTGAGGGTCACCCAATATTAGTCAAGACCAATATACCTATTAAATCTGTCCTCAGAAAACCAGAACTTTCAGGCAGAATGGCAAAATGGTCAATACAACTTAGTACTTATGACATTACTTTTGAACTTAGGACAACAATTAAATCCCAGGCCTTAGCAGACTTTGTGGCTGATTTCAATCCCAACCTAGAACCAGACCTCATAAAAGAGGTCAATCTACTAGACACCCAAAAATCAGGGTAGGAATAGACTTACACGTAGATGGAGAAAGCAATATGAGAGGAACTGGCTTAGGACTAGTACTAAAATCACCACAAGGAGATTTAATAGCTCAGGTTGTCAGTTGTGAATTTAAAGCAAGAAACAATGAAGCTGAATAAGAAGCCGTGATAGCTGGACTCAAGGTATGTATAGATCTTGGCGTACAAAATCTCAAGGTAAAAACTGACTCACTTGTAATTTCAAATCAAGTCAAAGGAACCTACGCTGCAAAGGATTAAAAAATGATTCTTTATCTAGAATATGTCAAAAACCTTTGCAAAAAGTTTAGTTCATTTGACATTGAATAGATACCAAGAGACTTAAACACCTAAGCTGATGCCCTAGCTAGTCTGGGATCAAATTTCAGCCCTGCTATATTTGATGAGATACCCATTGTTCACCTGCTTAAACCAACCATTACAAAGCCTGACCAAACTTGTCCCATTATTGAGGACACAAACTCCTGGACCAAACCATAATATGATTGGTGCATGCAGGGGATCTTGCCCAAAGACAGGCATGAAGCAAGGCCCTTAGAATTAAAGCTTCCACCTACACCATTATAAATAACTCATTGTCTAAAAAGTCTCAGGCTGGACCCTACCTGCGATGCCGGGAACCACAAGAGGCCAAACAAGTTATTGAGGACATACATGACGGATACTATAGAAAACACAAAGGAGGCAGAAGCTTGGCAAGCAAAGTCCTAAGGACATGCTACTTCTGGCCAACCTTAAGGGCTGACTACCTAGCTTACAGCTTTAAGTGTGAAGCTTGTCAACTTCACTCCCCGTTCATTCATCAACCATCTAAACTACTACATTCCATTTCAGCCCCCTGGCCATTCATGAAGTGGGGAATGGATATTGTAGGCAAGCTACCCTAAGCCCCAAGACAAAAAGTCTATATGCTAGCCATGACTAATTACTTTTCAAAATGGATAGAGGCTAACTCATACAGGCAAGTTAAGGAGAAGGGTGTGATATCATTCATCAAAAGGAATATCATATGTAGATATGGAATCCCCTCAGAAATAGTTTTGTGACAATGGCACACAATTTGTGGGAAAAAGAACAATGGCCTTCTGTGCACAGTGGAATGTTAATCCGGTGACCTCCACACCAGGCTATCCAAAAGCCAACAGCCAGGCTGAATCTAGCAACATAGTGGTAATCAGCTACCTGAAGAAAAAGCTAAAGACAAGAAAAGGAAGATGGGCTGAAGAACTCCCTATAATCCTCTGAGCTGACAGAACTACACCTAAAACATCAACAGGCCAGACACCTTACTCACTGGTCTATGTCTGTAAAGCAGTAATTCTAGCAGAAATTCATGTACCAACTACCAGGTGCAGCCTAAATACTGTTGAGGAGAACCAGCCATTGATGCAAGAAAGCTTGACTCTGGCTGAAGAGCTGAGAGATGCAGCTAAGATCAGAATAGCTTCCTACCAACAAACGGTAGCCAGAAGCTATAATAAAAACGTGAACATCAGAGTATTCTAGGAAGAGGACCTAGTCCTACGAAAGGTCTTCCCAAATACAAAAGACAAGAATGCCGGCAAACTTGCCCCTGCATGGGAAGGACCTTACCTGATTGACTCAATGGTAGGGCAGGGAGCTTACAGACTTCAGACCCTGGACGGAGAAATGATCCCTAGATCCTGGACTATCTCCCACTTAAAACTCTTTCATGTATAACCCATTTATTTTCTGCCTGAACCGGGTAAGACTATCAATCATATCTCTTACCTGGCATGATTCTATGTGTAAACTCTCCTGAATAAAATGATTCATGTTATTTCTATGTGATTTCTTGCTAGTTGCAATTGCCTTTCAAAGTTCCAATTTTTACCATATGTCTCAAATTACCATGTTGAATCTTGAAAACTTGTTTTACGCTCTACGTGCAACTATCTAGATTATTATACTTGCATGGTTAAACAAATATTCAGGATTGAGGGCCACTCTATCCAACCTGAACATCATCCCAGAAATGCTTCACAAACCATGGCACTTTGCCACATCCAAAAAACTCATAAAAACTAAGCTCAGTATGAAAGATAGGTATGATGGTGAAATAAATCAAGAATAATTGTCTTAAGCCCTCCTGACAGGTTGAGGGCCATACACCCTCCCGATAGGCAACTACCCCTCGTACCCAAAAAGCCCTCCAGACAGGCTGAGGGCCACAAGTCCCTCAACGGACTGAGGGCCATAAGCCCTCCTAACATACATTATCCTAACAAAAGAATACTTCAAATTGCATTATCTTGATAGGTATAATCTAAATAGACTAAGAACACAGTGGAGATCGAAAAGCAACTTCAACTGCATCTTTAAACTAGAGAATGGCAAAGACAAAGTTTGTCCAGGGAACATTCCCCCTGGATAGGCCACAAAAAAAAGTTATCCTAAATGAAACAATCAACCTGCCTTAGTGGCAGTAGCAGAACTTATGCCTTCATCAGCAGCCTCTTCCTTTTCATCATCCTCGTCCTCATTCTCATCAGCCTCACCACTCTTGTCTTTAGTTGGAGGAGAATCGACTTCATCATCATCATGCAGTTTGCAAAGGTCAGGATAGGTAGTGTTTTGTGTGGATTTTGCGCAAGGCAAAATCAGGTCAGGGTAGAGTTGTGTAAGGTTAACTAGCTCTAGATGGTCTATTAGTCAGGTCGTCAGGGTTAAATATAAAGCTTTAAATAACAATAACAACAATGAAACAAAGAATTTTGTACGTGGAAAACCCTTGAATGGGAAAAAACCACGGGCACCAAGCCAGGAGAGGATTTCACTATGTAATTTGGGAGAATAATTGTATGACAATAACAATGCTTATATTTCTCTATGTATTGCGTATGTAAGTATATGATTCTTCTTGTGTGTGTGATTGTCTCCTTTAAATGTCTTCAAAGTGTTCCTTGTATAAGCTCTAATCTTGAACGGCTGCCTGATATGTTATTGAATGCGGATTATTCTCCATTATTGCTTGTAATAATAGCTAAATATTCCTCCCTTAATTACTGCATTTACTGCGAGATCTTCTCATTCAATGCTGCGTATATAATCCTTTTATAATACGCGTTTATGGTCCAATATCGTCCTGATATTTTGACCGTTGTCCTCTCCATGGCCCGACGCCTATCTTCATGTGTCCCGATAGCCTGACGGCCTGGCAGTCAGGTTTAGATGAGATACTAATCAGGAAGGTCTGCGGATTTCCAGGCCTAACAATTGCCCCTTATCTCCTTATTTGCAGTGTGCCAGGACGAAAAAATGAGGAGATAACTTTATTTTTAGGAAGATTACCCAACGGTTAAGTTATGCTTAGTCAGTTTCCTGTAACGGCTATTTTACTGCAGTTTATGACGTGTGTAAGATTTACTGCAACTTCCTTAATGATTATCCACTTTCTTTGCGGTTGAAACCCTAATCTTCTCCACTATAAATACCTGCGTGCTTCATTAAGTTGAACTCACCAAGGCAATTCTTCTTATTTCTCTCTTAATAATCTTTCTCTTCAGTTCTCTTAATTCCCAACTTTCTTCGATCTTCGATCAATTCTTCATAATCTTTCAAATAATGGCTGCAAAAAAGAAGTCTACCAGGGCAGCGGTTCCTGCAACCCCTCCTCCTCAGAATCCTGAGGAAACTTCTTTTGAAAATCTGCCTACTTCTTCTGATGCTCCATCTTCCACGATCAGTAAGCCGAGTGATTCTCCATTGGAGATGATCTCAATATTCCATGATGATTTTCAATTGAAGCCTACGAAGGCTTTAAATGAGGATCAGTCTGTTGCAAGTCGTTTGAAGCCCGAGTTTGAGAAGGTGCAGAAAGATAAGGGAATCCTCCCTGCTGACACTGACGTTTGGATCCCTAAGAACTCTCTTATCAGGACCGACTGGGCTTGTCCTGGTTGTTTCTGTATTCATGACTGGGCTTTCAGGGCAAGTTGTAAACTTCCTTTTTCTTCTCTTATGGTTGAGGTTATAAAGGAGATTGGTGTTCCATCTTATCAGTTGATGCCTATGGTGTGGAAGGTTGTGTGTTCCATTGAGAATCTCTGTAAAAAAACACAATATTTCTTTTCTCTTGACGATTTAAAGGCTTGTTATGCCGTTAAAACAAATAGTCCTGGCCGTATAAGTTTTAAGGTCAGGGCTTCTACTACTTCTCTTTTGAGCAACCTGGACAACGGCCATGATAAAGGCTGGGCTGCTGGGTACATGTTTGTCAGGACCAATTATGTGGGTCCTGACCTGGCATATTTAAATCATGAGGCTTGCGTTGCTGGTGAGTCTTTTAGTTTTTCCCTTTGCCCTGCATGTTTTACTTGTTAGTGAAAAATAAAATGAAATTTATAATAGGTCATACCTCTTACGTGTGCACTTGATGATTGGGTTACTGAAACTGAGTATCCCACTCCCAATATTTTTTCTTTCCTTGCTATTCCTCCTTTTGAGAGATCTTGGCCTCTCTATTGTGGGGTTGGTCACCTTCCTCGCTGCTTGAAGGCTGACGGTTCTGCTAGGGCGGCTAAACCTTCTGGGGCTATTAGTGCCACTACCTTAGGCAGTAAGTCTATCTTAGTCTTTCTTTTCTTTTTACTTTGGCTTCCTGATAATGTTTGGTTTGTATTGCTAATATATTATTTCATGTTGTAGCCACCAGGTCATCTACTCGCCTTGCCAGGTTTGGTATGGCTGACCTTTCAGCCAGGTTGGCTAAGATCAAGGAGGAAGGTTCCCAGGGAAGCGGGGATGTTGAGCCTGTTATTGATTTGACTAAACAGTCTGATGCTGCCAAGGTCACTGTTGTACCTCCTGCCCCTGCTGAAACAAGTTCAGCAGCCCAAAAAAGGAAAATTGAAGATGTTGACATTTCTGCCCCGGTCAGGGAAGTGAGAGCCAGGGTGGACAATATGGAGGCTGCTAGGGTGAAGATCAGGGACTACGCTGCTACTAAATCAGATGTCATGCTCACCCTTGACCCTGTTGAGACTGCTACTCAGGCAGTTGCTTCGGTGGATCATTGATCACCTCTTGGCGGTGTGCCTTGGCTTTCTTTGTAAAGGGAGGTAGGCTGGAATAATTTTTATGTGTGTTTTGTTTTAGCAGTTTTTATTATTGGGGTATATTACTCATACTTTTATCTTTGGTTTTGGTCAGGGTGCTGCGGTCTGTCTCCATAATGCCTATCAGGCTACTTCTTTGGTAGCCAGGATTGATCTGATGAGATCAGATTATGATAGGCTGAAGTCTGAGCTGGATTTTGCACGAGCTGACCTGGCTGCTAAAGCTGCTGACTTAGTGAGGGTGCAGGCTAAGAGAGATGTTGTTAAGACTGAGACAGTTTCGTGTAAGCGGCTTTTGCAGGAAGCTTTGGACAGAAATGAGGAGCTCACCCAAGAGAGGGATGACTTGGAGTTCAAGCTAGATGATGCTTTCCTCTACTTCTATATCAAGGGAAGGGCTACTGCTATGTTAGAGCCTGTTGAGGCCAGGGCAAAGTGGAACCCTGAAGCTGAGATGACTTTTGCTGCTTCAAAGTATCCTGGCCTGCATAATATGGAAAATGAACAGGAGGTTGACTCTCCAGGGAAGCAGGATGTTGACGCTGATCCGGCTAAGAGTAGGGAGCAGGATGTTGATGCTGGTACTGTTTCTAAGGAGAAGTAGTGATTTACTTTTTCAGTTGGTATTTTGTCCCATCCAGGGGGGATGTCCCTAGATAAACAATATTTTATTTTCTTTTTCTGTTTTGGGTCAGGTGGACTATCCCTGGCCTTTATGAATATTTTGGTGCCTTTGCCCCAGGGGGTAAGGGTTTTTAATATATGCATGGTGGCCTTCTTTTGGCTGATTTTGCTTTTGACTTTGCTTGGATTTGTGAGTTTCATCCTGTTGGGCCTATCAAACATTTTGTTTGAATAACTTGCACATCATTTTCGTTTTATTTTGTTATTCATGAGTAATTCAACCAAGTATAGTTTTTTGCTATAATGGTTGAAGGGGTGGGAAACCGGCCTGTCAGGAGGGCTTATATCCCCTACCTAGCTGGAGGGCTTGGTATTCGGCCTGTCGAGAGGGCATTTTAGACTAAGTGTTTGGGAGAGAACACCCTTACACCTGTCTTGCTGCGTCCAGCCGGTTGTAATCCGTGGCAGTAAACCTAGTCAGGTCAGGAAATTATTTCATGGCTGATTGGTCCTGACATTTACTGTATCTGGTGGCGGTTACCAACTCGTCAGGCACAGTCAAGTGCAGAATTTTTGTTTCAGAAATATAAAGTAGAGTAGCCCTCAATCCTGAATATTTATGCATATAATCTTTTATCATGTATAATTGTTCAGGATTCAAGAAGTAAATAAATAGGTTAGTTTAACAGATATAAATTACAGACAAGGCATGTAAAACATGTAGTTCATCAAGTAGCACGTCTGGTTAAGTAGTGATTGAATTTATACCTGACTGTAGCCTGATCTGATCTTTACATATGGAATAATTTTAAATGAGTTACATTCCAGGATCTCGGGATCATTTCCCCTTCTAGCGTTTGGAGCCTGTATGCTCCTTGTCCAACAATTGAATCGATTAAGTAAGGGCCTTCCCATGTGGGAGCCATTTTGCCTGCTGATTTTTCTTTTTTATTTGGAAATACCTTGCGTTGAACAAGGTCTCCTTCTTTAAAGACTCTGATCCTGACGTTTTTATTGCAAGTCCTGGCGACTGCTTGTTGATATGATGCCATCCTGATCTTGGCAGCGTCTCTTAATTCTTCTGTTAGGACCAGGTTATCTTGCATTAGATCTTTGTTTTCTTCAACATTGTTCAGGCCTTACCTTGATGTTGGCTTTGTATTTCTGCAGAATGACGACTTCACAGCCCATACACCAGGGAGTAAGGTGTTTGGCCTGTTGCAGTTTTTGGAGTTGTCTTGTCTGCCCATAGTACTAATGGAAGTTCTTCAGCCCATCTGCTCGTCTTCTTTTCAGCTTCTTTTTTAGGCAGCTTATGACTACCTTATTGCTTGATTCAGCCTGGCCAGTAGCTTTTGGATATCCAGGGGTTGATGTTACCAGGTTGATATTCCATTCTTGGCAGAATGCTTGGGTCCTTTTCCACACAAATTGAGTTCCATTATCACATACTATTTCTGATGGGACTTGATGCATATATTTTATATAAGGTTTTTACCTCATTTTCACACGCATTTATGTACTATTTATGTAGCATCTAGTTACAAAAACCCCCGAATATTCTACTTTGGTTCGTTTTGTGTAATTTGCAGAAATAAACCAAAGAGGAGCTAAATCGAGCCTAATTTGTCCCAATTGCATGCATTTATGGAGAATAAGGAGCCGGAGCTTGGAATCTAACATTTTGGAGACGCATGAGCTGGTTTCGGAAGGTGTTTTGAGGTCTTACGTGCCAAGATAGCTCGATCGAGTGATTTATTACTCGATCGAATGCTTTATATACTCCAAGTTTCTCGATCGAGCAGTTCAGGGAGTCAATCGAGAAGACTTTGCAAGGATGCTCGATCGAGTGGTTTAATTCCACTCGATCGAGTGGTTTGGTGTTAGTTTGCTCGATCGAGTGGTTTATTTCCACTCGAACGAGTGGTTTGTCCTTCTTTAGACTTTTGCCGCCTAATTTTCGTATGGCCTTTGTAATTAGTCCATGTGTTAGATTAGGAAGGGATTTTCGTATGTAAAGGGAGGAGGAGGGACTGCGTGAGGACTCCCCTTTTTTCGGATTGACTTTTACTCTATACTTTCTACTGTGGATTGAATCTTGCTTCCTTTCTACGCTTTTTGCTACTCAGATTCAGATTTGTATTGGTATTATCATTCTCCTTTAATTCCTTAATTCTTAATCATTGCTTTAATTCCTTCTTCCCTTTTATTGTTATCATAATTGCTTTTAATTCAATCTTCATTAGTTTTATAATCATGTTTAGCTTTGATTATCTATATGTTATTGTTGGTAATTCAATAACGATGTGTAGCTAATTCCCTTTTGCTAGGACTATAGGGGATCCATAATTATGAAAGGAAAGTAATCGAATCGTAAGGTTAATGCTGGTATAATCTTTGTTGTTAACTGCTGCAATTAATTGTATCTGTTTAATTGAGTCGACGCAATTAGGCATTTATATCTTAGTGACCCTTGACCTGGACCGAAAGGTTGGAAAAGGCGAGACTAGTAGCGAACAATAGAGCATTATAGTTAGGGCGAAAGCTAAGCTATTTGTGCTTTAGGGCAAATTGAGACCGAAAGGTGATATTCACCGCTCCTCAGACCGTATCTCCATTGACCTGAGACCTAGATTACTTGACTGAATGATTATGGTGAACCGTCTGTCTTAGCTGTTCCCTCTACTTGATTTATCTTATTTCTCTTATTTTCTCTTCCTTATCCTTACCATTAGTTTAGAATCAATCAATTAAAAACCCCCCAATTTGGTTACCTTGACAGACTTAGACGAGGCTAACATTTTCCCATCTCCCTGTGGATTCGACCCGACTTCCCTAGTTATATTATTTAGAGCCGGTTGGTTATTTTTGATAGGTATACGACAGACGTGTCAAATTTTGGCGACGTTGTCGGGTAGGTGGTGCAATTTTGTTGCTTTATTTAAGTTTGTTTCTCGTCTCAAGGAATTTATTCCTTGAGACTGATCTCATTTTTTGTAAAGTTTTTGATTAGCTTTGCAGGTTAGTTGTTGCTTTGTGAAATCTATTTGCCAGAATCCCCAAGTTAGCCAGCCATTCAGAGCCTACTGTGGATTCACTTCCAAAAGGTTTCCTATTACCCATTACTGATCAGGGAAACTTTGGAATCCACCCATCTTATATACAGCTGGTAGACAGAAATCCCTTTAGGGGGGTACCTGAAGAAGATCCATGCATGCATATAGAGCTTTTTACGGAGTATTGCTCTACCATTCCTCTTTCTGCTGGGGTGACACAGGACAAAGTGAAGGGAGCCCTCTTTCCCTTTTCTTTAGCTGATGATGCCCGGGAGTGGTTGAGAGATCTTGATAGGGAGACAGCCGGTGTAACCGACTGGAATTCCCTTGCCTTGGCCTTTTACAGGTGATATTTTACGCCGCAGCGCACCAATACCTTGAGAGCTCAGATTAGTTCTTTTGAGCAGCTACCTACTGAAGATTTGAATGGGGCCTGGACTAGATTCAAGAAACTTGTCCGCTCTGTGCCTCATCACGGGTTCAAGAAATGGTTCCTTTGTACCCAATTCTACAATGGTTTATATCGGAGCGAGAGATCTATTCTTGACAGCGTAGCTAAAGGGAGATTCACGAAGAATGTTGAAGATGACCAAGGGTGGCGTCTCATTGAGGAGATGGCTATTCATGTCTCTGAATATGGAAATCCCCGAGGTAGTGAGCAGGTTATTGAGTCAGCAGCTGCTGCAGTGGAAGGTCCTAGCAAAAGTCTAGGTAATGTGGAGATTACAGACGTTTCAGGCGATAGTGCTCAGGTTTGTTCGATTACCGAGTATGTTGAGCTATGGGGGAGATGTGGTATGGAAGGGCATGACCTTATTGGATGTCTGGTGAGTACAGAGCACGTCCTCGCTTATCAGAAATACAAGCAAGGAGTTCCTTTTTCTCAACTGTACGAAGAAATAAGGAATGCTCCTACTCTTTATACGCCAGCGCCGCAACCCGTTCCTCCTCCTGCAAATCAAGAAATTGCCGAACTGAAATCCTTTATGTTTAGCATAACACAACAATTTGAGGAGAAGTGCAATAGGAAAGAAAATGTCATAGCGGAGTTGAGAGAACAAGTCGCGCAGTTAACACTCGCGAAAGACCAAGCCAAGCCTCTACCGACATGCGATTCAGCCAATGCAATGAATCTCCAAGTTGGCCTCACTCATGAAGGGCCAAAAGCATCAGTAGACGGGGTTTTGATAGCTGAAGATACCCCGGAGGATGATATAGATGCGTTTTTGGACGAAATAGTTGCTGCGTGTGGTCCAAACACTCGATCGAGTGAAAAATCTACTCGATCGAGTGATTTAATTCATCCTGTCACTCGATCGAGTGATAATTATGGTCGATCGAGTAGTGCATAAAACGAGGATGGTCGATCGAGTGATATACTTACTCGATCGAGTATGTTTGCTGAAGAAATCACTCGATCGAGCGATAAAAATGCTCGATCGAGTAAAGCAGAAAAAGGGAATGGTCGATCGAGTGAGGAAAGAGCTCGATCGAGCATTTCTCAACATGAAATCACTCGATCGAGTGATAAAAGTACTCGATCGAGTACCAGAAGCGGCGGAGATCATATTTCACTATCTAATTCACATCGTGTCATCTCCCCCTGTTGTGGAGATGTCACGCGTTGATAAGGGTAAAGAGAAAGTTGCGGGTCCACTCAATGCTACCAGAGTGCCTTTCCCAGGTCGTCTGAACGACGCAAAGATCGAGCGACAGTACGTTAAGTTCGTGGACGTTGTGAAGAACCTCCAGGTAACTGTCCCTTTTACCTGACTTGTTACTCAGGTACCTACTTACGCTAAGTTTATGAAAGATATTGTGACGCGTAAGAGAGATTTAAGTGAGTTTGAGACAGGCTCATTTATGGAAGAGTCTAGTAATTTGCTTTTAAACAAGGCTCCACCCAAAATGAAAGACCCGGGCAGCTTTTCTATTACCTGTATTATAGGCAATGTGGTCATTGATAAGGCCCTTTGTGACTTAGGAGCCAGCGTCAGTGTCATGCCCCTATCTGTCTGCAAGAAATTGAACATTAGTCACCTTAAAGTGACTAACATTACCCTACAGATGGCTGATAGAGATGTTAGGAAGCCCTTAGGTGTCTTGGAGGACGTGCCTGTGAAGATAGGCAAGCTCTTTATCCCAGTTGATTTCATTGTTTTAGATATAGCTGAGGACACCCGGACCCCAATTATCTTAGGAAGACCATTCCTTTGTACAGCTGGGGTTGTTATTGATGTCAAACAAGGGCGTTTGACTCTTGCAGTAGAAGATGACGCGATCACTTTCAGTCTGCCTAGTACTTTGGCTCGGCCAATGATAGAGGATACTTACTATTCGGTTGATATTATTGACGAGTCTATTTATGACTTCTGGTCTGGTTCTTTTATAAAGGACCCACTAGAAGATCTTATGCTTTTTGATGAGTGTGCAGATAGCCCAGATGATAGTGACGCTGTGTTGGATTTGCTTGTTGATGATTTAGATGAGCCTGAACTCACCGAAGCTGAGAGAGAGCAAGTGGAACAGATGATTAGCACTCTTTGCTCCATTGAGGTAAAGGTACCGGAGCGTAAGCCTCTCCCTTCTCATCTTAAATATGTTTTCTTAGACGATACAGAGCAATATCCAGTCATTGTTAGTGCTAAGCTTAATGATGATCAGCTGACTTCTTTGTTAGCTGTACTTAAGAAAAACAGGAAAGCACTGGGTTATTCGTTCGACGATATCAAGGGGATTAGTCCCGATATTTGTATGCACAGGATAGAGCTGAAGGAAGATCACAAACCTTGCAGACAGGGTCAGCGCAGACTGAACCAGAAGATGCAGGATGTTGTGATGGCTGAGGTAATGAAGCTGCTCGACGCAGGTATTATTTATTCTGTTGGTCACTCTAAATGGGTGAGTCCAGTACATGTGGTCTCGAAGAAAGGAGGGACAACTGTGGTTAAGAATGATAAGGATGAGTTAATACCTACTCGAGTAGTGACTGGTTGGCGGATGTGCATAGACTACAGGCAGCTTAATGCCGCCACCAAGAAAGATTGCTTTCCCCTTCCTTTTATTGATCAAATGGTAGAAAGGTTAGCTTCTCATAAATGTTTCTGCTATTTAGACGGGTACTCTGGGTTCTTTCAGATCCCTATACATCCAGATGATCAAGCTAAGACTACATTTACTTGTCCTCAGGGCGTTTTTGCTTATCGCAGGATGCCTTTTGGTTTGTGTAATGCCCCTGCCATCTTTCAAAGGTGTATGATGGGGATATTTTCAGAGTATATTGAGTCTATTATGGAAGTCTTCATGGACAATTTCAGTGTCTATGGAAGTGATTTTTCTGTCTGTCTAACCTTGAGAAAGTGTTGCGGCGCTGTATTGAGGTTAATCTTGTGCTGAACTGGGAGAAGTGCCACTTTATGGTCAACGAGGGAGTTGTCTTAGGGCACTTAGTTTCTGATAGGGGAATAGAGGTTGATAAAGCAAAGGTGGATGTGATTCAGCAATTACCACCTCCTGTCAATGTTAAGGGGGTGAGGAGTTTCCTTGGCCACGCCGGCTTTTATCGCCGGTTTATCAACGATTTCTCAAAAATTGCTTAACCACTTACACAGTTGCTACTTAAGGATGCCCCTTTTGTGTTTACTGATGAATGTCTTTCCGCTTTTAACAGGTTAAAGTAGGCTTTAGTCTCTGCACCGATCATACAGCCTCCCGATTGGGACTTGCCGTTTGAGATAATGTGTGACGCCAGTGACTACGCACTAGGAGCGGTGCTAGGCCAAAGGAAAGACAAAGCTCTGAACGCTATCTACTATGCGAGCCGAACTCTAGATGAGGCTCAAGTGAAGTACACTACCACTGAGAAAGAGCTGCTAGCTGTAGTTTTTGCCTTAGAGAAGTTTCGTTCTTATTTAGTTGGGTCAGAAGTTACTGTTTTTACTGACCATGCAGCTTTGAGGCATCTTCTTGCTAAGAAAGATGCTAAACCACGACTATCGAGATGGATACTCCTTCTTCGGGAGTTTGATTTGCAGATTAAGGATAAGAAAGGAGCCGAGAACGTTGTAGTTGATCACTTGTCGCGATCGATGCGACAAGAAGGGAAGATTCTCTACCTATTGATGATTCTTTTCCTGACGATACTTTAATTGCGGTTATATCGTCTATTGTTAACCAAGAGCCTTGGTATACGAGATATAGCTAACTTCGTTGTCGTGCAAGCAAGCCGCCGCCCGACCTTTCTCATCGCCAGAGGAAGCGTTTTACGTATAACGCTAAAAGATTTCGGGATGATCCTTATTTGTTTAAGGAATGTGCAGACGGTCTCTGCAGACGGTGTATTCCACAGTGGGAGACCAAAATAGTCCTGGAAGGCTGTCACTCCTCTTCCTATGGTGGTCACCACGGTCCATCGCGCACCGTGGCTAAGGTACTTCAGTCTGGTTTTTACTGGCCTTCTTTGTTTGCTGATGCTAAGTCTTTTGTTTCAGCTTGTGATGCTTGCCAACGATCGGGAAACATTTCGAAGAGACATGAGATGCCAAAAAACGGCATCTTAGAAGTTGAGGTCTTCGATGTCTGGGGCATTGATTTCCAAGGACCGTTCCCATCCAGTAAAGGTAACAGGTATATCTTAGTGGCTGTTGATTATGTGTCGAAATGGGTTGAGGCAATTGCCTCACCCCATTGTGATGCCAAGACCGTGATAAAAATGTTCAAAAAAGTCATATTTCCCCGATTTGGTGTCCCTAGGGTCGTCATTAGTGATGTGGGAATGCACTTTAAGGCAAAGAAACTAACCTCTATTATGTCTAAAGTTGGTGTCCAACACCGGCGTGGGTTGGGGTATCATCCCCAAACTAGTGGTCAGGTTGAGGTCTCTAATCGCGAGTTGAAAGAGATCTTATCTAAGATAGTTTCTAAATCACGGAAGCACTGGAGTCTTAAGTTAGAGGACACATTATGGGCTTACAGAACTGCCTTTAAGACACCGATTTGTGCATCCCCTTATAGGCTAGTTTATGGGAAATCATGTCACTTACCTGTTGAATTGAAGTGTAAGGCTTGGTGGGCAATTCGTGAGCTTAACTTTGATCCTAAGTTGTGTGGTCAGAATCGTCTTTTGCAGCTAGATGAGTTGGAGGAGTTTAGGCTAAATGCCTATGATAGCTCGCGCATATACAAAGAAAAGACGAAAAGATGGCATGACAAGAGAATCCTACCTAGGGAGTTTCATGTTGGGCAAAAGGTGCTGCTGTTTAATGCCCGATTGAGATTGTTTCCTGGCAAGCTGAAGTCCAGGTGGAGTGGTCCTTATACGGTGTTTGTTACCAAATTTGGATCCGTGGAGCTCGAAGACTCCGAAGGTAGTAGGTTCAAGGTGAATGGGCAATATGTGAAGCATTACCACGAGGCGAATGAAGCAGACAACCGCGTTGAAGTCTTGTACTTCGACGAGCTAGACGCGCCAGTTATTTGATGCCAGAAAGGTCGTGCGGGACCTCTTAAATCAGCGCTCTCCGGGAGGCAGCCCGGACTGTTTTATTGTACTTTTGTTGAACATTTTATTTTTCTTTAGCTTTTTGTTGCACTTTAGACGTTGTTTTACGAACTTTATATGCTCTCCTTGCTTTTTAACGCGTTTTTGCAGGTCCAGTTACTCGCTCGAGTAGCTTTTCTACTCGATCAAGCACTTTTTTGGTTTTATTCACTCGATCGAGTGATTTTCTTACTCGATCGACCAGAGCCAAAATCGTGTTTACTCGATCGAGTGGTTTTCTACTCGATCGAGTCCTTCCATATTCCAGTTTGCTCGATCGAGCCATTCCAAGTTGCTCGATCGAGTAGTTACGTCATCCAGCCGCCATTTTCCGTCTATGGAGCTACTGCTTGACTTTCTTTGACCTCCCATGTTCATGGTCGGTTTGGGGAGGTCCCTCCTTACGACATTTTGTAAGTGTTCCGACTCCACTTCTCCTTTTCTCTTCAGTTTGCATTCCTTTCCCTATTTTTGATACAATGAGGGCATTGTACGGTTTGGTTTGGAGAGGTATGCATCCATATCTGTGTCTGCATGTTTTCTTGCATTTTTGCTTGCACGTTTAATTATTTTCGCATGCATTGTTGTTTTATTTAATTCAAAAAAAAATCATATGAAAATCATAAAATTCAAAAAAATTCACGTTTAAATTGAGTCGGAACGTTTGAACTTTGACGCTACATTGAACCCTTACTTGAGCCTTGCATATTCTTGATATTTAGTTGGCATGATTATGTGCATAATCTACGAGTTTTTGTTTCTCTCTTATCTGAACGAATAGACTCGATTCATTATATCGGCAAGCTGCATTACATTCTGAGGTTAGAGCTTTATAAACTGGTGACATCCATGACCGGTTTTATTTAGGATGTGAGTAGTACTCTCTTTAAGGCATGTAACATCAATTTGCATAAGCATGAGTCTAGTCTTATTAATAACTGTATGCATTCGGTCTGTGGATGGTGACACATGTTAGGAGAGGAAATTCCCTTTATTTCATTCTACCCATGAACCCCACATAACCAAATTGCCTTTTTGTCCTATTAGCTACTTTCTATAATACTTCCTACCCTAGCCGAGCTAGTGATGAGTAGTTGTTGGAATGTTTTATTGCAATATGGTTATTTTGTCTGATTTCAGAAGATGGTGGAAGAATTGAAGGGAATGAAAGAAAAGTGATGAACGGAAAAAAAATGAAAAATGAAAAAAGAAAAAAAAAACGAAAAGAAGAAGAAAAGAAGAAAAAGAAAGAAAAATCATGTGTAGAAAAATGAGAATTTGTATAATGATTTTCACTCCCATGTTTCACTTATATCTTATCGGGAGTTGACGAGTTTTTGGTGTTTTTCTTTGACCTCCCATGTTCATGGTCGGTTTGGGGAGGTCCCTCCTTACGACATTTTGTAAGTGTTCCGACTCCACTTCTCCTTTTCTCTTCAGTTTGCATTCCTTTCCCTATTTTTGGTACAATGAGGGCATTGTACGGTTTGGTTTGGGGAGGTATGCATCCATATCTGTGTCTGCATATTTTCTTGCATTTTTGCTTGCACGTTTATTTATTTTCGCATGCATTGTTGTTTTATTTAATTAAACAAAAAATCATATGAAAATGATAAAATTCAAAAAAATTCACGTTTAAATTGAGTCGGAACGTTTGAACTTTGACGCTACATTGAACCCTTACTTGAGCCTTGCATATTCTTGACATTTAGTTGGCATGATTATGTGCATAATCTACGAGTTTTTGTTTCTCTCTTATCTGAACGAATAGACTCGATTCATTATATCGGCAAGCTACATTACATTCTGAGGTTAGAGCTTTATAAACTGGTGACATCCATGACCGGTTTCATTTAGGATGTGAGTAGTACTCTCTTTAAGGCATGTAACATCAATTTGCATAAGCATGAGTCTAGTCTTCTTAATACCTGTATGCATTCGGTCTATGGATGGTGACACATGTTAGGAGAGGAAATTCCCTTTATTTCATTCTACCCATGAACCCCACATAACCAAATTGCCTTTTTGTCCTATTAGCTACTTTCTATAATACTTCCTACCCTAGCCGAGCTAGTGATGAGTAGTTGTTGGAATGCTTTATTGCAATATGGTTATTTTGTCTGATTTCAGAAGATGGTGGAAGAATTGAAGGGAATGAAAGAAAAGTGATGAACGGAAAAAAATGTAAAATGAAAAAAGAAAAAAAAACGAAAAGAAGAAGAAAAGAAGAAAAAGAAAGAAAAATCATGTGTAGAAAAATGAGAATTTGTATAATGATTTTCACTCCCATGTTTCACTTATATCTTATCGGGAGTTGACGAGTTTTTGGTGTTTCGTGAGTAAAGTGCATGGTATTTGCACCATTTTGTTTGTTATTTTGAGTACGAAGTTGGGACGCAGTTCAAATTTGGAATTCGTTGTTGCTAGCCTGGCTATTCACTCCACATATCCAAATTCATCTTAGCCCCTTCTTACCCATTTTCTCACTTACCCAAATGTAAGTCCTCGGCATGTGTCTTGGTCATTAGTATGGTTGGAATGCATATGTACGGTTGTAGAGACTTTATTCATGTTAACTGCATGCATGTTCTTATAGGTCGAGTTAGGTGAGTGTCTTTACTTCTTTCTATCTTTCACAATTATACTCACCTTTTGCCTAATTTTGAGTGATGAGCGAACCGTGAGAGTCCGATATCCTTTGAGTCTTGCAAGGTCGACGGTTCAGTAAGTTTGAAACATTGACTTAACTCGTTTGCACTTCTCTTTTGCCACTTTGTTAGTTGTTGCATTAAATTGGTTTTGGTGGGTGATTTGTAGCTGATGCGTTGGTCCCGTTCCATTGTTTATTCTTTAGTTGCATTCATATTTTGCTTGGGGACAAGCAAATGTTTGGCTTATATAGGGTTTTTACCTCATTTTCACACGCATTTCTGTACTATTTATGTAGCATCTAGCTACAAATACCCCCGAATATTCTACTTTGGTTCGTTTTGTGTAATTTGCAGGAATAAACCAAAGAGGAGCTAAATCGAGCCTAATTTGTCCCAATTGCATGCATTTATAGAGAATAAGGAGCCGGAGCTTGGAATCTAACATTTTGGAGACGCATGAGCTGGTTTCGGAAGGTGTTTTGAGGTCTTACGTGCCAAGATAGCTCGATCGAGTGATTTATTACTCGATCGAATGCTTTATATACTCCAAGTTGCTCGATCGAGCAGTTCAGGGAGTCAATCGAGAAGACTTTGCAAGGATGCTCGATCGAGTGGTTTAATTCCACTCGATCGAGTGGTTTGGTGTTAGTTTGCTCGATCGAGTGGTTTATTTCCACTCGATCGAGTGGTTTTTCCTTCTTTAGACTTTTTCCGCCTAATTTTCGTATGCGCTTTTGTAATTAGTCCATACGTTAGATTAGGAAGGGATTTTCGTATGTAAAGGGAGGAGGAGGGACTGCGTGAGGACTCCCCTTTTTTCGGATTGACTTTTACTCTATACTTTCTACTGTGGATTGAATCTTGCTTCCTTTCTACGCTTTTTGCTACTCAGATTCAGATTTGTATTGGTATTATCATTCTCTTTTAATTCCTTAATTCTTAATCATTGCTTTAATTCCTTCTTCCCTTTTATTGTTATCATAATTGCTTTTAATTCAATCTTCATTAGTTTTATTATCATGTTTAGCTTTGATTATCTATATGTTATTGTTGGTAATTCAATAACGATGTGTAGCTAATTCCCTTCTGCTAGGACTATAGGGGATCCATAATTATGAAAGGAAAGTAATCGAATCGTAAGGTTAATGCTGGTATAATCTTTGTTGTTAACTGCTGCAATTAATTGTATCTGTTTAATTGAGTCGACGCAATTAGGCATTTATATCTTAGTGACCCTTGACCTGGACCGAAAGGTTGGAAAAGGCGAGACTAGTAGCGAACAATAGAGCATTATAGTTAGGGCGAAAGCTAAGCTATTTGTGCTTTACGGCGAATTGAGACCGAAAGGAGATATTCACCGCTCCTCAGACCGTATCTCCATTGACCTGAGACCTAGATTACTTGACTGAATGATTATGGTGAACCGTCTGTCTTAGCTGTTCCCTCTACTTGATTTATCTTATTTCTCTTATTTTCTCTTCCTTATCCTTACCATTAGTTTAGAATCAATCAATTAAAAACTCCGCAATTTGGTTACCTTGACAGACTTAGACGAGGCTAACATTTTCCCATCTCCCTGTGGATTCGACCCGACTTCCCTAGCTATATTAGTTAGAGCCAGTTCGTTATTTTTTATAGGTATATGACAGACGTGTCAGGACTCCGTATCTGCAAATGAT
The DNA here is from genome assembly GCF_048544455.1 of Silene latifolia. NCBI lineage: Eukaryota > Viridiplantae > Streptophyta > Magnoliopsida > Caryophyllales > Caryophyllaceae > Silene > Silene latifolia. The sequence goes on from NC_133536.1 coordinate 82,502,621, forward strand.
GTTTGTCCTGATGAAGGATATTACTTCCTTTTCTGTTACTTGCCTGAAAGAGTCAGCCTCAATCCATTTGGAGAAGTAATCAGTCATAGCCAACATGAATACTTTTTGTCCTGGAGCTACGGGCAGTTTTCCCACAATATCCATGCCCCACTTTATGAATAGCCAGGGTGCGGAGATTTAATGAAGGAGTTCAGATGGCTAATGTATGATTGGTGCATGGATTTGGCAGGCTTCGCATTTTGAAAAGTATTCTAGGCAGTTAGCCCTCAGTGTAGGCCAGTAGTAGCTTGTCCTGAGAACTTTGCTTGCCATGCTCTTCCCTCCTTTGTGGTTGCCACAGTGTCCATCAGATATTTATTGAAATACTAGTTTAGCTTCGTCAGGCTCCAAGCATCTCAGGTAAGGTCCAGCCTGCGATCTCTTGAACAGAGTGTTATTGATGATAACATAAGTTGGAGCTCTAATTTTAAAAGCCCTTGCCTCATGTCTGCCCTGAGGCAGTATTCCTCGGAGAAACCAATCATAATGATCTATGTCAAATAAAGCAAATTTAGCGGTTAGGTTTTTTGCATATTCTAAATACGAAATCATTATTGCATCCTTAGCCGTATAAATTCCCTTTATTTGATTAGCAATTAGGAGTGATTCAGTTTTTACCTTTAGGTTTTGAAAACTGAGGTCTAGACATACCTTTAAGCCTGCTATCAGGGCTTCATATTCTGCTTCATTGTAAGTAGCTTTGAGCTCACAGCTTACAGCTTGTGCTATCATATCTCCCCGGGGTGATTTAAGTACTAGTCCTAACCCTGTCCCCCTGGCGTTGGATGCCCCATCTATGAATAGGGTCCATTCTTGGTCTTGGGTTTTATTTTCTAGTTGGTTGACCTCTTTTATCAGGTTTGGTTCAAGGTTAGGGCTAAAGTCAGCCACAAAGTCTGCTAGGGCCTGCGATTTGATCGCTGCCCTGGGTTCAAAGGAGATGTCGTATGTGCTAATCTGTACTGACCATTTGGCCATCCTGCCTGAAAGTTCAGGCTTACGTAGGACAGATTTTATAGGTAAATTGGTCCTGACTATAATGGGGTGACATTCAAAATAAGGTCGCAATTTAGTACAAGACATAATTAAAGCTAAGACATATTTTTCAAGTAGTCCATACCTCAATTCAGGATTTAGCAGGCTTTTACTTACATAGTAGACTGGATGTTGCTGACCGTCCTACTCTTTCACTACGACTGTGCTGACAACTGTGTCAGTGAAAGATAGGTATACTGACAAAGGCACTCCCTTCTCTGGCTTGGCCAGAAAGGGTGGAGATGATAAGTAGTATTTTAGATCCTGAAAAGCTGTCTCATGTTCATCCATCCATTGGAACGGTTTGTTCTTCCTGAGGAGGTTATGAAATGTTTTGCATCTCTCAGAGGATCTCGATATGAAACGGTTCAGGGCAGCTACCCGGCCTGTCAATTTCAGGATATCCTTGACAGACATGGGTGACTGTAGTTCCAGGATAGCCTTTATCTGTTCAGGGATAGCTTCTATGCCTCTTTTTGTGACCATATATCCAAGGAATTTGCCTGCAGAGACTCCAAAGTGGCATTTTGCAGGGTTTAGCTTCATGTTGTATTTTTCCAATATCTCAAATGCTATTTCTAGATGTTTCACATTATCTTCTGCAATTTTGGATTTCACCACCATGTCGTCTATGTATACTTCCATGATGTCACCTATTTGGTCTTTAAACATCATGTTGACCAGGCGCGGGTACGTTACCCCTGCATTCTTCAGGCCGAAAGGCATGGCAGTGTAACAGTATATGCCTCGGTCTGTAATGAATGCCAGCATCTCGTGGCCTGCTATGACGTCTAACATGGCATCAATATGAGGCAGGGGGAATGGATCTTTAGGACAGGCTTTGTTCAGGTCAGTGTAGTCTACACAAACTCTCCACTTTCCATTCTTTTTCTGCACAACAACTACGTTAGCCAGCCACCCAGGGTACATTACTTCCCTGATCATCCCCATATCCAAGAGTTTTTCTACTTCCTCGTTAATAATGGTATTTCTTTCACCTGCAAATTTCCGCCTTTTTTCATGCATGACGGGCTTAAAAGATGGGTCAACATTGAGTTTATGTGTAATTATATCAGCGCTAATTCCAGTCATATCAAAATATGACCAAGCAAACCAAGATGATTTATTTTTAAGGAACTTGACCAGTTCAGGCCTGACACTATCTGGTGCGTCGGATCCTATTAAAACATACCTGTCAGGGTACTCAGGGTCTAGGATTACCTGATCTGTTTCCATTTTGGGAGGTGCTACATAGGTACTCCTGACAGGGTACTGTAATTGCTATGCCAGGGACTTACCTGCCTTGGAAGGCTTCAAGGCTGTTGTGTAGCATTCCTAGGCTATGTTGTGATCCCCTTTGATTGTGGCTATGCCCCAGTTTGTTGGTATCTTGATACACTGGTGATAGGTTGACGGTACGGCCTTGACATTATAAATCCAGGGTCTGCCCAGGATAGCGTTGTAGGATGACAAGCAGTCAAGGACTCCAAATTTCTCATAAGATGAGACTCCTTCCACGTAGGTTGGGAGGTGGATTTCTCCTAGGGTGCTCTTGGTTTTGCTACTGAATCCCACTAGGACGCTGGATTGTTTGATGATTTGGTCCTCGTTGATCTCCATGGCTTTCAGTACGTCAAGCATGATCAGGTTTACTGAGCTACCTCCATCTACCAGGATTCTTCTTAATGTGGTTGTTCCAATCTGCATAGAAATTACCAGGCCATCATGATGAACATCAGGGATGCCCACCAGGTCACAATCATTGAATGTGATTGTTGGAATATGATCCGGCTTGCAGGGTGATACGGTCTTTGGTTTCCTGGCTATCTTCTTTGCCGCTGAACTTGTCAGGCCACAAATTTCTAATCCGCCGGATATGAATTTTACTTCATAGATTGGTGGTGGTGGAGGGAGACTACGATCCTACTTATGCTCCTGATTCTCTTTATCATCCTGGTTTGCGTTCCTGTATTTTCTCTTAATCAGGTCTTTCAAGAATCCAAATTTTAGCAGGTAGGCCACTTCCTTCCTCAGGGTGAAACAATCATCCGTGGTGTGTCCAATATCCATGTGAAATTCGCACCATTTAGAATTGTCTCTTCTGGGATTTGGATTTTTTGACTTCCTAGGCCACCTGACAGCTGATCCCATGTTGTCAAGTCTCTGGATTAATCCTGCAATATCAACACTGAAGTTATGTTCGGAAATAGGTGGATAAACTTTAACCTCACCTTGATACTTATGAGCCAGGTTAACTTCTGACTGATCTGGCCTGGAATATGGAGTAGGTCTATAGTTGTTTCCTTTGTTGCTCTTCTTACTGCTCCTTTCATGATCCTTTGGTCGACTGGGTGATCCAAGTTTATAGCTTTTATCTTCTTCTAGCCTGATGAAAGCAAGAGTCTTGGCCTGAATGTCCTCGAAGGTGTGGCAGGGATACTTAGTGAGCTCGCTGTATAAGTCGCTATATGGTAGTAACCCTTGTCTGAATGCCTCCACTGCTGTACAACGTCACACCTGGGTATGGATACTTTTTCCTTGTTGAATCTTGCAAGAAATGTCCTGAGAGTTTCATCAGGCTTCTGTGTAACTCGGTAAAGGTCACTGGATCATTTCTCCAACTCCCTGCTACTTGCGAACTGCTGGTTGAAACTGTTGATCAGGTTGGCAAAGGAATGGATGCTCCCAGTTGGCAGGTTGATGTACCATTGTAGACCAGGGCCAGTCAGGGTCGTTCCAAATCCCTTGCACATGCAAACTCGTCTAAACTCGCTGGGAATAGATGCAGCCAAAATTTTCTACTTGTGAAGAGCCACGTGATTTTGTGGATCCGTGGTTCCATCATAGACCCTCATGGATCGAATTGTGAACTTCTTTCGTAAGTCTACTTTTGCTATTTCGTCTATGAAAGGCGAATCAGCATAGCTGTCAGGGGCAGCTTCTTCTATGCTGGCAGGTACTCCAGGTATCTTATTGAATTTTTCATTGAGTTTCTTGATCTCCTGAACCACTGCCATCATGATGGCTGCTGCAGATTCATCAGGTTTCTCTTTACCATCTGTTGGTTCATCATCAACATCAACATTAATGGATTTAGGAATACTTGGGCTCCCCAAACTGGAAAAATCAATATTTTTAATGATTGATGCTAATAGGGTTCCTGGTTGGAATCTAGAGCCTCCCCCTTGAGTTTTTTCTAATTTTTGCTTTAGAGCTGACTCAGATTCTTTTAATTGCAGGATTTCTGCTTCAGTTTAGGCTTTTTTTCTTTCAGGCTTTCCAACTCAGCGATTTGTTGGAGAGCTTCATTCAATAATTCTTCAACGGTGGGTTGGGCCATTTTTGTAGGATTTTTGAATTTTTGTAGGATAAGAAAAAAGGATTTAAAGAGCTAGTTGCCCCACGGTGGGCGCCAATTGTTTTGTGTGGATTTTCCGCAAGGCGAAATTAGGTTAGGGTAGAGTTGTGTAAGGTTAACTAGCTCTAGATGGTCTATTAGTCAGGTCGTCAGGGTCAAATATAAAGCTGTAAATAACAATAACGACAATGAAACAAAGAATTTTGTACGTGGAAAACCCTTTAATGGGAAAAAACCACAAGCACCAAGCCAGGAGAGGATTTCACTATGTAATTTGTGAGAATAATTGTATGAAGATAACAATGCTTATATTTCTCTATGTATTGCGTATGTAAGTGTATGCTTCTTCTTGTGCGTGTGATTGTCTCCTTCAAATGCCTTCAAAGTGTTCCTTGTATAAGCTCTAATCTTGAACGGCTGCCTGATATGCTATTGAATGCGGATTATTCTCCATTATTGCCTGTAATAATAGCTAAATATTCCTCCCTTAATTACTGCATTTACTGCGAGATCTTCTCATTCAATGCTGCGTATATAATCCTTTTATAATACGCGTTTATGGTCCAATATCGTCCTGATATTTTGACCGTTGTCCTCTCCATGGCCTGGCGCATATCTTCGTGTGTCCTGATAGCCTGACACCCTGACGGCCTGGCAGTCAGGTTTAGATGAGATACTGATCAGGAAGGTATGCGGATTTCCAGGCCTAACAGGTAGCATTAAGGTCAGCCATTTCTTGCTCCGGTTTCCAGTACGACCAGACTTCGACAAGCTCCTTCATATCATCAACACGACTCTTGCCAAAGAAATACAAAGAAACATCCTTATACCTGCTCTGTACCGTATCCCTCTCAACAGCCAACTCTTTATTTGCCTTCAAAAGATCCTGCAGAGCCTGCTTTTTAGGCTTCAACTCATCCTGGATAGTAGCAGGTTTAGCCTAGATAGATTTTAAAGCATTCTAGGCAGATGCCAGCTTGGATGTTTCAACAACAAATTTCGCCTTGCCTGCCTCATTCTCCTTCTTCAGAGCCACATTCTCCCCTTTCAGCACTTCCAGATCAGTCTTCAAAGTTTCAGCATCCTTCTTCAGGCACTGCACCTCCCAATCCAAAGTATCATTCTTGGCATTAGAAGACTTCAGTTCACAAGCACCCCTTAGCATATCGTTTACATTCTACAAAGAAACCACTAATCAGGCAACCAGGAGTAGAAAACGAGTGAGAAAAATGAAACTAAGGAAAGAAATTTTACCTCCTACAACATAACAACCAACTTAGCAGCACAGTCCCTAGAAGGATACATAGCAGCTACTGCATGAGCAGACAATTCCTCGGCCTGTTATTTATAGAAAGGATCATCAACCAAGAAGGATTGAGCCTGGATCTGTTCTTTGGCGAACTGAACATCAGCAAGCTTGGTCCTGACCACCCTGACCTCACTCACACCTTCACCAACAGCACCAATTCCTTCAGAAACCTCATCTTGCCTCTTTCTCTTGCTAGCCTGTCTAGACTCATCAGTATCAACCACAACCTGCGGAGGAGACACCAATTGAGCCTGGTGAGCAGGAACCTGGATTTGAAGTGTACTATCAATCCCTGTAGCCTTACTACTCTGAGACTTTTCCCCTATAGTCTGGGAAACTCCTGCCTTCACCACAGACAGGCCAAAGCTAGAAATCCTTGCAGAAGCCCTGGTAGCTACACAACAAAATTCTATATCAGCAATACTAACATATGCTCAGGCATGAAAATCAACACAGGAAAAACAAAACTTACTTCCTGATGATGAGGCGCCTGAAGCCTTAGCACTTTTAGCAGCCTTATAAGTACTCAACTTAGCCTTCTTGAAACAAGGCAGGGGCTCTTGACCAAGACAAGCAGGCCATGTCCTTTCCTCCTCTGACAGGGCCATACAGGCTGCAATATAGTCAGTTGACCCCTCAGTATCAGTATCACAAGCCCAGTCAACCACTATAGCACAACAGAAGTAAGTTTACATTAAAATTTGATTTACATATTCTTATGATTTAAATTGTACACAGAGAAGAGAACTCACCACCCTTTACAGCCAGATAACTGAGATAATCGAGATCAGGGGTAACAGAATCTACCCTGATAAACATATAGGTTATGCCTCAACCCTTATCATCGCCTGAATCAAAGTTAGTTATCAGATGAGCCATCTTCGCCCTGACTCGAAAGTTGAAATGCCCAGTAGTATTACTCTTCAGGTGATAAATGTTTTTGAAGTCTTCAAGAGTGATCACCAAATTGTGCTTGGCACATAGATGTTCAACAGATTGAACAATCTTTCAAACCATAAGCATAAGTTGGAAATGAGTAACTTTGATGGCCCTTATTATGTCAACCATAAATGGAGTAAAGGGAAGCTTGAAACCCCACTTGAACGCCTATTTAAAGATACAAAACCGGCCAGGACTGCAGCAGTAGCCCTGACTGGACCACTTTCAGGGACCCAGACCTCAACATCAGAAGGAAGTAGACCTCTGCCCTTCAAATAATGTTCAAAAGAAGGTTTAAGTTGATTGGCCTCAGGAAATGAAGCAGGCAACGACTTCACCGGGGCAAAGCTGACACCCTTGTGCGTAATAGCCAGAATTTCCGCAGGGGCAGAAATTTCGACAACCTCATCCTCAGGGATGACTTCAGGGACATCTACCACCATCGGAGGCTATTCAGCCTCAGCAGCTTTTGGTGTAGCAGTTCTTCTTCTTCCACCGGCCATTTTTCTTGATTAAATGGAAAGGTTATTGAAACAGGAGTTTTTCCCTTGCAAAGAAATTAGGGAACAGAGAAAGAAAGATTGGAAAGTTGAAGAATGAAAGTAGGAGATTAAATGACGGCTCAAAACAATTTATAGTCGCAAATCAAGCCAACGGATAATGCAAGTGGATGAGTTTAATCATGACTCTCCTAGGGTTTGATGAACCTACCCCATTTAATGGGCACTAGTCGTTGGGAAGTTGAAAGGGGCTCAAACTCTTTTCTGGTAAAGATTCTAACATTTATGTCTGGCCCGATTTTTTATCTCCTCATTCCTGGCCAGATCCAAATGAAATAAGGAGATAAGGGGCAATTGTTGGGCCAAGATTTGTCCTGCCTGATCAGAAAAATGTCAGGTAAAGAAATATACAATCTAACCTGGACGGAAGCAACTCAGCACAAAGCGTACTACACTCAGACAGGTGCCAGCCAGGAGTGAAAGACAGGTCAGGCCGTCTAATCAGGCTAGACCTGAAGGAATAACACATCAACCATATATTGGGCATTACTGTAATGCGTCAGGCAACAGTCAAAGTGAAATAAAGAAGTTCCTACTTTCATGGGAGACCTATTCAACAAAATCTACAACAACCATAAAGTAGTCAACTGAGCAAAAGATAAGGACGGGCGATTTAGAAGTCAAATACCTACCTCGGGGTAAATAGGGCACGAGGCCTGTTACCTAGTAACGTTTTAATAAACGTTGAGAGAGCCGTTGGAGACCAAATGAAGCTACTATAAATAGCAAAGAGGAGAAAGAAAAAGAATCATCGTCTATTCACTCACTTACTCTCATTTTATTGTATACATTCTACGTAATTCTACTAGCATTCATACTCTCAACTAGCCTGACATACAAATTCCCTGTCAGGACACCGTAAACTATAGTAACAATCCCTCCTGGCTTGGTACCCGTGGTTTTTACCCTTATTCTCAGGATTTTCCACATACAAATCTTTGTCGTTCACTTTATTTTTCATTCTGTACTTATTTATCGTACTAGTCAGGCATTGTTAATTGAGTTAGATCACCCTGCTAAATAAATTTCTGGCAAGACATTACTTCCGTGTAAAATCTTGCTAAAACAATGGGAATTGATATTGTTTATTGGATTGAATGAGGATGTGATAAGGAATGAAATGATGAATTGTTTTGATCATGAGCATGAAAGTAATTGTGAATTGATATTGATTATGTGGTTGGATATTGTGTGATAGTAGTATCATGTCTAGTGATATGCGGCTATGTGAATCCCGAAACCATCCTATTTACAATATCATGAAATGATTAAACTTG